>NW_017263595.1:852889-1199382 GCF_001500285.1 Mollisia scopiformis
CCCCCGAGAGACCCATACGGAGCCTCAGCAAACTTACACCCAGCCTCACGACACTCGAACTGAGCCTCAACAGACGTTCACACAACCTCAAAGCAGCAACCCTCGAGACACACGGACCAATCCTCGACAAACTTTCACACCACCACAGCAGACTTATACTACTGAACCACGACAGACATTCACGGAACCCCAAAGCAGCAACCCTCGAGATACGCGGACGAATCCTCGACAAACATTTACACCACCTACCCAGTCTTATACCCAGCCTCAGCAGACTTACACCCCTCCTTTCAGTAAGTCATCGAGCGAACTCCCCAGACTTGGCAGTCACGATGGTAGCACGGTGGTAGAGCCACATACCGTTGAGAACAGCTAGAAATTGTCTAGCTATATTCGTTCAGATACTAACTTCTTAGGGACCACTAACTACAATCCTCCTCCACCTTTCTCTACGACATGTAAGCAAGCCCCAGTCACTTATGATATCAATATCAATATCGAAAGCCTTCGAGAGCTAACTTTTTCAAGATACATCAGTATATTTCCCAAACCCACCCCAACACACGACTCATCATCGATCAGAGAATAGCTACACCACTATCTATATCAGTGTTGGAAACCCTACAACATATGTTCAGCCAATCTGTAAGGATGCGAGACCCAATTCTCCTGAATGTACATTCTGAATGATTTCAAGTTGTCCAGCCAACATACTACTGGCCACCTCCTACCATCACACTTGCGCCGGAGCCAGTGACTTATACGACGGTCTATGTCTACCCAGACACGGACTCCGATCTTCAGACATATTATTCAACAGTAACTACATATGTCGTACCAAGCCAAGAGACGTCGACAACGTATGTGTATCAGACATACGTGCCACCACCGGCAACAACAGCTCAACGTAAGTAACGAGTCCCAAACCAAGAATGAAAGCGAACTAACACCACATGCAACAGGACCAGGTGCCGAGCCTACCGCAGGCGTCAACCCATGGGCCGGTTCATGTCCAGTAGCGTCAGACTTTATTGTCCACAACTTCGTCTCGAACAGCGGTGGAGTTTCCTTGAGCATTTCCTACAATGGAGGAACGTTCAATTGCCCGAACACACCCACTAACGAAGTCACCTACAATGGCATGAATGACATGTATTGCGACGACGACGGACTCGTGAGAGTTATCACCGATGGTGCAACCTGGCTCTGGATCTCAGAGTGGTCTTGGTGTAGTGCTGTCCCTGCGTAAGTTCATCCCGAACGACCAGCACATCGCTGCAAAGCTAATGAAAGAAACCAGAACTGCTGGAAATATGCCGACTCTCGAGGCTGCAACCAATTATACCAATTTTGGCTATTATGCACTTGACTGTACAACTGGCTCTACGTAAGTCCCCTCCCAGGAAATCCTATTCACAGCGTCTGACTATTCCTACAGAGGCATACAAAGCTGCACGCAAGCAGTTCAAAACTTCGCCATTCCAGTCGTATCTTTCGGTCTAGGTGGAGCCATCGGTTTCGAGCCTCTCGATATCAACGGCAATTACCTTCCAGGTTGTCCTTCTGTGACTAATACTCAACCAATCGTTACCAACACCGCGACATGTTCGGCTGTTCAAACGCAGACTACGGGGCTCACTACTGTTACTATTATATCTTAGCATGCGCAGATAGAAGGCTCCGGGTGTGATTTCGAAGAGAGAATTGGACGGACTTGACATTGGCAGGCTCAATTGACATCTTGGCATGACCCCGCTCTAAGGCTACGCATTACGGCTTTTGATTTGATTCTTCTGCTTCTTCTGGATATATTCAGGGTTTGATTTCAAATGGAGGATCAAAGATTTTTGATGGACATGTATCCTCATCTACCAATTTCTCTTTGGTATTATCAATGCTTCTTGTTGAGTTCCGGTCAGACTCACCTACAGCTTAAAGCAGCTTCATTACTTATTAAGTTTGGACTATAGAAATCAACGAGCTATTCGGAAAGACTTGTTCAAGTTACAGGAATAGAGCGATAGAACCCAAGATTTGTTCAAGTTGAACTCTTTGACATCTGCACTGCTTGTGGAGGAAGACGTGAGATTTGTGTATGACAAAAGTACCTTAATCCATGGGACATCGTCAAGAGAACAAGAGAGCGGCAACGAAGCAGACTTGATTGTAGCATTCATGAAGAATTGAGCGTTGGCCAGAAACAGTGAAGCTACTTTGTTGCAACCTCGAGGGCAATAGTAAAGTGAGGACACCACCAACTTCTCTCTACGGCATCATATTGACAGACAATAACCCTCTGCAAGTGTTCAGGCGGCGCTTGGATCTTGCCAATCATTCGAGCGGAGGAATTCTGTTGCATCTGACATATTTGCAAAGCACCACAAAATAAGCAAATGATCAAGACAGTTGTTGAAAGTAATTCACTTCCAACTTGATGTACAGCTTCTATTGTCGAAGATCCTCTAAATGACATTTAATCTACATCTTTCCTTGAAACGAGGGGGAAAAGGAGTGTGGAACCACGAATTGAAAAGTGCTCCTTGCTCCATACCTTCCCCAGCCATCACCGAAAAAACCCGAAGTTTCTCAATTTGGTGAAACAAATATAGACCCATATGTTATAGAGTATGCCATGGAGCTTGCATCCTTCATATCGTCTTGGCGGGTTGGAGGAATGGATGTGGAGGCGATTGACCAAGAGCGCGGCACCGAGGTATGAAGAGACAGTCATCTGGACCGACGTGCAGGAGGCATGCCATGATCTATTAAACCTATCAGTAGAGAGACTAAATACCCTTCGAGATGAAGGTGGCCAACACTTACACATGCAGGATTTGACTGTGGTGCGTAGGTGAGAACAAAGATGTGAGGCAGCATAGATATTGGGGAAAAGAACATGTATATGTGTAGCATGAAAACAGCAAGATAATGACTATAAGGCTATCAATTGAAGGCGGCTTTTTAATGTATCGTTCTGAAAGGGGATGGAGGGTGAGCAATTGAAAATCCGAGGAGATGCTGGAAAGTGAGAACGAGAGTGAAGATTCGAATTGGAGCAAGAAAAGGTGCGTGTACAGAGGACATCGAGTACCTCCAGCTCAGGAAATGAGAACATCTGCTTGTTGAGGAGACAGAGGCTTGACTATCTTCGAGCCTCCGTCCTCTGCTGATCGGCTGATCTTTGGGTGAGACGCGAACGAGAAATCGCGATGCAAGTCTCACTGTGATTGCGAGGGAACATGTAGCAGAGAGTTTTCGTATACACCTTTTGGTCGTATCATCGATGAGGAGATGTAAAGGTGTTTTGAAATTCCAACTCGGGTCCTCGTCTGCAATGTGAAGGGAAAGTCGTTCGGTCCTGCTGAATCGAGACAGCTGCCAATTTGGTATTCGACGGGTTGAGGACACACTTCCATCTCACAACACCATCTCCAACTCCATCAGCAATCGCAGCAAAACAAATGCATGACTTGCAGATCTATCTCGAACCACTATCAGCGAATACGAAAACTTGGTTCTCGCCGCTCCTTCCTCACCCAGCATAGTCGATACTTCATCAACATCATCAACAACAAAGAAGCAATTCAACAAAACCCAAATCGGTATGCCGAGAAATCCTATCAACGCTGACTTTAGCGCGATTATCGTCACCGTGGCATGCTCGTCTCCATATCCCTCGAGTTGCAAGAGCAAGGGCGTGCATCATCTCGCTGCACCTTCAAAAAGAAAGTCACCAAACCTTCCGCTCATATCGCACCAGCTTCGCACTTCCTCTTCCGCCGTCAACGCGATAGACGCAGCGTGTAAAGACGCCGATGCAGGACTCGAATAGGGATTTGCTTGCGAACTGCACCTGGGAAAAGAACAAAGCTGCTTGCTGCAAGCCGTGAAGCGTGCAGAATCTTGCATTCTCGTGCATGCATCATCTTTTGTTTCCAGCTCAAAATATCCCGATACGATACGGTCACAGCACATGGAACGAATAAGGTCCTCAGAACAGCTTGAGAAACTGCAGGCAGCGAAAAAGAAAGCTTCAACGGCCGCACGAGCAATGGTCTAGACGCTGACACGACGTTGGAACCCCCACACGAGAGTGTGTAGTCGCAGTGCAGTGGATGCGCCGGTGGAGTGAAAAACGGCCGAGATACCCCATGCTCTTCCTTGAGAATATGCCACAGGCGATTCATTGCCGTTGGGAGAGGCCAAAATGGAGAAAAGAAAGGAAGAACGTGAATTCGACATGTCACAATACCAGGGTCAGATATCCCAAGCAATATTTCAGCCTCCATATGAACCAGGTCTCTGGGGAGCAACGCCGGGTCCACGCTTCCGTAGCCCCTGATCATGATGAGTGTTCACCGAGCCTGCCGACGACGAGACAACTCGTTCTCCACAAACGTTAGAATGGGAAAGGATGCGTGGCAAGGAAATTATTATTGGGGTCGTTCCCGTGTGCCGCAACGGTTACGGGGTACAAGACAGCTCGGGAAGTGCACCGACTGCGGCGTCGTTCTTTGCGAGATGAAACTCTTAAGAGGCGTCACGATAATGGCTCTTTCTGGTCTCCAAGGCCCGCACTGAGGGTGGACACTCATTTGACTGGGAGTTCCAAGTTGAAAGAGGGACATGGGCAGAAAATGACAAAAAGCAACATTGAGATCAACAGACATGTCCTCCTGTGAGGGGCAAGTTCATGCAACCACCGAACCAGATCCTGCAGAGCCTTGCAATGCACACTCTCGATCTGGGTCAGTCAAGAGCTTGGGTATCGGCATAAGACCAGCCAGTGTTCTATTATTGCTGCCAGGACAGGGTACGGGCATGCGTAGCCGCGGTATATTCGTTTTTGTTCGTGGAGATGCAACGCAGCGCCGTTTTCTTCAAAAGAAACATTCGATGATGGTCATCTATTTTTCTGTCAGCTATCACATTCAGTTACTTCATGAGGATATTCGCTTCGAATATTGGAGGGATGACTGCAGCTGTCAAACCTGAATGTCCCCCGATGAGTGGTGATTGGTGAAAAGGTTTCGAGGAGCAGAATTTTGTTTTGATGCTCTACTGCCACTGCTAGTTTCTTGATGCCATCTGAACCGCATGTTACATTTTCGCCACAGTGCCATTCGGACGAAGGCATCACTGTGGTATGCCGCAGTGGAGTGACCACAAGGACACCGGCCATGTAAGATGGGATGCCTAGGTCATCCTGAAGGACGACGCTTTGATGTCCAGGTATGAGTGACCGTGCAACATTGCCAAATGGCCATGAAGCACGAAATATAGCTACTCTCATATTTGTTCCTTTTCGGCGAAATGCTTCTTTAGGCAGTATTCCTCATTACATTGAAGGATTTTATTGCGTATTTCCTGCCGATATCCAAATACAGGCATTCCGAACGAGCCTAGAGAAATGGCCTATTCGAGATGTATTTTGGTATCCAAATCTGCGACGCCGAGATGCAGCTTGCCGTCTGGAACATCTTTGAGGATGGAACCTCAAGTGTCGGAGATCGAAGAATATCATTCCTATGAGTGCAGATGGATTGTTCCTCAGAGGTGTACTATAATGAGGGGTTCACTGGGCTGCATACTATAATCGCGCGAAGACCCCCGAAGACGCTACCAGCGACATCTGTTATCATAGCACGAACACCTCAGTAGAGTGAGAGAAACCTAGTGGCCGGTAACTTCGGTGTGTGGGACTAGGTGAAGATCACCTTCCAGCCCTTCGGTCGTGTTTGAAATCCGTCCAGAAAGCTAGGGATTTCGAAGCATTCGTCGACTGTTACAGTGATGATCAAGCACAGAACGTACGGAATTGCGGCCTCAGCTGACGAGCAGACCTGTCTCCAATTCTCCCATTCTAGTCCGTGAGCGCCAAACACAGCACATGCAGTCTCAAGAATTGTATGGAGACACGACGAGAGAAAGGGAAAAGAGGCTGAACACTCAATGAATGAGATCTAGTGACGGTATCATCGGATGGCGGAGTCTCTTGCGTTCTCGCTCAGCTGATCATCTTGCCGCTAGAAAGGCAAGAACTTTCCAATCGCATCTGATTATTCAAATTGTGAAACATGAAGACAACATCTGCAACTGAAGCTGACCGGATCACCCTCTACGGAGAATTTATATCTTCACTGTGCTGCGGCTCGGCAAAAAGTCCGCTGATCTGCGGTGAAGGCAAGCTAATCTTCTGATCGAAGGAGCTTTGTGAAGCTGGAGCAGGAAGATGTGGACGGAGAGTACACTAACAGGTCGTTCGCTCAGCCGCTGTCTTCGTCTCGCCTACCATTGGGCCGCTGTCATCAGTGAACTCAACGTACGTGAACGTACGGCTGGTAAAGTCAACATTGTAACGGCTGATAAATGGAAAATAAAGTTCGGTCGAACAGTCTCCAAAATAATGAGGCAGACAAGCCAATGCAGGCCTAAGACAAAGGATGACTTAGAGAATGAGAGCGATCCAATTACGAATTCCATACTCTGAACTACCGTTTGGGAGTTACGCAGAGCCACGAGAATCTAATACCGGTCATTTCTTCAAGTGATGCTAGCATCGTCTCGACCGACAGATTCATGGAGACCTTGTGGTATCCCCAGATCGGCACTATCAGAAAGAAGTAAAACTCAAAACGAACTTGCTTGAGGAAATCCTCCAGATGTCACTATCACCTGCATACACATATACCTAGATGGACGGCAGTTACACCAATAAATCGACTCACACAATACTCAAAGTAGAAATTCGTTCCGTAGTTGGCGGTGTCGTAGCTAGTGCAACAGATGTTGGTTCCGAAAATATGCTAATATTCGATAGGTGCATGGCGACATTGATACTTGATGCTAAGGTCCGGCAGTGAGAATAATCCGTTTCTCGATGAGGCGACTTGCCCGCTCGATTCCGGACTCCCGTATGCTGCTCCACCACAATCGGATAAGATATCTTGAGGAAACATTCGCGGAGGAAAGGCAAGAGACACAATTGACAAACAACGGACTCAGGCCGAGTCGAATTCGGGGACTGGATCTTCATGACCTTGTCTGATAGAGGGGTTTTCCCGGACCTAGACCAGTGGACTACAGAGCTTAGGTGCAAGCGCGCGGGGAGGGCTCCATGAACGGTTAGAGCCGAACGGCGTGCTTCAAAGATGTCGAAAAGATGCAGCTGAAGATCATGAAACTTCTCAACCCCAGGCCTTTCGGTACATGGCGAGCTCGCCGAAATTAACGATTGTAAGTATAGCTTCGATATCATGACGCTAGTTATTGCCCGTGGCTGGATAGACATGGATAAACATCGGAGAGCTAACTGCGACTTACCTGGAGCGTCAGATGAATCGTCCTTATGCTCAGCACTAACAACATGCAGAGAGTGAAACATTTGTTGTAATTATCAAGATCATGTTCTGCGAGATGATCGGAGTATTGTTCGTCTGACATGAATCATTTGGTACAGAATGACCTTCCGAGATCGCTCCTAGGATCCCCTGCAGATCCGCATCAAGGATTCTCAATGTTGCCGAAAATGGAGGCGGGAGGATATTATGTTCATTTGTCTGGAGACCTAGGAAACCCCTTCTACACGGCTCCAAAATGCTGCAGCTATTGAGATCTGGGCATACCTTGCGAAACTGTAAACAAGATATCCTGGACTTACTCAGCAACCAGTTACGGAGAATAACTGGGATGGTTGTGCGGCTTCTCGCTCGCCCCTTCAAACTCCAGCCCAGTGTCGCGTATTCGGCCTCATGAACCTTAAAATTCTAGCTTATCAATTGGTCGGCAGAAAGAACAGCTTAATTGCTTCGGAGGATCCTAATCTTCATTCGATGATGCGTCCTGGCACATCCCAACTCTTTCAACCTCGTCGATCGTTTGTAGATATACGATTACGTACAGAGAGATCTATGATGAGAACTGGAGAATGAGCTTGGATATCTGTGAGTGATCTGAAACTCATATCCACTTTGTTCTAGATGAGCAAAAGTCAGCGAGCAACGGCTGAGACATTCAGAAATTCAGGTGAGTCGACATCATGCATACCTATGATGGCGTTTGTCTCGCCTAGCGGATCGCATCCGAAAGCCCCGCAAGGCGCCGGCCAAGCTATTCGAAATGATACTTACGTGCAAAACATCGAAACCGGGTGAGTGTTTCTCCCCACGATATCCGTGGAACGAGAAGCTGCGATTGTCTTACTTACCCTAAGTCGACTTTGACCTGTTGAGTTTGGTGGAGATACCGCACATGCTTTGCTTACCCCGCCGTACCTGTGCTGCCAAGCACACTGTTTCTGCAGTGCACGGAGAATAGAATTTGTCCTACGGAGAGAAAACTCTGATTGTCCACATCCCCTCGACTCGAGTAATGCCCTTCATGCCCGCACGACCCAAATCACAAGCCATCACATCATATTGACTTTCAACTCTCCCAGGAGCACCGTTGCAGCAGATAAAGCACCGGAAGCCAGAATCAGGATTTTGGTTCGTATTTGCAGGATTTCTCATTAACGGGCCCCAAATACATTCGAACGGTATCGTCTCTATCATGCTAGATAGCTGATTGGAGGGCAAGAAGGTTATTGATCGACGGGTAAGGATGAGGACGACGCCATGCCGGTCGGGGAGATCACCTCTCCTTCCACAACTCTGTCTTGGCCACTCGAACTCGCTTAGCACGTGTCGGCAGGGACCTGAACCCGGAAAGCTCAACATGGGTTTCCAGCCCGCCACACCGACTGGTAGCGTACTGGTAGACGATCATTGATTGAGATAGATAAACAGCAAGTATCTATCAAGTACCCTCAGCAGTCGATGACGAATCGAGACCCCGGGCCGGGATGGGGATTTGGATTTGCGATATTCACAATTCAATAGTTTTGCAGGTTTGTGATATCGATTGCAGGTTGTTGACAGGGACTGAAGTGTGTGTGATTGGGGGGGCTCCTTCCGATCAAGGGTTACATTATGATTCGCGAGTCAATAATGGCGACACTTTGCTTGACTGAGCTTGTGCTGGGGTGCCAAGCATTCTAGGTTGGCAAAGAAGGTTACACGGGAACGGGGAGACGTCTAAGGTCATTGCTCAAAACTCTAATTCTCTTTCTTTGTTCACTTTCTGGTCAAGTCTGTCTTACCTACGTACTTTAGGGCTAGGGCAGGGGGCGTTGGAGATAATCGAGGGTACGGAAGTACAGTACTTTGTACTTACTTAGTTGTTCAAGCAAGTGTGGTTTTTTGAGTTCGTTAGTGGGCGCCAGTCAGTGCGTGCAGAGCACGCCAAAATAAGTCGACATTAGCCACCTTACCCTCTCTACCTTACCTGAAATTGACGAGTAGGCAGTAGTGCGCAAATGCTAGGTTTCAGCCACAGCGGAGTGGTATGGGATCGGAGGTTTGAGAAGAGAGCATGTATGTAGCTAAGTACTAGTTTGCAGGCTGAAAAAATACTGGTTTGTTGTTTGCGTCGGGGAATTTTTCTTTTTCACGTTGAGGGACGGAAGTACCTGCGCAGGGACAGAGGTGCTCTGATGCGATCGTCTCGTGTTCTCCGATTTTTTTCTGTTTCTGAATTGCGGCCAATGGGCGACGAGACTAAGGAGCGCATTTTGTTCCATCCGATGATGCTTTGTTTCAGCGTTGCAGCTGAAACTCGGACGTTGGGAACTGGTGTATGTATCGTGTCGTCGGTGGTTTTGAGTCTGGTGGTGGTGGAGGAAGGTTTTTGGAATTTTTGAGGCTAGATCGATGGATGGACGGTTTTTGGTGGGGTGGACGAACGATCGATGGAAGGAAGTTGCGGGGAAGGATGGACTCGGGTTGGGGTTGGGTTGGGTAGTGGTGGTAGTGGTAGATCTTTTTTAATTATGAGGCTTTTCGCGATTCGCAATTGGGAACGAGATAAGATGCAGTGTGGCGAGGGATGTGGAGGAGGCTTAGGTACTGTGAAGAGAGAATCAGGATTCTATTGAATTCTACGCTGCTTCATGTTCTGCAGATCTCATGATGCAGCGATGCCGTCCACCACCCGTCAGTCAGCCTTTCGTTGCCTTTTTCCTTCCATTCCTTGAAGAGGAACGGAACGTTGAAAGGATTGAAGTATCAAGTGATCATGAGAGGCGGGAAGCTCAAACGTCGAACTTCTAGAGCGTGAAGCTATCTTCACCCGAATCGACCTGCGGAGGGTGTGATAGCGTCTACTTGCATTTCACATTTCATGTGTGTGTATATGACGAATGAAGCTAGAAAATCAAACAAGAGAAAAGGACCCACGATGCAGAAGAGCAGATGCTCAAACAGACCCCACCACAGGGTCCATCTCATAAAGGAAAAAAAAACGAAGCTATTGATAGGTCCCCAACTGTCCCAATCTGTAGAAACGGAAGATGTGCCTGCGTCTACTTGCGTCTAGTGATCGTTTTGTGTGACAGCTGCTAGGTGATACGATGCCAACACTTCTGATGACCGAGACCGTTTTGCTTCTGACAAAGCGATGACGAAGGGTTCGAGTCTCGAGTCTCGCAAGTACCGGTGTCCTGGAGCTCTCGCCGGTTCCAATTATCAGCCTTCTGTTAATTACATACAGACAGCAGCGGGTCTTTGCATCTGTGTTGACGGGGAGCGGGATTGCGGGGAATCCATGTATAGCGCAGTTTGGTTTTCTGGAGACAAGTCTGGAGAAGAGATTGACAACAGACGCGTGTGGAAAAAACGTGGGAAGGGAATGGGGATAATTGCGATCATGCAGAGGTTGGAAAGAGGTGAAAGGGCCACGACTTGAACCGTGCTGTCCCGCACCTACTTATCCAGCTGCTGCCGGGCGGTATGCGATGTAGTTCTGCGGACGCAGATGTGCTGGATAATTCTTTTCGACCGGTTGTGGAGAGGTGTGGTTGGTGGCTGGCTGTCCCTGCAGAAGCTGGTCGATGGGGAGCTGCAGATTTCGAGGTCGCCTTGTGATCACATATACATGGCTTCAGATCTGGTATGACCATCAACGAGGATGTCCTGTAAGTACTGAACGATAAACGAGGCGCGATTGAAATTCGCGAGACCATAGGTGTCACATAACCGAGAAATGAAGTAATTTGGTGCGTGTGGGGAGCATGTACAGGACGCACATACTTGGACAGAGAAGAGGCCGTGGAGGAAGACATTGAAAAAAATGGTCTCATGAATGCTGCAAGAGGAACCAAAAGAAGCGAAACGCGGGGAAATAACCGTATTGTTCTTGTCAGTGGGAAGGGGACTGACAGGAAAATTGGGACAGATGGGCGGTGAAGGTATCAAGTATGAACCATTACCAAACTTTGACACACCCAAAAAGTTCAGAAACCTTGAGAATCCCTTCCCGTGATCAGGGTTCTGCTATAGCCCCTAGGACTTTCTGATATAGGTACCACACTCAATGTACCTTTCATGCATGTCCTCGCTGCTCCTTTTCTCTCACCGCTTGATTCAAGCACAGATCTACCTGTACAAGAAATTGAAAAGTTGAAATTGAAAGGGTTGGTTCTGCGAAAAGGTGTGTGGACTGACCAATGGAAAATCCTCGATTTTGGATTTTGGAAATGCATCGATTAGGGGTGCTTGATATTGCGGGCCATATTCTGATATAGGCCCGAACAAGAGAATGCAGTGCTGCCTGAACTTGCGGCAGGAGATGAATCATGAATCTTCCAAAGTTACTTCTCTATCGCAAACGCGAAAAGGAGGTGATTCTCGACCCCTTTCTGTCGAGCGGTATGTATCTGGATGTCGATGAGGGTTGTCTCATTATGAATGGTTATTCCGTCATTGGTGGCTCTTGAGCGTTTCCTAAGCGCGATATATATGGGTGATATCAGGGCTGATATCGTGGCCCGTCAGTCTGTGTATCGTTGCACAAACTTCAGCACGTGCAAATGTGCAGATTAGACGCCTAGGCCCAGGGGGGAATGAAAATCATGTACCTGCTGCGGGAGAATTGGCTGAGCGCATTGTTCGCAACGAGGCCTCGGAGATCGAGACGAACAACACGCTGTGCGCCCAGGAGAGGCTAGAAACGGAGTCCTCGGAGGTGAGAGTTCGTTCAAAGGTGCAGATGGTTCGTGGATATGCAGCAGCATCAGCAAGCAGCAGTAGCAGTATTGTCCGGTGTGTGGAAGATGTGCAGGTGGTATGAGCGTGCATGCTTTTGCGTTGCTTGGTGGTGGCTCAGAGGGGTTCGCAGGTATCGAGTCGCGACCAAATGGTCGTGCGTGCAGCAGCCATTGTCGATGAGACTTGCAAGTTGTGATTACCGGCGGGAAACTTGGGATGGAGGAACGCATGCTGCCATGCACGCTCCGGATTCATCTCGGAAGAGGTTGTGATCCTTCGGGTGGGATGCAGAACTCGATTGATCAAGGTCGAGCGTGCGTGCATATGTACGAAAGGTCCAGTACATGAGATAGGGGACTTGTTGAATCTTCAGATTTATCTTATTATTCTCCTGCTATCGGTGTCCCCACCTGTTTGATTCCTGCTTCCAAGTTCGAACTTCTTCAAGAGGCCAAAGAACTGTAACTACTGCGAGTCGGAGATTAAAAAATTTCCTATCTCTCCGCATGACAGATCCCGTAGCCAAGAGTTCAAGTATATCGGGGTGCATAGTATTGCATGACAGAGTTGATGATCGATGATGAAGGTGTGACGAAGTGTCTCGAGCTTTCTGCAGTTAGCGCATCTCAAGCTCAATGTTCTCTGTACGATCTGATCGGAGTCGGCCATCAGCACCTTGAACTTCGGCATATTGAAACTCTCATTAAGCTTTCCAGATCAAGTGGGGTGGTGAGTGGCAAGTACGAACGACCAAAAAAGAAAGCACTGAACGTGCGAGAAATTCTCCGATTACTTATGGATCTCCAGCAACTACTGTTGCTTGGCAGAGGTCCAGGGAACAGGCTCCGAGTATCACAGCATCGTAGAACGTTGACACCGCAGTCGTCGAGAGCCTTCCGAACGTTGCAACAAGTTCTGTCTCAACACTGCAGTTCCTGCCATAATCATGCCATCCCGCATTTCTGTGCTGGGTACGAGGATGTATCTTGTGTGCCAAGCTTGATATTTGTCGTTTTTGATCCAAACGTCCCGGAGATAAATGCGTACCACGAGCACGTACTGCGTTCGAGGCGAGTCATGTCAAGAGGAATCGGAAGATGCACCTTGGAGTGGAGACATTTTTCAACGCATGTACCGGAAACACGTTCATCGTACGTTTCTCTACGGGACAAACGTTTCTCTTCCTTAGATCATAATTGCAACGGCGCACGGTAGAGATTCGGTATAGTTCATGATCACAGTTATTGTTAGTCTGCCGAGCAGCCATTCCAGAATTCGGTTGCGAGCTTATTAGTCTGGACTAGAAAAGAACAAAGTCATTAACGAGACTCCTATTTCTCCTTATCGTCTATCACATTGAATGCCGTCCTGGTCAACGAGTCATGGGGATCCGAGGTCGATGTCCAAAGTCCCATTCATGTACCTCGCGCACCAAAGTACGCCGGGCAAGTACTTGCAGAGCTCTCGGCCAGCGAAACGACGTTCTGGACAAGACTCCCCCGCATATTAATGGTTCGGGGTCTTTTGGTGCTCTGGTGGGGTCAGGTTGAAAGGTGCCGTCCTGGCACTTTATTAGACTTAAGGTCCCCTGTGTAAATCATAACAGCAGGCAAACGTAACCGATGGCCGGCCGAGATGACCGTTAGGGAATCCCGATTAGATACTTCTGATAGCAGTTGGGCGAAGGGCCTCGCCGCGTCGCTTTGGAGACCCTGTCTCTGGCCTTGCGACCTTGGGTTGGAAGCCTTGCGTAGGGCTCCATCGTAATGCTTGTCACGCAATGTGAATGTCTCGCCCTGGCAGACAATCCACATCGCTAATAGTCTTTTCCCCCCTCTACAGTACGTTCTGCCATTCTTATCGGGATACTAATGATGTGATTGCGATTACAATTGGGTCGAAAGTACAAAGTATCTTGTGAACTTTAAAGAAGGACAGCCGTGAAATGACTGAAACATGAGCCTGGTTTTTCACCTCCTGAGATGTAATTTGATTAGATTTACCAGTAAGATATGCCGGAAGACACCGACTGTCACCCGTGGGGTTTCTTCAGCCAGGATTGTGCAGCGACTGTGCACATGCATAATATCCCTGCCCTAGTTCCTGCAGTCCTTGCAGGCACTGCATGAACTGTTGCAGAAGAGCCTGTCTGGACTGCTTCCGAAGCCATATTCCTCAGGCCTGCTGAATCTTTCGTGGGGTAGAGGAGGGACAGGTACTTCGTAACCTGCATACAAGCCGTGTCAGATGCTGCACCGAGAAGCCAAACTCTAAGTATGATACTGAATAGTAGACTCGTCTGAATCGTATCATAGTCTCCGTACACCATGCCGGAGATCTATTATGTATCGATGCCCAAGCACAAAATCTCTCTTCAAAGTTGGAATGAGAAAGGGTTTCTTGAAAGTTTGTAGACAAAGAGTTTGATAGAGGGGTCTTGGTCTGTCAGCGCTGATGCATCATCGTGAAAGTCGCTCCGGCACTGCCGTCGCGCAAGAGGCCCGTGCGCAATGCGCTCGGACATTTCTTCTGTACCCATTACTGCAGTCTTCGATACACCCAAGGAATTTCTCGGTGAAGTCTAAGTCAGATGATCAGAGATGAATAGAGAGCTGCCTGCCTAAGTTGTTTGACTAAATGACACTTAGAATCCTCAATACAAGGTGTATTCTGCACATGCCGAGATGGCAGCTCTGTACAGCATCCCGTAGGTTTACGCTAGTTGGGCTTGGACGACCTCACCAAGTCTAGTTCGAGTTGCTTGCGTCTCTCACCCGCATTATTGACAACCTCGCCACCATGGTACTTCTTGACATGTTGAGTAGATGCTTGGAAGTGCAGAAATACTGAACATCTCGAGTTCCAGACTTGCAGAACCTCTAGACTTTGTACCTTGAAGAGAGAAACCTGGTACCAAGAACAAGTGTGCAAGAGGAGGCTCAATCAAAAGTCTGGGGAAGAACATCTGATCTGATCAAAGCTCACAGCCACCAAGCACGGTTCGCATGGCCACGAGGTTCGTAAATACCCGTATTCAAGCTATGCATCTGATTGTGACAGTGGGAACATGTTGCAGGAGCAGAACAAAGATAGCCATTGAGGGTCCAACAGTTTCCATCTCGTACCACCCACACGCTGTGGACAAGTTTGACCTTCGTTTGAGATTATATTTGTGCCAACTCGACACATCCGTGAACTCTTGGTCCGTGGCTGTGGGCCATGCGTGGGGACATTCTGGTGTAGGAAGCAAGAACTTCAGCTGTGGCATCACTCATGCAGGAAATAAAGTGACTTGAGGTGCATAACTTGTATGGCTGTGCCACCTCGAGACATGCGATGATCTTTGTAAGCTGTATCGTAGGCCATGAGAGACTCTCGATTTGCTCCAGCTGAAAAGTCGGTGTATGCTAACCGACATGTACAATTGCCGTGAAGGAAATGGGAACGAGGAAGGGGAAGAGAGCGATTCCAACACTCACAAAGAAAGAGAAATTCGATGCGGAGACTGAGGAGTGACCTGAGTAAGTGTAGCTGATCTGCTCCACCACATCTGACGTGGTCTTCCTCGGTGGTAAGCCCCAAAAGGCTGCGACTGCGACTCCTTTCAGGTACGATCTGAAGGTGAAGATACACGAGATCAGCACCGTCTCCCAACCTCTCTGATGCGAGAGCGCAGGTGTTGTCGGGCTCCGGTGACGGCGTGCATATATCGCGGGACCTGATGCTCGGGCTAGTGTTTCCCAATTAAGGCAGTCATCCGAGGTGGATAAATGACCGAGAAGTCCAAGAAGATCAGGAGAGCAGCATGGGATCCCGAGGTTTCGATTTTGTTTCACATATTAGCCCTCAAGGGTTCTTGGTTCGAGCCGAAAAGCGGGAAGTGTGTCTTCAAAGGGACATCAACGATGTTGGTGTTGGCTTGAAGAGGAGCTTTGAAGATTGCCACGGTCCAAGAATAGAGCCCACGTTCTTTAGCTGAACGCCATCCCTGAGCCATGCTAGCCGTTCTCTCCACGCCATGAGGTCCACCGGCGGTGGATGTTTCATGTTTCATATCCTTCGCGATGGATGTTCTCGATCAATCTTGACGTCGCTTCGCGCCTCTGCATTTTGCGACTTCAGATCTCGACCGGCTCTTTGAGAGACTTCAATGCCTTAGTGATAGCGATGACGATGGCGTGGGTGACAGGGTGGGTCTGATGTAATGAACACTATACGCTGGAAAGGGCAGGTCTTGAGCTGCTGCAGAAAATCGTCCGACAGCGGATGTCCTGTCCATGTGGATGTGGATGTGCAATGTGCAGCGGAGCAATTGTTGCATCGTAGATAAAACTTAGAGATGGTGCCTGTCACCGTGCATCATGGCGCTGTGAGGTCGGACTTGATTCACGTCCTTGTTCTTCGCTCCTCTCCGAACGGCTGTGCTTCCGATCATAAGACCTGCGATATCTGTGATGGCGTTGCATGCACAAGAGCAGATTGAGCACAACTGCCATGGCATGCCAGGTGCCAGCCACTTGCAGGTCGAGTGGGATATACGGACGTAGTCGTGGTGCTGGTGCAACACTACAGTACAGCTTTCTCCAAAGCTGGTCGCATCCCTCCGCTGAGGGGCAGAGGAGTCTGATCCAGCCCCACAGCGGTACAAAAGTACAAAGCCCATGGGAACTGTGGCGGCGAACCTGTCTCTGGTCCGAGTCCTGGGCGTCGGCGCTGGTTCCTGAATAATTGCAAGACAAATCATGGCTGTCTCGTTCTTGTCTCTCTTGAGTCTTCGAATCCACTGTGGCGTTTCTCGAGGCTCACTGTGGCTGTTGCTCCGCGTGTCTCTGTTCTGTTCTGGAGTGTGGCAGAGAACTCTGACACAACAACACTAAGATTCCACCTGGGGAAGCCTCAGCTGTGGCCGGCTGGCCAGCCCACCATTGGGACGGCTATCGGAGACGATAACCCCCAGAGCAGGCATCTCTGTTCTCGTCCCCCCCAACCTACGTTTGTGATATCATGATATCGTGAATCCATCACGGCTATCAAGACAAGTCGACCTTTGGTATCTCCACGCTCCCAGCCTTGGAACTCGAGTCCCGACTAGGAACCAGGCTGTTCCCAGTACTCTCCTCTTCAATCCTCGTCCGCCCAGAATCCAGTCCTGCTTAGCTTCCCTGTCGTCTCGAGGTAACGGGGATTGCGAGCCTCGTGGGCAGGGTTGCGGAGTTGTGCCGTCTTGGTGTTGCCGTCTTGGTGTTCTGGTGGTGGTGGATCATGGTCTCTGAAGTAGCCCTGGAACGAGCTCGCTTGGGGGGAGCATCCGAAAGTTTATCATGCCGACTCGTCACTCCTCTCTCAATCCTCCGGAAACCTCAGGTACTCACTCTCTTCTGTACTGTATCATCATCATCATCACGCATCTCTTCACACACACTTCACACCAGACTTTCCTTGTCCAGCCGTCACCCCATCATGCTGACTGCTTGAAGGATGGGATTTGTGGGTTGTGGGAATCGATAGGGATAGGGATCTGGGAAGGGAAGCTGGCAATGGAGGCTTCATTTACGATAATAACTATCTCCAATGGGATCATTGCAATAGGATGAGACTGCACTGGGCTTCCGAAGAAGACAACTAAGAATCGGAAGTCTTCTTGAAACTCCCTCTACGATAATGCGTGGCCACTTACTCGTACTGGTTCTCTCTCGATATTGAATCTTATTTTAACAACTCTCTGCCGATATTTGTCTGCTTAAGGGTTCAATGTTCAATAGAGCACCGGGAGATATATTTATTGCCAATCTCGATAACTGAATCGGAAGGCTCTGAATTGGAGGCCCACAATAGTGAGAGGTGATGAGCGTGAGAGTGACATTGGATCGTACCGTATCGTGATGGCTCTGTCGATGCATTGAGTGACGAGATTCCGATGTCTCCAGAACAGGCATCTGCATTGAAACATCATCAATCACCACATACCAATCCATCCAGTCGGGCATTGCCCAATAGCCATTGGCTGCCTGGTGCTTTTTGGCAGCGGGTTGCATGATCACATCTCAGAGGTGGCCTGCAGCTCTCATCATGTCAATAACCTTTAGCATTGTCCAGACCGGTACTTCGTAACCTATTCCAGTACGGCTTCCAACATTCGTTACTTGCTGTAGCTGTTACTCATTTAGGGCTCTTTTGGGGTGCCATGCCGCCGAAGTAAAATGAGCTGTCTCTCATCGCTCCCCTTTTGATCGCCTATCCCCATTTACTGCTGACTGGAAATGATCGATCCGACCTCTTTGGGACGGCTTCAGCGGATGATCCTCTCAGCCGTGCCAGAGAGAGTTTGCTTTGCGTAGGGATGCGATTCCCTGTACCCGTGATTATTTGTATCGTGATTCGAGATTATCTCGATCTCGGAATCGAGCCGTGCCTGTCCCCAGACTACTTCGTACCAGCTACTGTATCAATAGCATTGGGGGAATGCTATTATTCGCAGCGTGCCGAGCGAGCGCCACGGGAGTGATAAACTACAATCCCCCCCATGAATAAAGGGCCGGTGGAGAACAATAGGGCTGATTAGCAACAAGGGGGTGTCTGCCAATAAAATTAAAAGTGTGATCTCCACCTTAGAAATTTTTAGATTCCTACTGGCACACCCCCTTGTCACTACACAGCCTCAAAATGTCTCCACCGGCCCTTTATTCATGGGGGGGATAGTATGACCAGGAGCACCTTCAGGTTCTCAAGTCGCCGTCTGCCCAATGCCATTCCCACATAGTTTAATCTGGGGGACAGCATTGCGCTTCCAGAGTCCAATTCTGTCCAGTCCTGTCAAAAGCATGAGAGCGTGCCGTTGCGAGATCCGGAGGAAACCAGGGCTGCTCCTTGAACGTCCTCGTCGGCTGGTACGAGCTCGCCGCTGCTGGAGCAGTAACCTTACCAATCGAAACGTGACCAACCACTCTAACAATCATAATGCCATGCCAGGCAAGCCGTGTTGCAAGGAAGCACCAAGCAGCAGGAGCAGAAGAGCAAAGCAGTCTACACCAACGGCAGGGTTGAAGAATCCGCGAGTTAGTCCACAGCACTGACCCTGGGCGACTCAACATGGGCTTCATCCACAGTTTCCGGGTATCCTGGAAATTACCACTGATGCTGGTCCATAATATCGACCGGGTCACGGCTGCCCCCGGGACTGTGAAGTCGTTGACCCTCGAGCGTTCTGAAAGAGTGTTGGTTTCCAGGAATTGGAATGGAAGACGACCCTCCAGACCTGGTGAGTGGATATAGTATCTGGCAGAGGTGATGCTGACGCATTTGCTCGACAAAGAGCACAATTACTGACTGACCAGGAGAGAGAAGAGCAGCAGGCCAGACTCCCTTCTCTCTCTTTGCTACTGCTACTCTACTGCAACTGCACGACGCTCCCTGTTCGCACACCTGCCGTGTCAAGTCTTCTTCGTCGATAGCGGATGGCGGATGTCGATGGACGATGATGAAGTGACATTTGCACCAAAAGACCAAAGAACGTCCAAACACGGCACATTAGGTTGGCGCAAGACGTTTACACGGAACGGTATTTCGAAGGATGGATTACTTTTATCTGCGGTGTACTACTTATTTGAGATATATTTCTTTTTTGGTCACTTTCTTACTTTCCTTCGAGTCCGGCTGACGGCTGCTGGGCCTGAGTGCTGGATTGTCCATTGTTCACGACTGCCGTATTGCAGTCCTCGGCTACGGTAGTCCATCTTGTCCCAACGTCGGTGCCTCTATCCCAAAGCGACTAGTTCTCGCTAATACTAGTACGGTCTGGTACTTCGTGCTGGGTCGCTCTCTCGCGGTGGTCGGTCCTGTTGACTCGTCGAGTTCTCCCCCGCCCTCCTCGTCCTCTTCCGTGCCCCCCTGCTCTCAAGTTCTCTCAAGTGTTCAAGCCCTCTCGCACTCCACTTTTGTTCCACAGCTCCCTCCCTTCCCTACCTCGGTCTCCCCCTGATCCTGGCCCTGGTCTTCGCAGCGGCCCTCATCCTAGCTTTGCCCTCTTCCCCTACCCTGTCTCGAATCCATGTGCAGCCCACTCGCACCCATCCCTACCAACCGTCGATTAATCCCTCCCCATGCGTCGCCTCCCTGGCTCTCTTTTCCTTCCTCCCCTGACGGCTTCCCATCCTTGATCAGCCCAATGGCATTGTGAGCTGCGCCTACCTTACGTCGTGAACGGGTAATATGAAATATCTGGGGATTAACCTCTTTCAGGAAAGACGCAGCAAGCAAGCTGCTACGGTACTAGCTGATGCAGCTAAGCTCCCCTGCACTCGCTTGGGGGACGATAGCAAGACGTCTTTTGCATCCGTACCTGATTGACCAGTGATCACTTCCGAACCTCTCGAGCACTGGTGTGGGGCTTCTGCTCTCCACTCATTATTTACTCTTGTACTGAACGAACAAAAAAGAGAGAGAACCCTCAGACACTCTGGACTCCACTACGCCTCCGGAATCCTAGATTCGCAGTCCTCAAAGTCACATATAGGGCCCCTCCAAACTCAATCGGAGCTGCCTCTCTCTTTCGACCAGCTTCCAATCCAATCCAGTCCAATCCATTTCGATATCTATCTATACCTGCGAGTCAGGAAGTCTTTCCCAACCTCATTATCTTCTCTCAGCTAGTCGTGTCTCACGTACTCCCCGGTGTCAACACTTGTGAGCACCGTATATAAAGAAAGGCAGCATCATTTGCATCAGACTAGTCCTGCTCGTCTTCTGTCAAGGCGTAGTCGATGCCAACCCAGGAGCGCGCGCCGTTACAGCTACGCATTTCCCCACTTGGAGAAGACTAGACTGTCTATTATTCTCAGATCCATATCATCAGCCATCATCCCGCCCAGAATCCGAGCCCTTGCCCTTCAACGTCCTTGCGCTCAGAGGTTCGACGATCCCTCCAGCCACTGATTGACCCGCGAAAACCTCTTTCAAGAATGGTCCCTGTTTCGGAAACCTAATACACAACAGGAGCACCACAACTGAGACGTCGAAACAAGCAGACCACCTAGTAGTCCCCACCCCTCCGTTGCGATAGACGGCTAGCTGCCACGCTCCCTCTGCCGAAAACTCTTCTTTCTTTTCTTCAACCACGCTCTCCTACAGCCACTCGCAACAGCCGGAACCCAGAAGGCTAGACCAAGGGATTGCCTTAGTCAGAGGCAATTTCGACAACCTCCTCCTAGAGGATCTTGATTGCTCGTGCGCTCCGCCAAACCCTATTCGAATAGTATCCCGGGACCCTCCAGTTACAAGCAAGAACCTCAAGAGTATGTAAACGTCTGCTTCCCCCTCACATCTGACGGCCCCCATCAGACAAGACCCTGACTTCCTCAGATCCTCTGTTCAACAACATCTGGCTTGGAAGATCCATACAGCAAGTCAACATAAGCTTCATATATCTGTCTCTCCAACCACCCATTCACAACCAGCTTCCACCAACAGCACTGCGCTGGACGCTTCTATTCCTCAAGACAGAATCGATTTTGTGGGGTAATCAGACTTTTGAGTACTGAGGAAACTCTACAACTTGGAACGGACCACCACTCGCTTCGAACTGCTGAACCGCCCTCTCACTTCCACTTGGACACAGACGGCCTGGACAACAGCCCACGATCCTTCAACTCAGCTCTGATATCTAGTTCAGGAAACAGAAATTAATTTTTCAAAGGAACACCATTACCTCCAGCCCAGTGCTCCAGCAAGCAGTAGCAGAATGGACGTCATGGAGTTAGTAGAGAACGAGCCCAACGCCCGCCCCTTCCAGTGTGACTGGCAAACTTGCAACAAAGTTAGTATATACCTACCTGTATCTTTCACGCCAGTTCAGTCAGCTTATATCCAATCTCAGAGTTTCAATCGAAAGTCCGACCTTCAAAGACATTATCGAATCCATACCAATGAGCGTCCATACTCATGTATGACTCCTGGTTGTGGAAAAAGCTTCATCCAGAGGAGTGCCTTGACCGTCCATATCCGTACCCATACAGGCGAGAAGCCTCATCAATGCCAGCATATTGGGTGTGGAAAGAGATTCTCTGATGTAGGATTTTCCTCGTCGATCCGAGATATGGACAGCTAACATATTCCGTAGTCCTCCAGTCTGGCGCGACATCGCCGCATTCATACAGGGAAGCGACCCTACAAGTGTGCTCATGAGGGCTGCCTCAAAAGGTACGTAGGACAGAAGTATTTTGCATGCCAATCACTCACCTCCTGCAGCTTTTGCAGAAAGACAACCATGGTCAAGCATCAACGTCGTTCCCACCAGCGAGGAGTTCACTCTTCGGAACTTGACGATGGTGACACCTCTGATTCCGACAGTGGAGAGTCCCCATCCACTCCTCAACACCCTGGACACGTGCAATGGCCTCAAACTGTTCAAATTCCTCAACACATGCCTCATGGGCATCACATGCACCGAGCACACTCATTTGCTGACTTTGGCCACCACCAAATTGACAATTATCCCATGCAGCAGAACTTCGGTCATCGCCACAGTCTCTCATCTGGAGGAGCTCAACACTTCAACGGTCCCATCCAAGAACACGGCCATCACAATCCCATAATGCATCGTGCTCCAAGTCTTCCTGCTCACTCTTCATACTATGTGCCAGAGCAGAACAATCCCGGTGTCGCTACATTGAACACGAACCCGACTCCCATTCAAACTTACCAGATTCCTCGTCAGCTGGAGCGACAAGAAGTTCTTCAAAGCAGTCCCAGCAGCTACTCATCCGCTTCGAGAGCAAGTCCAGTGTCGCAGGAGCCCTTCTACACACACCACCCTGCACAAGCTGCGACATATGCACTCCAAAACTCGTCTCCGATTGAGCAACAACCAATGGTTCAGTACCAGCAGCAGATGCCCCAGCATCTTGCTCAGCATCATGGTCTCCCACAGCCAATTTCGCAACCTCATCAACAGGAACAGTTTCACTCTCCAGCGCCACAAGAAGGGCAGTGGTACGACAACGTTGCGTACCAAGCTCCTGTGGAGGTCATCAGCCATATTCCATCGTACCCTCAAACACATGTCTTTACCGATCCATGGGCACAAAAAATCGAGGCTTTTGACGATCCATCCTTGCAGATGCCCAGTGCTCGCATTGAGAATCTGTAATGGCTCTGATCCGATATCTCGGTAATTGTTTACGTCTTGTCTTTTCGACCACAAAGCAACATTTCCTTACCTCGCGACTCGCGCGATTGTATCATTAAGACGGCAGCTTATTTTCAAGAGAGACTTTGGGATCTACGGCACCATCCTCTACATGCTGCACCAACAACCAAAAAATCCAGCAAAAAGGCGTTCGCACTTCCAAGTTCGTTGTAATTACCTCATGACGATTCACGATCGCACATCACTTTACAAAAATACCCGACACGCAGTCCGACACGATTCGACGACGACACATACCCTTCACAATCATCTAAGCTAGTGTTTTCAGAGCCGAAATCCCTCACGGGTCTTGGGCGGCTTGCTTGACTTCATTTCTCGCGAGATGCTTTGCTTGTGTCCATTCTCTCATTTGTTCAAAGTTCATTCTACTCCGTTATGGTCCCTTTCGGTTTTCTTTTCGTATCTATTGGTCTTCAATACATATCGGTGTAATTCGATGCTTGAGTAGCATGCACGCAGTAATGATGGTGCCTTACGGGGTTATGAGAAGACGAGAATTTTTCGTTTCTGTATTGTGTACGCCTGCATTGGGAGGGGTTTTATTTATTTGGTGGATGACGGGTGATGCGGTGATGGAGAGATGAGCACCATGTAAAATTATCGCGATGGGGGGATATTGTTAATTGGGTTTATATAGGTAGGATCTGATGTATCTGTAGCAGGAATAAAAAAGCTATATAAATTTTTATGAAATGTCTCTGTTCCAGTGCTTGAGGTGTGAGCACGTGAGGTCAAATTCTCTCCATTCGCCGTGATTCTGCTCCAATTGAGATCCAACAAGTCCGAAATCATATCCTCATTGTCTGTCTCATTCCGAGATACTTTCGTCAAAATAACCTTTGACCATGGTGCCCGACAGAAGAGCTTTGCTGGGGCCGGACATAGGAAGACATGTACGCTATCCCGCTTAAGCTCTAGTCTATCCGATTCCCGGTATCAAAGATTCATGAATGATCCGAGTCAGTCTTCCATTATCAACCACGACAAATTCCACGGCGGTCCGCCACGATCATTTATCAACACTCCTTATTGTATTTTCTACTGCGCGGCCTCCACAGAGTATCATTCTGGGGATCCGTCCACTGCGCTGTGAATGGATGGTTGTTGAATTTGCGCCGGGCTCCATCGTCTACCATGGCTTTCCAAACATCAGTTCTGCCCGTAAGAGTCCTCATTGCATCTGCAGATGTGCGGATACACCTTTACTGACTATATAATGTAGGGAATGGCAGCGGCGACAACTGAGTTATGGCCTTCGGTGTCAAATGCGATGTCCTCACCATGGAGGGTCTTCGGGAAGCAAAGTGCGCCACCAACAAAGTCAAGAAGTGTTCAACAGCGACCATTCACGCAGAGTGCTCCAGCTGCGACTATTCTGACTCCTGTACGCTGAGAGTCCTGTCTCTGGTCCCTTTGCAGAATGCTAACGTGGGACAGGCGTCGAAAGTCGAGATGCCGGAATGCTTGCGTGACCTCCAACCTTCCTTTGCCTCCCAACTTACACCTCGAATCATACCGCAAACGCCATTCAATATTCGTCATACCCTCGCAGCGATGCCAAAGAGTACTCTCAATGCCGCAAATCCTATCATCCGGCGTGTCTGGCTGGCTCCCCAGAGTCGACTGATGTCTACATCAGTACGGTCACGGTTTGTCAAGCCAGATCTTACTCTTTCGACAACATCTACGATACAGCGGAGGACTCTGTTCGGCGCCTCTACATCTAGAAGTATTTTGGCACATTTGGAGGAGACTGCGAATAAGAATCCCAACAGCGCCACATCTCAATATGCTTTTTACCAAGCCCTGATCCGAGCCAATATGCCCGCCATCGTCGTGGAAAGATTCCAATCGAATCAATTCGCATCGAATCAGGCCTGCGAGAATCTATATCACCGTGCTTTGGGGACGCTTGGTCAGTCTGAGGCTATCAACCCTATGAATCAGTCTCAATTTGGTACCCAAACACAACAGCAAGGAAACCTCAATAATGCACAACTTCAAGCTATTGGACAAGCTGTTGCGGCTTCTTCTCGTGGTGGCAATGTTGCTGTGTCTCGTGGACCCACCGGCTCTGGCGCAAAGGATTCTCCACTCCATGTTGTGGTTGAAGAGACAATTGGCGGCTCAATCTTTAAATGGGTTAAATTCCTGCTCTACTTTGGTCTCTTCACTTACCTCAGCTTGGTCGTGGTGGCAATGGTCATCGAAACCTTCCAGCAATTCCGAAAAGTTGGTGGAAAGGCTGAAAACGAAGCCAAAGCGGAACACCAAAATGTTCGATTCTCTGATGTTCATGGATGTGATGAAGCCAAGGAAGAACTTCAAGAGCTTGTTGACTTCCTGAAGAGTCCTGATAAGTTCAACACACTTGGCGGCAAATTGCCAAAAGGCGTTCTTCTTGTTGGTCCTCCAGGAACCGGAAAGACCTTGTTGGCAAGAGCTGTTGCTGGTGAAGCTGGTGTTCCATTCTTCTTCATGTCAGGATCTGAATTCGATGAGGTCTATGTTGGTGTCGGTGCAAAGCGTGTGCGCGAGCTTTTCGGTGCTGCCAAAGCCAAGTCTCCCGCTATTGTTTTTATCGATGAACTCGACGCTATAGGCGGCAAGCGAAATGCTCGAGATGCTGCTTATGTCAAGCAAACACTCAATCAACTCCTCACCGAACTTGATGGATTCGAACAAAACAGTGGAGTGATCATCTTGGCTGCGACTAACTTCCCGGAAATGCTCGACAAGGCACTTACCCGTCCTGGTCGATTCGACCGTAATGTCGTAGTAGGCTTACCTGACGTACGCGGACGAATTGCCATTCTTCAACATCACATGAAGAAAATCATTGCTGCACCAGATGTCAGTCTCGAGGCTCTTGCAGCTGGAACTCCTGGCTTTTCCGGGGCAGAATTGGAGAACATCATCAATCAAGCTGCCGTACATGCTAGCAAAGCTAAGGCACAAGCTGTTTCAATGTTGGACTTCGAGTGGGCTAAGGATAAGGTCATGATGGGCGCTGAGAAGAAGAGCATGGTGATCACACAGCAAGAGAAGGTCATGACGGCTTATCATGAAGCTGGACATGCTCTCGTCATCATGTTCACTCCTGGGACAGACAACTTACATAAAGTTACGATCATGCCTCGTGGTGGAGCATTGGGAATAACCTTCCACTTACCTGAGATGGACAAGTACTCGAAGGGCATGAATGAGTATCATGCTGAGATTGACGTCTGCTTGGGAGGCAAGGTTGCAGAGGAGCTCATCTATGGATCAGACAAGGTTACAAGTGGTTGTGCATCAGTATGTCTACCTTCGTCTCTGTTGTTTGATGATATGCTAACATCTTTAGGATCTTCAACATGCGACACAAGTTGCATATAACATGGTCACAAGAATGGGCATGTCTGACAAGCTAGGCAATGTTGATCTCGCCTCGAACTATGAGAACCTGTCAATGGGCACGAAAGAGCTCATTGAACAAGAAGTTCGGCGGTTTATTGAGGAGAGTAGGACGCGGGTTACTGCCTTGCTCACTGACAAGAAGAAAGAACTTGAGCTGCTGTCGAAGGCTCTCGTTGACTACGAGACTCTCAACAAGGAAGAGGCGTATAAAGTCATCAAGGGTGAGAAGCTGGAAGGCAGAATGATCATGCCCTCTGGTAGCATCAAGGTGCCACAGATAGGGTTAGGAGGTCAATTACCTGAACTACCACAGATCCCAGGAAGTGCTGCACCGGAGCCAGTAGGCAAGGAGCCACCGAAAGGAGGAGCGGTAGCGTGATGAATGTCAGGACTCAGAAGGGAAACTCACAGCTCATGGGTGGCGTTCAGGCATAATTTGGTCACCATAGTGGTGGAAATCGTGTGTTATTAGTGAGCCAAGTATTCAGTACTTCAGCATACTTTCCTTTGTCAGAAGGTGCGGATGATGGGGACAGGCTTGCTCCGTGGAGGATGAATAGCCACAGCGTGATGAATGATAAGAATATTGATATATCTTGAGTCTTGTGATGACATACATGAGTGGAGTTGTATTTCAACTTAAACTATCTTTTGAGGACCATCGGATGCAGACAAATTACCAGAGGGCGATCGTAGATTCCGAACATGTGAAGTAGAGTAACAATAAACAATTCACCACATATGAATTGGATTTCCTTTTCGTCCCTATTTCCCCTAAAATTTGATGTCTTAAACCTGTCCAAGAAACAAAACGAGCTAAATCACGTGTACCGATGTATGACGCTAAAGTCAAAGCTCGCTGCCTCGATGCTGCCGGAGCTGCATCAACACCTCGAATCCACCACCACGAGCTTCACAGCATCGCCATTCATTACGAGAAGGGTGCGGGACTGCTTCCCGATTTCCTTTTCCAATCATGGTGCACCACCAGGATACCATGTTCCGCTCCGCGGACATGAGCATGGTGCAGCTGTACATCGCCAACGAAATCGGTCGTGAGATCGTCAATGCTTTGGGCGAGCTGGGGCAGATTCAATTCAGAGATGTGAGGTTCTTTTCAATGAAGGAGAGGGGTGGTGCTGATTGATGGTAGCTTAATTCTGAGGTTACGGCTTTTCAGAGGACGTTTACGCAGGAGATTAGACGGCTTGATAATGTTGAGAGGCAGCTGCGTAGGTTTTTCTTGTCTGTGTAGTGGAATGGGAGGGAGGAGCTGATGCGGTGATAGGATACTTTTATTCGCAGATGGAGAAGGCTGGGATTCCGTTGAGGAAGATTGATCTCGATGTTGACACCTTGGCCGCGCCCTCTGCATCCGAGATCGACGAGCTTGCCGATCGAAGTCAGAGTCTTGAGCAGAGAGTTGCTTCTCTGAACGATAGCTACGAGACGTTGAAGAAGAGGGAGGTAGAATTGACGGAGTGGAGATGGGTTCTTAGGGAAGCTGGTGGCTTCTTTGATAGAGCTCATGGCAATGTGGAGGAGATTAGAGCGTCGAGTGATAACGATGATGCGCCATTGCTACAGGATGTGGAGCAGCATGTCCAAGGGCAGAATGGAGATGCCGAACGCTCGTTCTCGGTCATGAACATTGGGTTCGTGGCCGGTGTTATTCCTAGGGACAGAGTTGCGGCTTTCGAGAGGATTTTGTGGCGAACACTTAGAGGCAATCTCTACATGAACCAGTCTGAGATCCCCGAACCTCTCACCGACCCTACGAATAATGAGGCTGTCAACAAGAATGTCTTTGTCATCTTCGCTCACGGCAAGGAGCTCATCGCTAAGATTCGAAAGATCTCGGAGTCCCTGGGGGCTGATTTGTATAGCGTGGATGAGAATAGCGATCTTCGCCGGGATCAGATCCACGAAGTAAATACCCGCCTCGGTGATCTTGGAAATGTTCTGCGAAACACCAAGACAACTCTCGATGCCGAGCTTGCTCAAATTGCTCAAAGCTTGGCTGCTTGGATGGTCATCATCAAGAAGGAGAAGGCTGTCTACCAGACTCTGAATCTCTTCTCGTACGACCATGCCAGAAAGACCTTGATTGCTGAAGCTTGGTGCCCAACCAATTCTCTACCCCTCATCAAGTCTACTCTCCACGATGTCAACAACCGCGCCGGACTTTCTGTACCTTCCATCATCAACGAGATCAAAACGAACAAGACTCCACCAACATACCAGAAGACAAATAAGTTCACAGAAGGGTTCCAGACTATCATTAACGCTTATGGAACTGCCAAGTACCAGGAAGTTAACCCAGGTCTTCCCACTATTGTTACCTTCCCTTTCCTGTTCGCTGTCATGTTCGGAGATTTTGGCCACGGCTTCCTTATGTTCTGCGCTGCTTCAGCAATGATCTACTGGGAGAAGCCATTGAAGAAGGTTCGCGACGAGCTATTCTCCATGGCCTACTATGGTCGATACATCATGTTGATGATGGGTATCTTCTCAATGTATACCGGTCTCATCTACAACGATGTATTCTCCAAATCTCTTTCGCCATTCGAGAGCGCCTGGAGATGGGTTGTTCCGGACGGCTGGACAGATGGACAAACTATCACAGCTGAACTGAAGGGCAGCTACCGCTATCCCTTTGGTCTCGATTACATGTGGCACGGTACGGAGAATGATCTCCTTTTTACCAATTCGTACAAGATGAAGCTCAGTATTTTGATGGGTTGGTGCCACATGACATACTCGTTGTGTCTATCATACATCAACGCTCGTCACTTCAAGACTCCTATCGACATCTGGGGCGTTTTCGTCCCAGGTATGATCTTCTTCCAGGCCATTTTCGGATACCTCGTCTTCACCATTGTTTACAAATGGTCGATTGATTGGTATGCTATTGGCAAATCGCCTCCTGGACTTCTAAACATGTTGATTTATATGTTTTTGTCACCTGGCACGATTGAAGAGCCGCTGTATCCTGGCCAGGCCGCTGTTCAGATCTTCCTCGTTCTGATTGCTGTTGTCCAGGTACCCATTCTGCTTTTCCTGAAGCCCTTTTACCTCCGATGGGAGCATAATAAAGCTCGAGCGAAAGGTTACAGAGGCATTGGTGAGACTTCCCGTGTTAGTGCTCTGGATGGAGACGACGATGACAGCAATACCCTGGATGGCAGGGCCAGCCTAGCCAGCGATGGCGAAGGCGTTGCCATGATCACGCAAGACATCGGAGATGAAGAACACGAGGAATTCGAATTCAGCGAAGTTATGATCCATCAAGTCATTCACACGATTGGTAAGCCGGCGTCGTCGGCTCTTGAATCAATAGGATTTGCACTAATACTGTTTAGAATTCTGCTTGAACTGCGTTTCACACACAGCTTCCTATTTGCGATTGTGGGCCCTCTCCCTTGCGCATCAGCAGCTTTCTGTCGTGCTTTGGACTATGACTCTGGCCATTGGTCTCGGGACCACGGGAGTGCTCGGAGCCATCATGATTGTCATCGCGTTCTTTGCATGGTTCTTCCTTACCATTGCTGTGTTGGTCGTGATGGAAGGTACCAGTGCTATGCTTCACTCCTTGCGTCTGCACTGGGTGGAGGCGATGAGCAAACATTTCATGGGCGATGGTATACCTTTCGAACCCTTTTCCTTTAAGCAGATGTTGGAGGACGACGAGCAAGCGGCGGAGATCTCTTAGATTAAGATCAGATGAGATCGGATCGGCCAAGCTTTTTTGATCGACCCCTGATTTCTTCGTTCCGTCCCGTAGGTAGATTATTGTAGAATTAAACACACACTTTATTGTACTTTCGCATAAGTAGCTAGTTCCAAACCTGCATTCCCCTGCAGAGCAAGCTGTCACCTGTCTTCCGCGCTGCAATAACGTGTCTGGGAACACGAGAGAGATATGATCCCCACGAGGTTTATCTTCACGATTGATTCGTCCTGCGCGCCGTATACGTAATGCTGAAACTAGATACAGTGGCTCCCAATCAATGCTCTGTCCCGAGTTTCGCGGGAGGATTCGAAACTTGCTTTTGGTGTTGGTGGGTTGGGTTGGTACGACAGGGCCTAATCGATAAGAGAGCGGTATTTTTTTTTGCTTCTTCACCGCTAGAGGGCGGGGCAGCGACCTCCACATCCTTTCTGTCCTCTTAAGCTTCACTCTGCCCTTCGTGAAGCTGCAACTTGCAGCTGTCTGTCTCACTGCTTCCGCGGGATATCGTACGATCGAGCAACGAGGGGTGAACTCAAGTCAGAAAGTCAAATTGGTTATTAAGGGAAGAGAAAGTAAGCAAAGATGTCGTTCAAGAATCGCCAGTTCTCGATGAATCGATCTACGGGATCCCCGAGGTTGTCGACGAAGATTCAGAGGAGGTTTAGTACGCATAATCCGGATGCTAATGGTGAGTTGTGGCTTTCTTTATCTCTTTCTCTTCATACGTGTTTTGTTTGTTGGTTTGTTGGTTTCTTGGTTTGTGGTGGTGGTACAAGCTGTGAATCAAGGGGCAGAAGGGGTTGCTGTGAGTGCAAACGGTTCTGCAGATGCAGTACTCCTCAGAAGCTTCTTCTACCCACCATACTTTATTCTGCAGCAGCTTCGCAGATGATCAAGATAGTCTAGCTGTCAACAGGAAGTAGCAATGGCTAACACTGCTCCTCAAGAAACCAACTCGAAGATTCACCGTCAATTCCGCAATGCTCACGAAGGTCACAAGTCCCATGCTGGACTAGATCCTACTCGAGCCTCCACCGGTGTCATCTGGTGTACCGAACGAGCATACGAACATGGCTTCCTCGAGAATCCCGAAGAGTGGGCCAACTTGGGCCAAGGTGCTCCCGAAGTCGACGACGAAATCGAGGGCTCTTTCCATCGTCCAACCGAAATTGACATCACAATGGCAGGCAGAGAATATGGTCCTACTGCAGGTATCAAGGGTCTCCGAGCTGCTGTAGCCAACCTCTACAACGTCCACCACAGAGCCGGCAAAGCTAGCCAGTACTCGTGGGAGAATGTCTGTATCGTTCCTGGTGGACGCGCAGGTCTGATCCGAATTGCGGCTGTGTTGAACAATGCATATCTGGGATTCTTCATTCCGGATTACACGGCGTACAATGAGATGTTGTCGTTGTTCAAGAACGTAAGTTATTGAAGTGGGGTGCCAAGCTGTCATCGCATCTCTTGGCAGGGGTCCAGCTAATGATTACCGTGCAGTTCGCTGCTATCCCTTCTCCCTTGTCCGAAGAGGATGGTTACCACATCCACCCTGACAAGATTGCTGAGGAGATCGCAAGAGGTACTAGTGTCATCTTGACTTCCAACCCTCGCAATCCGACCGGAAAAGTCGTGAAGAACCCGGAGTTGGCTGAGATTCAGAACCTATGCCGTGACAGAGCTACGTTGATCATGGATGAGTTCTATGGTGGGTACAATTATACTAGCAACTGTGATGGCACCACCATCTCTTCTGCCGAGAACATTGAGGATGTTGATGAGGACGATGTCTTGATCATTGATGGTCTCACCAAGCGCTTCAGACTTCCTGGCTGGAGAATTGCGTGGATTATCGGTCCCAAGGAATTTATCAAGGCTATCGGTTCTTGTGGTTCTTACCTCGATGGAGGTGCCAACGTGCCCTTCCAAGAAGCTGCTATCCCTATGCTCGAGCCTAACAAAGTTCTCAAGGAGATGCAAGCCATTCAACGTCACTTCAAGGTCCTCCTCCCTTTACCCCATCTATCGATCTTTCTAACAAAAACAATAGGACAAGCGCGACTACGTCGTAAAGCGTCTCCGCGACATGGGTTTCCACATCAAGACCGTCCCCGACTCTACCTTCTACCTGTGGCTCGACCTCGAAGGCCTCCCAGAAGCGATTGCCGACGGTCTCAACTTCTTCCAAGCCTGCCTCGAGGAAAAGGTCATCGTGGTACCCGGAATCTTCTTCGATCTCAACCCCAGCAAGAGAAGAGACCTCTTCGATTCCCCCTGCCACCACTTCGTCCGTTTCTCCTACGGCCCCAAGATGGAGACGCTGAAGATGGGACTCGATGGTATCGAGCGGGTGGTGAACAAGTTCAAGAAGGATGGTAAGTTGATGAAGAGCGACGATGACACGGTCGCGGAAGAGGCGGTGGAGTAGGCTGGATAGGCTCGTCCTTGATGCTGGTTCCCATTTTGCCGTGCCCCCTTCTTCTTTATCCCATGTTGCCCTCCCCTTATTTTTACTTGCTTTGCTATGCGTTGCTTTTCTTCTTCCTGTGAAGTAGTGTGTGTGCTAAGCGGATGAACAGCAGAATGAATAAACAAACCACCCCTCTCTACCTCATTTCTTAACTTTCCTTGGTTCGAGAACCTTTGAGAGACAGATTTACCGATTCTTACCTTCTTTTTTGGGGAGCAAATGGGATATTTTAGAAGGGGATATGGGGACTGGATCGGCAAGGGGCGGGGCTTTTCTGGTCGGGGATTCCAAGGTCTCGTTTAGAGCTCTGGGTAGAAAAGTTGAAATATACACAAGATTAGCGTTGCTTACAACTCGAGACTTCCTTCATCTGATGTTTATTTCATACACCTGTGAGAAGTGCCTCGTTTTCGTTTTTGGTAGCTTTAATTATAGCATAACTTCTGATATAAGATGCTGTATACTGGTTCAACTGCCATCTCATGTGATATTCAGATCCCTTAGCCCTGTCTCTATTTCAAGATTCACGATCTTCTATTGCTATTCCAAGACAAAAAGCGAGAGCAATGTATTCGTGCTGAATATCTACAAAAGCTAGAGCCTGATCCTGAACCAACCCTATCTTAGAAATCCAATATACAGCTGACGCCCCAGCTACCGTATCAGCCCTACTACAAATACAAATATCCCCTCATGTTCTTCCCCTCGCGACATATTGAATAGAAACTATACCCCCCGAGTCCGGTGTTAAGGACCCATCTATATAATCATGATAGGCAACACACTCACAATAACTCTAATCCTCCACCGCTTCAAAGCGTACATACAACCGCCAACTGAGAAGCTGTGCACCAAGACTCACACATATTCTTTCATTATGCCCGGGTCCGTAGGGTCGTAATTGTCACATAAGTTCCGACACAATGATTTTAATTGAGGATATTAGCGGCCTCGATGACCTTCGAGAAGACAGTCCAAGTCAAAGCTGCAGGAATTCGCATTTTGATGAAGTGATCTTATTTAATGTTCTAGGAGGCAAGGTCTACTGACATATTGTGGTTGTACCTTGTGCGTCTTGAAAAGTATTTGATTCAAGAACGGAGGATGTACCAGTTCCCTGCTCTTCTATATCACGCAACAGAAACATACTCTCATAATCTATCAAGATATCCGTGATCATGAAGACCAAAATGTCCACCTGAACCGGCATCGTGGCAACTGCCTCGACTTATCACTCCTCCGCCGTGCCCGCGATCATAGTATTCGACGATGCCTGCTCTCGAAGTGCGTTTTGGTCAATCCACTTACGAATATACAGCTCTGCTTTACTAGCATTTTTAAAGATAGGCTTGCGATCCGCTTGCTTGAATACTCTGTCCTTCTCATCGTCTGTTAGAGCGTCACATTCCGCACCATATGGATTCGTCAGACGCCAAAAGGAGTCAGCTTTCGTACGCAACGTGTCCAGTGCTTCTGCCCAGGTCCCAGTTAACAAGTAAGTGTCGCTCATTTCGAACAGCGGAGACATCTCCTTGAAGTTGCTCCACGAAACACTTAATATCCGCCAGATGGAGAGGAATTCCGTCGGTGTGAAGGCTATACAGCTTGGGCCAAGGCCGGGATGACATTAAAGCCCCCATTTCAAACAGGGGAACTTCACCTTTCGTCCAATACGAGTCGAACCAGAGCGAGAGATCCTCAATGGTGTCGGTGTCGATGACTGCAGTCACATAGTCCCGAAGATGCTTCATCTCCGCTTCCTCACGCACGGCCGAGGGGGCCCAGGACGCGAAAGGGTCAGGCCGGAACTCGAAAGCTGTCAGTTTTCGCATTGCTACTCGCAGGTTGGTACAATCGCCGTTACTCATCGAGAGACAAGAGAAGATTTGTGGGTTCGACAGCCGAAGAGAGAAGCTGGTGAGACAGCTGCCAGCTTTATGTATTGCTTTTGGTAGCGTAATAGGCATCCTAAGCATACGACCTGGCGCTTGCAAACCGAGCAGTGTTGCTTGCTCTGAACTATGAGAAAAGCCAGTCAGTAGCTTTTTCAGAAGCTTTTAGGAGTAGGATATTCTAGGTAATCCGAGCTACAGCTCCAAATACAAAAGTCGATAGGAAACTGCTTGGGAGTTTGACTTACCTCATTGGATACACCATGTAATGGACAAGCACCGAGTGGTTTGTTGCTCCTTCAATCCAATGTGGCGCATTCCTGACCTTCCATCGATCTTCACGATCGTGTAACTCGAGCCTACGTGCTTTTGGCATCCTAGAAAACGCCGCGGCAACAGCCTCAACAAAGTTGTTCTTCTTCAGAAGCCTTTGCTGCTCGCCGAAACGGTGTTTGTATAATCCATGAGCCTTTCTTAAAATGAGAAGATGACCTGAGCTCTCGTTGGCAATACCATCATGCAAGCGAGCAGTGAAATCCGTCCTGCTGTCAACTAAGTCCTCGGGTGAGCCATCCAGAAACATTTCCCAAGATTTCAGGATGTTCCTCACATGCATGACTGCCTTTGAAATTAGCGCTTTTCTTTCAAGATCTCCTTCGTAATCCGACGAGAAGAACCTCTCCCAGTCGTCGGTCAACTCTCTCAGATGTTTCAAGTGATAGCGAGCAAACATGTAGATATCACGTGCCATATCTGCAGCATAGAAGCGCAGTGTTAAATGGACGTACTCGATTCTCTTACAGATAAGCGTATGCGAAGAGACATCCTTCAGATGAGATAGCGATCCTGGTTCAATATGAAGCCTAAGGAAGTGAACAAGTAGATGTGAACTCGCGTTGCAAAATCTCTTGCATGTGAGCCGGACATTCTTGACAGTATCGTCGCTACCGAACTCCATATAGACATGCTTCACAGTAATACGTCCTTTGACAAAATCGAATATATGGGCGAGAAGCTCATCTGGAAGGTCCAAGATGGTGAGTGCTCTGATGGTCGGCCTGGAGACAATGTTGACATTCTCTCGTAGGGTATCTCGAAGTTCATTCAGCATGGGGTTGAGGAGAGATATCGTCTCCTGTTGCTTTTTCAGGATCCCTATAACACGAGAAAGGTGCTTCGTGGTATCTTCCTCATTGAACTCGCTATCATCGTCATATCCCCAGGCAGGTCGTTGCCCTCTTGCCAAGCTGCGTTCGTCTTCGACAAGGCGCTCTTCCATGGAATCGATGTCTCTTAATTGCTTATAGAGGTCGTTGAGATTGAGAGCGCTGGTAGTGTGAATCGGACTCCCGTTTGAAGCCATCTTGGCGTGAGCTCTCTCAAACACTGCGTACTTCAAGGATTTGCGCTGCGCTGAGGAGGTCCAGCAGCACGGGAAAAGAGTTGGAAGTCGACGACTGACGGTCAAAGGATGGCAGCGCGATAGACCTAAATCCTTTGGGAGTCAATGTTAATGTACTGATGCAAACGCCTGCTCTCAAGGAAACTACTCTTTTGGGAAGAGGCCACTAGTGAAACGCGCTAGCACGGCAAGGCCGCTTCCACGAGTCCCACCTTCCCTCCAGCTTGTTCCATCCCTCCTCAGTCAATCAGCAACAAAGCTGCCTCCTCCTTTCTTCCCACTTCACCTCATCAAATCATCAACAGGAGTACCCAAGATTTCGTGTTCAGAACAGACATTCCATTCATCACCGCTCCATCTGACAATATCAAAACACTTCAACTCATCAACACATACATCAAACCAACGCCAGTCAATGCACGCCAATATGCAGATGCAGCGCCCCTCCTCGCTTCCCCGACATTCAAACAAACCAACCGACCAATAGTGTAATATGTGAAAGTAAACTGTTTCCCTGTAACATCCTTGAACGCAAACACACTTTTCCACTCCGTATTGTTACAAAGCTTCCTAATCAGAGGAAGGCCAATCTAAGCACCGACACTCTGACTCAGGCTCGATTTGCCCGGTCCTTGAGCTCTCTTCAGTGCTCTTAGCTCATCCTCCAATCTTCTCCTCTCAGCTTGTTCAGCCTGTAAAATAATTAGTCATCTTTCATCTCAAAATAAGAATAGGATGAAAACATACCCTCAAAGCCTTCGCACTCTCGGCCCTTGTGTCCCTCATCATCTTCTTGAACTCATTCTTCAACACTGTCGTACTTGTTGAGCCAGGAGCACTTCCGTCAAGACCAGGACTCTTCATTCCTAACCACCGAACTTTCTCGTCACTCAACTCAGCTTCCATCTTCTCCCTCTCATCTCTCAACTTATCGATGGTGCCCTCAAGCTGTTCTCTCTCCTTCTCCCATTCAATACTAGCTTTGGTCATTTGCTCGTATTCCTCGATGGTTTCCTCAAGTTCCTTTTTCAGGGTCTTCATCTTCTCGTCCGTTTCTGGATTTGCAGTTCCCCTTGACTGGAGCGTGGCGAGTTCATTGGCCAGGGAAGCGTTCTTCTCCTTGAGATCATCAATTTCTTTCTGAATGACGGGATTGGCAGCCACTTCAGCAGCACGTTGAGCTCGAGAGCCATAAGCTCCATCTAACTCCGCCCTGGCGATGGTGACTTCAGTTTGTAGACGAGCAATCTCCATGTTCATGTTCTCCATCTCTTGCTCCGTGTCCTCAACTTCCTTCTCCTTGGCCTTGACGTTAGCTTCGAAAGTTGCTTGCGCCGCCGCTGCAGCTGCCAGTTCTTGTGTCAAGGTAGCAATCTTGGTCTCAGAGTCAGCAATCCTGCCTTGCAATTCTGCGTTGCCGATAGATTGGTCGTCCTTCAGATCCTGCAATTCTTCCTCCAGAGTAGCAATCATCTCGTTCTTTTGATCCAACTCGGCGTGAGCCGCGCGGACTTGGGAGGACTCATCAGTAGCTCTAGATTGCTCTCGTAATTGTTCTTGCTGTTTTGACTCATCGAGCTTCTCCATCACAAGAGTGAGTTGTTCTCTGACTCTGTCGGCGTCCATTTCGGTTCTGGTCAAGAGATTTTGGGTCCGTTCGAGCTCTTCTACTTTCTGCATCATCTCAGCATCTTTCGTGGCATCGGACTTGCTGTTCAGCTCTCGTTGCTGCTTAATCTGGCGTTGCAACACCTTCTTTTGATCCTTCAACCGAGTAGCTTGAGTGTAAAGCCATTGGACCTTTGCAGAAAAGCCCTGGAGCGAGAAAGGTTCATTTGGATCTCCGCCATCATCTGCAGAATCGTCCTCATCGTCAAGATTCTGGTTATACGTGACCTTCTTCCTCTCCAGCTTCCTCTGCCGCTCAATCTCATCGCCGGATTGGATGATATCCCACAGTCCCATCATAACAGTCTGCATTTGCTCAACGTCATCTTGGTTGCCTGAATTCTTGTTCTCACTGCTGGAAGCACGAGAAAGCTCCATCTCCATAGCGGCTAAACTGTCTTGAAAATATGCCAACTGGTCATCCACCATTCCATTAATCTGAGGAGGTTCCGGACGATCGGCATCGTACGGAAGTAGGAGATTTCGTAGGTCATGGTTTAGCCCTTCCAGAGTCTCTTCCATAGCCGTTTCAGACTCTTGCAGTCTCCGCTCTGCAGCTGCTTCTGATTCCTGAAGTCTTTGTTCCATTGCTGCTTGTGATTCTTGAAACTTCCTACCAACATTCTTCTCTGAATCTTGCGTGCTCTTTGCCAAAGCTCGAGTATGCTCATCGTCGATAGTAGAAATGCTCCTCTCAAGATATTCCAGATGTCTTTGCAGCATTTCACCTGTTCCGTCTCGATCGGTTCCGGAGACTGGCGGAGTTCCATAAGTCCCATCTCGTTCAGGATTAACCTTGACGATGACTGCCCGTAGACGAGTATTCAAATCGTCCAGTCTCTGCTCGGTCCGAGCAATCATCTGCATTTGCTCTCTCCCAGCAGATTTGGGAGGTGGTGCAAAGCTGTCATTAAGTCGTAAATCGCCGAATCCATCTGCGGGCTTGTAGAGACTTCGGTCATCGAAGAATAGTTCGTCAGTTATAGGTTCGATACTATTCCGTGCGTTGGAATATGTGAACATGCTCTCCGGACTTCCTGGAACCTGTGGTACACCATTTTGACCTTTGGGTAGATTCTTCGGACCTTTATGCGTCATTTGTAGAATGCCTGCCGTGTGCTTTAGTAGTCTGCTTTGCGGATCTATAATCTTTTTCTCCAAGGACCACAGCTCGGCAGCCAACTCCTCGCATTTCCTCTCGCTGGCCATGCGCTCTTGTTCTGCCTCCCGGACCTGGTCACTGCCCACACGATTATGGCCAAAAATACTCCTCCTATCCTTCTTGCCATCTTGACTATCTATGCTCTTCTTCTTGTCATTCGTGGTATATAGCTTTCCCATCGATATCGCAGCATCTCGGTACTTTGACTGAATCGCGAGATTTTGCCTTGTCTGTTCTATCCGTTGAGTAAGGACTTGGCATTGTTTCTTCAGGTCATCGACCTCTTCTTGCGACAAAATTTCGAACTCTTTGCTGTCGCCCAGCGCAGTCTCAACAAGTAGGTGTATTTGTATCGGATCATCGACATTAACAAGATTTGAGCTTTGAGGTCTGGACGGATTACTCTGTTCTGCCATCAGCTTCAGACTCTTCCTTTCGGACTGCGGTCACTCACAGGATTATATCGAGGCGTACGCTCAAAGCTATTCGAGATCTCGTTCCCGTAACCTTGCAGGATCACTCTTCCACTGGGTTCCTGTGTGCTTGGTTTCCTCCCATTCTGAGGGCCAATACTCCTAGGGTCCACATTCTCTTTCCCGTAGCCATTCTGCATACCTCCATATCCCAAATCCTGACTCGGCCTCGGAGGCAGCGCTTTCCTCTGGCCGTTCATCATCGTGCCGAGTGTTCAGGTAGACGCCAGTGTTCGTCGCAATGGCGTTATCGCGTCATTCTCGATATTCGAATGTCTGTTAATGCCCTGAGGATTTTAAGAAAATTCTACTCGAGTCTTTGATCGCGATCTTCGGAGGTGGTAATTTCGATGATGTCCTGGATCGCCGTCTCCTTTCGCGAGTGGAGTGTGATCGTCGTCGGCTCCTTCTCTTCCCTTAAACCTTCAAAGGCTTTCTTTTTCCTTGCCCGCCCCTGCGTTTCCCCTTGCGACAACTCCTGATCCAAACTTTTGAACTCAACAATCCAGCAAAGTGAACCAAACTCTCGAGGGCAGACTGGCAGGGAGAAACATCAGAACTGTGGAGTACAAGAAATTAAAGTTGGCGGGTTTTGGACAGTAATATACAAAGGGCTTAGCGGCAGTGCCGGAGAAAAAATAGCATCAGCCACACCCCTTTCTGGGCATTAAAGGGGCTGTGCATCTTCAGAGCGAAACGTTTACGAGAGAACACAGCTGACCTCAGCTCACTTCATCGCAAAAGTTTCCAATATCGAAGATCCTAATTCCTCAAGGTCTGAAAAAGGTCTACCAAGCAACAGTCTCTCAACTGAGGACATTAGCAAGCTCAAACATGCGGGACGGGCCGGTCTAGTCAGTGCTCAGGACTGCCACGATTCCCAGAATGACAAATTCAACGCGAGATGGTATGTCTATGCTAATGGATTTGGTGCTTCGATCAAAGGTGCTTACACTTGACAACACATTGCTCTCTTGTTGCGTTTGAATGGCCTATGAAGTTATGTCTCTCTTCCGTTAAAACTATTTATCTTGTTCGAGCTTCCTAAAGCAAAATAGCTTTGTCAGACCAGTGAAGTAGCATGGCAGTACCTGCCCAACAATATGCTTGGTAGAGTAACATCAGATATACTAGACTTGGCAGTCTACCGTTTCATCATTTTAGTGCGAGTCGAACTGAGCTAGCTGCTTATACTACTTCAGTGTACGTGTGAATGTGGTCGGAGATGGTCACGTTCAGCGAGGGCTGTGCCTGGATCTTATCTTCGAGTGAATATGCTCTTTATAGTCTATAGTGTTAACATTACCGATCGAGTTTTCGAACGCTTGGAGAAGCTCCTATAAGCATGGAACCTACAACTTTCACTTGTGGTTGTCCCCAATACATTGAACCTTCTCCATGATTTTCTAGACTTCCGGCAAAAAGATATGGTTTTAGTGACTTTTGAGGATGGTTCAAAGTCACAAAGAATTCCTATTTGGAGCAGAGAGAATATCATCCAGCATCTATGGGTGACAAAATTTGACGATGCTTGGATTCAAGAGATCAAGCTACCCCGCTGATAAGATGGGAGCTAGTACTCGTCCAACAATCGAGGAATAAAATAAGAGCACTTGTGTGTGCAATTATGGAGACGCCACTCAGAAGGCAGTCCACGAGAAGTGGACTGGACGATGGGAGACCACAAATTAAGAGAAAGGCATGGCCAGAAACAAGCCAGGTGAGATAACGATGCCTTTGCCCTTGCAGAAAGTACGGCTTTTCTCAATGTCGAACAGTTGAATATGCATTGAAAAGGGGGTGTGAAGGTTTGCGATTCGCGAGGCCACTCCCCGCACCTGCAGAACGCATAGCTGTTCTCAAGATTTGAGGCCTGAGGGTAGATAGGGGATCAGAGGCTTGAATACTACAATATTATTTGAGAGATCATCGATTGATTCATGCAGGTGCTTCTCAATCGATCACCAAGACTCAAACGACACCAACCCATTCAATAGCTTATCGCCTTCTGAAGACATATGGATCTGCAGCACAAAATCGATGTCGTTACCCCACCAAACACTCCTGATTTTGCTTATCGTTCGGACTTCGGAGAGGTCCAGCCCGTGTGAAGCAGGCTACGACATGCAAGAACCCACGCCACGGGCCCAGCATATGCAAGTTCGGTCAACGATGGTTACACAGCATCCCGCGTTGTTCCTTGCTTTAACGTCAGGTACAATAGTTGGTAGCTCGGTTGCTAGTTCGCAGTAGCATTCAGCCGAAACATCGATACGTACCCGTTGAAGATACCCATTGGCCCCGAACTTTTAAGACATTCAAACGATACACTGTTATCTCAGCCGCTGCCAATAATGGGATGAGTAACAGAATCCTGTGCCGAGCCGCCCCCACAGGTTTTTATCTCCACCTCGTATCGGACGTACTCTGCTGTCATGTTTTGAAAACAACGCAAGAGACAACTATGGAACATTGGTAGCTACAATTGGCATAATAGTAATGTTACAAGAAATCAGACACTCCTCCAGCACCAATTCTCAGATACTCCATCCAACCTTAGTCCTTGAACCTGATATGTAGACCTCAAAACCACCTCCCAATGTACACACGTCACCCATCCTTGGCATCCTAACCTTTCTCGTGGTATCTCTAACTTTCCTCACTTCTTCTCATTCTGCTGATATCCCCACTCAAACCCTCCCTTCTCAGCATCTCTTCCTGGAGTTCCCACTAGCCCAGGTCTTGGACCTGCACTCTGACCTGGAGTTGATAGTCCCGCTTCTCTAATATAATCCTCAACCACTTGCACCGTAGTCTGAATCTGAATTCCGTCTTTCAGATCCAACGCTCCATCCCAAACACCGGACCTCATTCCCCTCTCCGCCATACCCAGATCCCCATTATCACTCCTCTCCCAGCTCTCTTGTTTAGTAATAACGCCCATCTCCGTCTCATCTCCACTACTCAATTCCTCCATACTTTCTCCCTTGCCTCTAATCGTCGTCACAATCCCCGTATCACTCAATCTCTTCCCCCGGAACGAACTAATATTCCGCGCAGCGTTGGTAGTCCGTGGTCGCGAGGAATCCTTCCCATACTTATTATTCGAGCTCGACAACTTCTGACCAGGCGTCATGCTTCTCAGCATCGGGAACCACTCTCTCAACAACGGCCATATCATCGGCAGATTCGAAACATAAACCGCCACGGACGCTTCGCGCGTGTACCACAACATGTATGAAGGATCCCAGATGTTCGACAGGTTGAAGACTTTCGTGAGGATGGCGGCGAGGATGACGAATATTCCCATGGAGAAGATGAGCATCAGGACGGCTTTTTGCTTCAGGGGCATGTTGAGTCTGGTGATGAGGGGGAGAGGAATGAAGAGCATGAGTGTGTCGGAGGAGATGTTGAAACAGGCTTGGACGATGGCGTAGTGTTGGAGGGTTGTGCATTGGGGATTTGGAGGTGGCATGGCCCAGTAGCCAACGAAAGGTCGACAGGCTGTGAAGAAGGCGATTTCGGTGGAGGCCCAGCCTATAGCTACGTATATGGCGAGGTAAAAGACCATCTTTTGAACTTGAAGGCCGAGGGTGAGGCGAGAATACATGATTAACATGCAGGCTTTGATCGTGTAGATGACGTTCAGCATTGCCTGGTGTCCAGTTAGTGCTGCATATGTGTGGTATCCAAGCTAAACCAACCTGTTCCGAAACAATGACAATCTTGGATCCCTTGATTCGTTCTTGGATGTCCAGTGGTGTGAAGGTTGAGAACTCTTCTGGGAGGTATAGATTGCTGCCACCTCCTCCTGAAATAACGTTCAAGCATACGATCAGAGCTGTATATAAACCCTGGTTCTCGTCAGCGGCAGCAACACAGTCGAAGTTAGTGACTTACTCCAGCAAGCATCATGAGATAATCATCGACCTGAAGCCCTCTGATTCCCAATCTGTGGATTCGGGCATACCTGCAACACATCAGTATCGACAAGATACCAGATGTGAGGTCTTCTTACATTCTCAAAAGAATGAGAAACATGCCAATACCGTACAAACTCCATGATTGAACAGCCAAAGCCTGAACAAAGGCAGGATCGAAATCACCCATAATGGTATAAGGTCCTCAACCAAAGCTGTTGCGGATGACCTGCAGCAACAACAAGAAAGTTGAACGAAAGTTTAGAAATTCGAAGAAACCTGCCAAGACATGCCAGATCTCAGAGGATTATCCCGACATTATGTACAGACACATCTTTCCTTTTCCCAGGAGTCGAGAAACCCAGTAAGATTTCTCCGCATTATCAGGTCTCATCTCGTGCTTCGAAGCCCAGTTGATCAGTGCTCTCATGCTTGCAGATGGTAGTCTTGCTCGTGCAGCATCTCCGAAAACAGGCAAGGAAGTGTGATGATTTGCAGGCACTTGCTTCTCGCCCCTAGATAAGGAACGTGCAAATCAAAGGCTCGATTCGCGCCTTTACCGCTTGGAAAGGTGTTTCATTTGACAGGCCGCTATCGAAGCCTAGCCCATTCCCGCCCTGACTACCGCAGAACGTGGTTAAGAAAGCGAAAAAAAGAAAATATTGGACGCGGCGGACTCGATGGGTTCCAAGCAATCGATTGCGAATTGGCACAGACTGTACTCACATTTGAGGACTTATTTTCCACCACGGAAAGAATGAATTGTGGCGGGGTGGGATGAAACAATTTTTTAAAATAGTCAGATAACGCCCGCCTTCAGCTCTTGAATAATGATGAGGATAATCGTAACGACGTCTGGCCATGTGGTATGCAGCTCATGATCAGATGGGCCAGAGCTTCCTGCGCATGAACATGGTGCCAATGCGCGCAAGCCAAAAAGAATATGAATACGATTGGTCCAGAGAAACAACGACATAAAACGAAGAATCAGAAAAGAAATATACGCTGATGGTTTCTTTCGCCACAGATCAGGGTGAGAAGTGTTGCGATATGTGGTCTAGTCAGGGCCACACGTGGGGGTGACCTCGGCCTGAGGAACATCTTCGCCTCCTTGATATTCTTCAAAAAAGATATCATGTCGTCCCACACATACTTCTAGAACTCAAGAATGGGTATCATTCTGCTGATATTCCTTAGAGAACGGCGGGGTACATTCCAAGTGGACGATGAGGTTGCAAGTAGAAGAATATACTATCTTGGTTCATCGCGTCTTCATGTACGTCTGCTTCAATGTCTCGAATTGTTTACTTCTGTTTCGTGGAATGTTCGTGAACTCGTTTGTCTTATTTGTTGGCGGTCTCGACTTCAGTATCAGACCTGGTTGATGTTCCTTCCCATTAGAGATCGTAGCAGAACTTCAATTCGATGGAATTCCCGATGGAGTTACTGTACTATTGCGTAACATTGAAGCAGTGAACAGTTACCCACATTAAACCCCCTGCTCTGGCACCGGATCCTTGGTTTTGGTATCATCGGTTTCTGCCTCATCATGGGTGTACTGTAGTGTATCCTCTCAACCGACCTACTTATCAATGTCAATGCGTATCTTTGTCGATTCTAAACCCGGAGAGATATCCATTCTCTCAAGAATGGCGTACATTTTCGACAAGGAGTTCCATTGACTTGGCTCGAATGAGCGGGTAGTAGCAGACTATGTACTTGGAAATAAAGTCCTGCATTTCTGGACCAAAACTTTGCCGATCACTTGTGTTATGTTACACCTTGCATACTTGCGCAAACCGTTAGCACTTTGATTCTCGCCATACCTTCATTATGGATCACCATCTGTCATATCGGGATTCGGAGAAAGGGCTGCCTTGGCGTTGCTGTTGCTGATAACCTCCCGCTTCGATTGAAACTTAACCTTACTTACCCCACATACTCACCCCACTTTCGTCGGAGCCGACTTCATTTCACCATGACTTCAACACCCTCAGCGCATCTCACCTGCCTTTGCGGCGCTATATCAGAGCCTGGTACTCTCCTCAAGGATGATCGATTTCCAACAAGTGCGAGCATCTGTCACTGCAATTCGTGCCGCCGGACATCGGGATCGTTGGGAGCGTCGTTCCCACCACTCAAGTCTCCTCCTCCAGAAGCTACACTGTCAAGACTCACGGCATATCATAGCTCTGACATAATCACACGGTACTTCTGTTCGAAATGTGGCTGTCATTGCTTCATCTTCCATCATCCAAGAAAAAAGTGGTATTGTCTGGGAGGGGTAGTTGAACCAAGTCCTTCGCCCGAAGCGCACAACGTGTCCGGGCCGAAGAATACCATCCAAGTCTCCCTTCACGAATACGTCTCAGATACCCTAGATGGAGGACTAGCTCCTCTATTTCATAACCTAGGTGGTCGTTTCATTCCAATATACACAGCCGCTCCAGGCTCAGCGGAAATCGCGTATGATACTACTCTGTCCTCTCTAAAGGAATCTGTCAATTCCACCCCACCACCGGCAGTGAATTCATGTCTGCCAGCAAAGTGTCATTGTGGCGGAGTCTCTCTTCTGATCAAACGTGCCAACTATGAGTCCAGTACGGCTGCTGAATCAGCCCGCTACATCCCCTCAGATCCTACAAAGTGGCTCTCATACTTCTGCACTTGTCGCTCCTGTCGCCTCTCTTTTGGAGTATCTTTGACACCCTGGACACTTGTGTTACCCGCCCATGTCTTCAATGCCAGTGGAGTCGTCGAGGGGTCTAGCAAAGCCGAGTTAGTCCCGGTAGTTTTTGACCGGCAAGCTGCGAGTCCTGACGCAAATCCGGGCTTGACTTTGAAACACTATTGGTCATCACCAGATGTCTGTCGGACTTTCTGTGGCAAATGTGGCGCGTCTGTCTCTTACTAGTGTGAAAAGCGACCAGAAGAGCTAGACTTGGCAAGCGGCATATTGAGGGCTGAAGAAGGCAGTATGGCGAGGCGGTCGTTGGAGTGGGTTTGGGGTCAATGTAGCTCATTAGAGGAGAGCATTGATGAGGACATAAGCGATGCGTGGGTAGGAAGTGCTGAAGTCATGAATAGGGAAGCAGCTGAAGGCTCGTGACAGCAGGAGACACTTCATAGAGTAAGATTTGGAATATAAGTTAATAATGTTCTAGATTTCATGGGATAAGCAACCCAATCTGACTGAGCTACCGGCCTTGCGATCACGTGGGGGCGCCTTCTCTTCTAGGCTCTTCAGAGCTTTCAGAGCTTGCGGAGAACTATTTCCAGCTATTGCATAAGATTGCAAGCAACCCCTTTGGGATAGAAGAAAATTCATGAAGAGAAACCAATGTCGTTCTTACATTACTTCATCTCTCGGATCTCAAGTCACACTTTGAACTTATCCCACTCATATTGTCCTACAATTTTAAAGCAACATTCTAAAACAATCTGGAACTATCGAATATGTCACGTGGGGGCACTTATCCCTCCCTCTGGAATTCCAGAGGACTATTCCCTCAAATTGTATAAAATTGCTGGAACAATTTTACCTTATATTCCCATGTTACGGGACTGGAAAATCATGCATTCGTCAAAGCCTAGCTATCACGACATCCCTCTATAACAAGCCCTCCAAATACTCACCATGTGTCTATTGACTTTATTCCCTTTGATCCTGAGTAGCTCTTCTAAAATCTCTGTACTTATTGATTGCACGTTGCTCAAAATTTCTCCAACGCTTGAATTCTGCCCATTCCGGTGCCTTAACGTCTATCTTCCCCAAGTACAGCGGAAAGTAAGTTTCGTCGCAGTCCGAAACTAATTCAGAACCCCACCATTTTCTTTCAAACCCATAGTGTCTATCCCTGCTGTCCACAGTAAACTCGTCTCGGATACACCTGTTGTTCTTGTTCACCACCAGTTGTGGTCGAAGAAGCTTTTCCCTCTCGAATGTCTTCACTCGTGCTTCTTTCAGTAGCTCCATGATCACGTTGATATCCAGATCGACTGACTTCAGGCTTGAAGGTGGCGGTAGATTGTACCCAAGTTGCAGATCTCCAACAAAAGATTCATATCGAGTCAAAGAGAGACTAAGACATGGATATCTAGATAAATATTGGATGTCTGCGCTTCCTATAGCGTGCGCTGCAGCTTGAAACGCTAAATGATGTCCTCCACCTCCCTGTAGATTATGCTTCTCCTTGCAGCCCTTGGGGCATCTGCATGTGAAGATATCGAACAGTGCATGAATCATCTCGTGAATCAAGGTATCTAGGTAATGTTTAATTCGTTGGCCAGGGCCGCTCCAGCGGTTGTTAACACTGTCGCGTTTTTCTGACATAGCGACCGACAGCGTGCAGAACACCCTTCCCTCCTTGTATCTCGGGTGGCCCTCTCCGGGAAAATAAGGCTGGCATAAGCCAACAGCTTCTTTCAATTTGAGTCGGCGTCTCTGTAGCTTATATTCTTCTATGAGTTCCAACTCGCAATATCCAGTGAGGAGACCGTTGAAGTACATATCGTTGAATAAGTCGAAGAACAGCTTCAAATTCTCGATATCATCAACCTTTCCAAGTTTCCAGGTCATTTGATTTTCCAGACGTGCGAATGCTCGCTTAGCTCGGGGTGGAATGTCTTCTGGCTTGCAACGGGCAGTGAACTCGATATGTGCAACGAGAGCGGCGAAAATAGCTTCGCGGCTATTAGAGAGTAGTTTGAGGTTTCCAAGCTCGAAGTATTGTCTGGAAAGAGATGGCGGAATATGGAAGTCTTGTTGAGAAGTCATTGTTGCGGAGGTTGATCTTTGTTGTTTTGTCTTCTGCTTCGATAGCAAAAAATGCTACGGTACTATTAGAAGTCTTGGCCTTTATACCTTGAAGATTTTGGAATCGGTGAATCGTAGAATTATATTAATGGTGTTTACATTTCACACTAGCCAACCTAAGCTTTACTGTCAATGACCCGAAGTCGTAGTGGCTCTTTCTGCGAATCACCAAATACCCATTTCCCCCCCTCCTCTGGTATTTGAATGAAAATCCGAGTTCGAAAGGTTGAGTGAGCTATAGATATATTGCATTGCACTAAGTTGAAAGCTTGGGATTGTAGATCGATGATGAGCAAAAGAGTTTGAAATGAGGGACTTTTGATATCAGGTGACTTGCAACCTTGAACTCATTGGAGACCATGCAGGACAATTCATTGCTAAATTCCCAAGACCAAAAGTATGGCCTCACTTGCGCTTAAATACAGATCTATTCTCGAAATGTGTCTAGGCTCTGAATTGCCAGAGTTCATTTGCAGATATGGTGGAACTTGGCATTCCCCATAGGTCCCGTTCCCCTCTCTCCATGCAATGGCTTCGATACGGCCACTTATCTCTTTCGAAGCCAAAGTTCCTGTCCCAAGCATCTACCGTCTGCTGTTTTGAGATACAGCTATTGCTTGCTCTGATTAGTCTAGACCAAGCACTACGCTCCTTTAAGTCTTGATTTTCTTCTGCTCTCTGCTCTTTCAAACTCTTTAATATCAGTTCAATGTCTAGGCGGAGGATACGGAGAGTGGCTTCGTTGGGCAGCTTGTTACCGAGCATCATGTCAGCAGCTAAGCAGACTTCTCTGCGCAGATCGAAGTACAAATCAAACGGATTTGCTCCAAGCCATACGCCGCGCTCCAAGGCTTTTGCAGCTGCTTGCCAAGCAATATGATGTCCCCCACTGGCTTCTCGGTTCGTTCTATCAAGACAACCCCTATAACAACGACACTCAAAGATGTCGAACATTGCGTGAAGCATTTCATGCAATATGACAAGGTGGTATTCTTTGATGGCAGCGTATTTGTCCCTATAATTTGCTAGGCTTCGTATCGTGATGATTATCTGAGGCTTCGTGGCCTTGTGACGGCTATCTATTTCTTCTCCGGGAAAGTAAGGTTGGCAGCGGCCTCCGCAATCGGAGCCATAACGTCTCTTCATCGCACCTCCGTCCACTAGCTCTAGCGTGCAGTAGCCAGTCAAAAGTCCGTTGAAATAAACATCATTGAAGTAGCCAAAGTATTTCTTGATATCTTCAAGGTTGTGAGGATTCCCCAGATTCCACGTGCCATGATGCTTAAAGTTTTCCGCCCCCATTCGTCTTCGTGGGCATGGGTCCTCAGCCATCGAATATACACTATAGGTCTCTCGCTTGTTGAATTGTATGATGGCTTTTGAGATGCTTTCAGCACTATGTGAAAGGGGTTTTAGTCTTCCAAACTCGAACTCTTCTGGTGATATGGATGGTGGCTCGTGGAGTAGCTCCTGAGAAGACATTGTGAATTGAGTTCAGGCTGGTAGTCAATAGAGAATATTGTCGAGGCGTTAATTTGGAAGTCGACGAACACTGTATTATATTCTTTTACAATCAAGATGAAGATGATGATTAACATATCATTTGTGAATGTGCCATGAAGTAGGGGGTGAATGTCACAGTATTATCGTCAAGTGATTCAAGCCATTCAAGCGATTCATCAGGTGACTGTGATGTCTGGTCGCTCGCTGACGGCAAGTATCGAATCAGCTGCTTCCTAAGCAAGTCGATTACAAGCGAAATTTATGGACTAGTTATCTACTCAAAGCTCTTCCAGATCTTGGTATCATCCTGCAAGTCAATCTGGCCCAGGTACGGAAGGGGGTTGCCATAATTCACGAGACCAACAGGGGTCTACAACTCCTTGTATACTCTACCAAGTCCAGCTCAAAATCTACCAAAATGCTACTAAAATGTGGCTAGAGTCGAGCACTTTAATTCTCTGAATTTTTCTTCTTGAAAAGATATAATATTGTTGTGGTTTGCAAGGAATAATAGACCCCTGTCGGTCTCTTGAATTATGGCAACCCCCTTCCGTACCTCACGGGAGGAAAGGGGGGCTAAGCGAGGCTCGCTTAAAGCCAGCTGCTGGACACAGGAAAAAGAAACGCTTGTGGTGATAAATTCCGCGCAAACGGCCTTCAAATTGCCATAGAGATTAAATTCAATCTTCTACGGTACATTATTTCAAGTCGGGGTTTTGTTCCCGTCGTATTTTCCGCGACCGACCCCATTCTCAACCAGTAATAGCCCAATGCGCCCGCAAGCAGGAAGAGCCTCGTAAGAAGATAATCTTGTCTTTCAGTCTGTCTCTCTCTGCATCTTCTTGACGATATGCATCCCGATACTTCAATATCTCCACTATATCCAGACCCACAGAGCGTAGAGCAGCATCATCAGGATGGTTGTAGCCAAGCTGCATGTCACGCGCCATCAGTTCGTTACGAGACAAGTCTGTCCCGAAGCCGAACATTGCGCTTCCTGCCTCATCGGCTTCTTCGATCGCTTGAGCAGTTGCTTGCCAAGCTAAATGATGGCCTCCTTCTCCAGTATGTTGCCTTAACTTCACATAACAACCTCGGTCACACACGCAGGTATACAGCAGGAACACTATTGATGAATTAGTACACGCTTTTGATGGAGGTCTAGGGGTGGAGGAGCTCATATGATCAGTTGAGACAATATACTTTTTGAAAGGCAGCGCCCAAGGTGGTTCCCGGATATCTCGACTCCTAGAATGACGGCAAAACAAGGGCAGAATTTGACGCACTGGCATGAATCATCTGACTTAACAGTTCTCTTTGATATCTCTGGACTGGTTCGAAGACATTTCCTCGTTTTGTCTTGCACAATGGTGATCTTCACATATGGGTCCTTGATTCTGTATCGTGGATTTCGTTCTTCTCCAGGTCTGAAGATCTCACAGGTTCCGGAAAGACAAGCTTTCTTTCCCGTGCGCTTTGATATACGACAAGCTTCCACAGTCTCAATACGACAGTAGTCTGTCAGTAAACCGTTGAAGTAAGCTGAGTTGTACAGTTGAAATAGGCGTTTAAGATCTGGGAGGTTTTCTGGTTTGCCAATGTTGAAGATACCTCCGAACTCAAAGGTGTCCTTCGCTTCTTCTTGTCGAGATGAGTGTCCGTGCTTGACGTAGGCTATGATGGCTTTGGAGATATGGTCCATAGAGAAAGAGCCGAGCTCTAATTTGCCCATGTCGAAGTCATCTGTGTTGATGGGAAGGGTGGCGTGTAAGTCTTCCACATATTTCATGATCTTCTGTCGCATGAGAAAGTTTCTGCGCCGCCACAGCAGCTTCAAAAGCAATAAACGGTGTTTAACCTTGGGCACCGCTACCCGAAAACTATTTCTCATCGATGACAGGTTGGTCGCCTTGGAGGTAGCTCATAGGATTCGACGATGCAAAGATCGGCAACTTCTTAGATGGTGGAAGGTTTAAAAGCGGAGGGACATACATATACATATCTTCTAAGAAGGACTGAGTCATAGTCGTGGAACGAATCTTATTCACCACTACGCTACGGTCATTATAGAATATGGTCCACTTTCAAGGCGCCAATATGACTCGACCGACCATTTAAAAGCATGACATACTCATACATAATACCTTGAACCATTGTCTTCTGAGCAGCAGACTTGCTCTAATCATAGCTTAGAATCAGGCTGAGTAAGGTTGACTTATCTATACGCAGCCTTCCCCTCAAACCCTCTCCAATTGATACAATGGTGCCGCTCGTCAGAAGTGTATCGTTCTTCCAACCATGTGGTGTATTCGTCTATAACTGGCTAGTCTCCTAATCTCTCAGTCCATATTGATCGGTCATATCCAAAGTTTCGGTCCCAGCCATCTGTTGAACATTGATCTCGCAGGCAGCAGCTGCTAGCTTTTATTGGTTTCATGAAAGTGCGTGCATGTTTTCTTCTCTCAGCTTCCTCGGTACGGATGTGTTTCAGCCGCTCCAAAAGTGTAACCATATCGGTGTCTATGGAGCGAAGTTCTACCTCATTTGGTACGCTGGATCCATGTTGAGCATCCATGGCCAGTCCTATAGTGGTCCAGAGCCATAAACCGAGTCCGAACAGATTCCTGCCAGGTCGATTACATCGCTCAAGCGCATAGGCTGTCGCTGCCCAGGATGAGTGATGCCTGGTATTATGATCTTGGCCCATACTTTGCCGACTTCCTTGCACAGAAGGATACTGGTAGATGTCGAAGATTGCATGTAACATTTGATGAAGCAGGGTGTTCAAATACATTTGAATGATCGAGAAGGTAGTGGTTTGTTGTAATCGAGAAATTGAAATAGTGACTTGCGGGTTTTCGACTGGATATCGTGGATCTCGTTCTGCCCCTGGTTGGACGAATCCTCCACAAGCAGAAAGGATCCCGCAAGAATTCTGACCACGTTCGATAAGTCGCTCGCTCGAGACAAATTCCAAGTTGCAATATCCTTCTAGTGCGCCATTAAAATAGGCGCCATCGAATATCTCGAAATACTTCTTGAGATCGTTGAGATTGTGAGGGTTACTGATACTCCATGCCCCAACATTTTTGAATAGCTTCAAGGCTTGTTGTTGATGAGGAGCGAGATCTCCGACGAGGCAGTAATATGTGGTTGGGGTTAAATAGCTAATGATGCCTGCCGAGATATCTTCAGCGCTATAAGACAGCGGCTTCAGGCATCCAATTTCAAGGTCTTCTCTGAATTTGCGAGCAGGGAAATGACATTCGTCCAGGAAGCCCATATCATGGGTTATTGGAAGTCGTAGCTCCATCTCATTCTCAGATTCAGGGCCACATATATTTTCTTCAACCCAAGCTGCCCCTTTGATGGTCCAGTCTCGCAGTTCTTGTATTCTCTCGAGAATTTCAAGTGTATCGAGCTCGAGTGGCCGAATTTCAGCTTCGCTTGGAAATCGCCAGTGCTCAAAAACGTCTGAAGCCAAGCTTGAACTGCGTGACAGATTGAGCCCCAGTTTGAAACATCCCACGCTAACGTCAACGGCTTTCTCGATAGCTTGTGCTAGTCTCTGCCAACATATGCCATGAGGACCGTCGTTGCCTCCTCCATACATCTGATGTCTTTGGCACGATCTGCAACAGCAGGAGTATGCCATGACTATGGCATGACAAAGTTCGTGAAGAAGATTTTCCAGAATGATTCTGACATCTTTCGTGGGATGCGCATGTGGTCTGGACGTCAAAGTGATTGTAATCTCTGGTCTTTCAAGTCGGTATGTTAGGTCAGCATTATCGCTCAATTGTGGTGAAGAGGTAAGGCCCATAGCCAATTCATGATCGCTCAGCATAGTTGTTATGTTCTCAAACCGTAAAACGACCAATCCCGTCAAAAAGCCGCCGAAGAACGCGTCATTGAATATCTCGAACCACTTTCTTAAGTCTTCGAGATTGTTTGGCATTCCGAGCTTCCAAGTCCCTTCATTCTTGAAGCTTTTGAGGGCATATCGTTGTCTTGGATGCCACTTATTCTCGTCGAGTAGACGGATTCGATTGACGCAATGCACTACTGCCTCAGAAATGGAGCTAGGGCTGTAGGAGTCGTATCGTAGGAGACCAAGTTCGAAGTCTTCCTTGAGAAGTGGTAAATCGACATGAGGACGGTGTATGTACGACGTGCTGCTTGAACTGCGACTTGAGCTCTGGCATGAATCCATGGTGTATGAGTGTCAAAGAATGGCTGCAAACTCTAGTGAGAGCTCCTTTTTAGATGACAAATTTATGGATAATAGTCACGGCGACTCGGCTTCTAACAACAAGTGGTCGTTAATCGGCTGTCTGTAAGCTCATGAATCACCAGTGTAGATAGATGTGAATGGAGGAAGCTTGGCTCCGTTGTGATTACATGTCAATAGAGGAGGCGCCAATCGACCTTGACTTAATCGACAAATGCTCTGGCTCACTCGACAAAGAGATACTGAGCTGAGGTTTTAAGCCATCTCCTGATACAAAAGATGGTCGCACAGTTAAAAGTGATTTGATTAAAGACTGGTACAAGGCAGGATTATTATCTCAGATAACGATCCAAGAAGCAACTACCAAATCTATACAAATAACGAAGCCAGCTCGGCATTCTTAAATGTTCCAAGCGAATAGGCAAGCTCGACAAAGGAAAATGTTGTATTAAAGGATCATGGTTAGACTTGCTAAATTCACCAATGAGAAGCTTTAATCACTTTTACTCTCCGCTTTCTCAAGATGACGAGCGAGACTGTGGAAAATAGAATGTCGAGGGTGAATAATGACGGTATCTTGCAGCTCCTTGTACGGCCATTCCTCAAACACATCAAGATAAGGTTCAGCCGTACTTGTGCAATCGGGGCGACGATACATCGAGTCATCTATTGACCAAAATTAGATGTCCTTCGTTAAGAGATCTATGTCAGGGCAACCTTCAACTCCCGTTCCAAAAACTTCATCTCGTATTCAACCTCGAATTTTATGACTTAGGCGGAGCAAGCTGTCGATCCCGCAACATCCTCGGCGCCTTCCACGACTGCCGAGACCCGCCAGGCTATGTGAGTGGCGGAGCCAGGATCCCCAAAATTCAAGCGAGAAAGCCTAAACGGAGCCCATAACCCCTATTTCTCCGCCAAAGCCCGCTGTAAACTATTTTGAGCTCCGAGTGCTTGGCTCACGACATTATTTCAGGGGACAACTTGGTTCCATAAAGCTAGTTTCGTATATCAGATGTCATATGAAACAGAAAGCTTAGTGATCGTCGTGAAATTCTGTGAGAAATGAATTGTTTAGACGTACCAAGACTTCGTATTCAAATTTCGGGACCACCATCTTGGCAAGGTCCACTGCATAGCAATCATCCAAGCGAGAGAACAGGATGTATAAGTATTCGGAGTTCTACGCTCAAATGGATTATTCATTACCACCAACATTCAGAGAAAACAAGAAACTGTCGCTACCAGAACCTACTATCTCCTTGAATCCATAACTTCCAATTTCCAACAAGTCTCTAGTCAAATCAACATGCGTTTCTCAACCATCTCTGCTATCGCCCTCCCTATTCTCTCTTCCTTTGCTCTTGCAGACGACACAGTCACCGTCTCCGATCTCACTGTCAGAAACATCAACAGTACCATTTACAGTGTGTCATTCTCCGTTGCCAACACGACATGTTCTGCATCTCAACCTACCGCTGTCGTACGTATCTATCCTTTCCCGCATCTTTGAGATTATTGCTCAACATCCTTAGGTCGTATGCGGTGATTCACCATATCGCTTCTACATCGAGGAGAACAGCCTTGACAGCTACAATCTCACCATCTACGAGCAGACTGGTGTAGCGTAAGTCCCCTCTTAGTAATTTCGTATGGATGAGTGGTTGATGTACGGAATAGTGTCGGACTTTATAAAGAACAAGAAGTCTCGACAATTTGCAGAGCTGGACCCACTGGGGCTACCGATTATGTTTGCCAGAGTTTCTCCAATTCTACATTTACTTTGACCTTCGACGGTCAATGAGCCACTTAGCTCCTGGGTACGGGATCTTGGGCAGTATTTTGTATACCTTTTGTAATGCATAGCGAAATGCCAATCTTGTATATAATCACTTGTTGAATGGATTCGTTATCCTTCATTTTCATCTTCTGAGGACTCACTCGGGATCTGAACCAATTCACAATGGAGATTCTTTTTTGGTAAACTTCGATTGGTATTACTATTTACAGTAGTCTTGGAATTCACCCAGGAGGCGTGATGAGAAGCGCAAGTCTCTTTAGCGCTCACTAAGGAGCTTTTTGTGCGCAGGTCTGGAGTTGATCCTCATCCAACTGTCAAAAGCGTATTCATCGAGCACAGCTTGATCATCAGAATGACAAGTAGAATCCCAACGGCCAGGATTGTACGAAAAGTTCCTCTCCCAAGAGTCGACTGTCCAATTAGGTAGTAGACATACACTTGATTTTGAAGGAATTCTCTTTTTTTTTCTGTGTCGAGCTAAGAAAGCGGAGTGAGCATTGCCTCGGAGGCACTTGATATTCTCCAGGAGATGGACTATATCGAGACCGACAGAACGAAGCACTATGTCGTTTGGTAGTGGACAGCCACTTTGTACGTCATCCACAAGGCACATGCTGCGATTCAATGTAAGGCAAAGGCCGAAGACTTCCCAGTACCTGTGTCTGCAGGCTTCTTCAAGAGCTTGAGCCACCGCTTGCCAATATGCTCCGTGGCCAAAGGCAGCTTCGTTGCCGATACATGCGTAACATTTGGTACAACCACATTCATATATGTCGAATATAGCGTGCGACATCTCATGAAGTAGACATTCTTGGTAGCTCTTGATAGCTGCGTAGTTGTCATCGACATAATGTCGGGTTCTCCTGAAGGTGAGGGTGCAATATGGCTTGGAGATCGGATAACGAGGGTCGCGCCGAGATCCCGAGCGCGTCATACTGCAGTAAGCATTTGCATCGCCTATGCCACGTTTTTTTCATGCTCCAGGGCTTTATAAGTTCTAGCTTGCAGTAACCCGTGAGCAAGCCTCCGAAGAATGCATCGTTGAAGATCGCAAACCATCGAGTGATGTCTTCGATGTTATGAGCTTCGGCGATATTCCAGGTCCCATGACTCCTGAATTGCTGCAAAGCTCGTTTTTGTCTTGCTGAATAGCACCTCTCGTGAACGGTGGTAACCCGCTCGATGTTGGCGACTAGAGCTTTCGAGATGTGGTCTAGACTGTATGATTCAGGATTCAGGCGCCCAAGCTCGAAGTCTTCCTGAGCTATGGGCTGGGAGATGTGGCCGGCATTTGAAGCCTTCGTTTTGTCTGGTTTTATGTCTGGATGTCGAGGCTCTTCCTTAATTGTTGGTTGTGGACCGTGAACAGGATCTGGAATGTCCATAATGGTATTGGAGTCTGAAAAAGAGCAAGAAAATATCGAGGTTCGCGAGAGACTTGGCAGTTGTGCGACTGTGGTGAAAGAAGTCGACGATGTTGAGGTTGGAGAGGTTGACAGGAAAATGAAGGGAGTTTACAGAGAAGCGAGGTCTTAAAAGCAAGTAGAAACAGCATAATCATTCACGCTACGCAGATAATCCTCAACCGTATCCCCACGTGTCAAATAACAGTCATCTCATGGAATCTGCGAGTACCTAGGCAGTGAATAACAACGAGCACTTGTACTTGCCACGTGATTATTCGCTTATGACCCCTTTTCCGAAAGGCTGGTGGGAACTCTTAATTACCGCCGGAATTCCGAAGGTCGAGTAGTAAAGTGAAATAGTAATTCATTAGTCAAGTCTCTTTCAAAAGCCGCAGTCTAGAGAACTCCATAACCCTAGCTCCATCATAAGTCTCAAACTGCTCCCTCACTTCGATCATCTTATACTACACCCGTATTGTCCACCAGTCCATTGCCACCTCTTTTCTGCAACATTCACTCTGATCAGACGTAAACTATACCGCGAAACTTGACGAGCAATGGGTAAGAACAGCAAGGCACTCGCCAATGATTTTTGAAAAACATTACTGCTCCTTGACGGGCTTGTAGGAGATTTTAAGAAAGCGAGAGCCCTCTTCCTAAGGGAAAGGGGACGGAGTGTTTGTCTTGCCTTGGCTAAGTAGAGCTTTAAATTGAATATTGTTTAGGAAGTGACTAGACAATTATTACTAAGAGGTTGCTTCATAAATGGCTCAGTTCGTCGATCGAAATGCCACAACACAAACCAATATACTAGTACCGCTTCAAGAGGTCTCAGAAATATCATTCAAATCTAGTATACACGGACACACCCAAAGTCCTCTCAACCCAAATCCCAAAAGCCTACTCCTTTCCCTCTCTCCACCTCCTCAGCCCCTAATGTCTAAAGAGCCCAAACTTCCCATGCCCATGCACCGCCCTCGGAACATTCGTCCCCACACTCCCCTGCCCAATCGTGACCGTAACCGGCGCACAAGCATCCCCTCCGGTACCCAACGCACTCGTGACGCCTGCCAAACTAACCGTCCCCGTCCCGCTCACCGGGATCTGCACACTAGCTGTGACCGTCGCAGGCGCACTCGCCGTCTGCGACGCCGTCGTCGCGACACCCTGACAGCTATTCAGTTGATCCAAACAATCGGTCCCGGAGAACGCTGAGCCCGCGAGCGCCGCGCAGGCGTTGAATTGCGAGGTGCAGGCTGCGGAGGCGGCAGCGGGGAGGGAGAGGAAGAGGGCTTCCTCGACGAGGAAGCCGGTGCTGTTGGATGTTACGCCGGGGGGAGGGGAGCCCAGGGCGGGGAGGAAGATGAAGAAGGTTATTATTTCGACGAGGATGGTTTTTGTTTGCTGGGTTTTGGATGATAATGCGGCAACGGTGCTGAGGGCTGTGGTTGAAGATGGTGGGGTGGTGATGCTTGAGGTGGCAACGTTATTTGCTAGACTTGTTGTGCCGAGTTTGAAGGAAGTGGCTAATGTACTGCTGTCTTTGGTAATTGCTTTGGCCGAGGTGGAGATAGATCCCTTGACTGAGGTGGAGGCAGATGCTTTGATAGATGTGGCAACTGACACTGCCTTCACTGATGATGAGGCCTTTACGGACGTTACAGCTTTTGAAGTCGCTGAGACCGAGCTGGTTGCTTTGGTACTCGTACTTCCTGTTGTAGTCCCATTTGTGAGGGTAATAGTACACGCAGTCGCTACCCCATTGCCGTTAAGTTTACACACCACCGGTTGGAAGGGAATCGAAGAGGCGGGACAAGTGAGTTGTGTCAATGACATGAGGTATCGATTGGCCAAGAAAGTGAAGAGGTTGGTGCCCACACAAAGATCAGGGGAAGCTGCGTTGGAAAATACGGTTTGAAACCCGGAGAGGAACGGGGGTGCCACAGAGACCATATCTTGGCAATATGGAACAAGTTCGCCGTTGGCTGTACTGCTGATAACTGGTTGATTGACTCCAAGGCGATATGTATTTGTCTTTGTGGTGCTTACTGTTCCACCTGCAGTAAGAAGACAATCTGGATCGTTCAATGGAACCAAACCAATGGGGGCTGCTTGTTTTGCGGAAGCCTGAAGTTCGGACAAAGCTAGAGCAGGAACACTGGATCCAGGGTCATCCAAGGATGGTGCAACGAATGGAGTGCAGCCAATGAGAGGGTCGATGATGTTTGTAAGGAGTGCTTCATCGGAAGCATTGTTGATGACAGTCGCATCGGGGTTTGCGGCACGGTTCGCTGCTGTGTCTTGTGCCAACTGACCATTTGCAAGAAGTAGATACTGTGTTGGGACATTGTCAGATGGACAAGCATCAGTGATCTCAAAAGAGCGACTCGTTGGACAAGCATTGCCAAGCTTATCCACCCCGAGATCAGGGATGACAGTCTTGCCAGAAGAGACACCAGTATTTGCGGCAGTGAACCATTGTTCAGCATTGCACCAGGAAACTTGGCCGAAGACGTCTCCTTGAGTACCTGGAAGTCCATTGATACAGTTGGCGGTTTTCAATGTCGGCGATGTGTTAGCATTTTCTCCATTCGTGTCGAGTAGCTGCAGAGTTCCACCATTAAATCCGAACCACAAACCAACCACAGCTCCAGTAGGAAGTGTTGGCACCACGGGAGCCGCAGCTGGATTTGTTCCAGCGTCGATAACGAGAGGATGATAGATGCTGATGGTTCCAGTAGTTGGGTCGAATATTGCAGCTTCAGCAAAGGCCTGCTGGGTGGCTACACTCTGGCTAAGAAAATGTCAGCTCAAACGGACATACCACACCGTCCCAGGGACAAAATATACCTGCATGGTGCCTTGAGCAGGAAAGGAGTTGAAAGTCCTTGAGCGGTCAATGGACTGGCTGGAAGAGTCAAGAAGCAGTCGAGGACAGTAGCGTTAAGAATAGCCGCGGTCTGTGAAGCAGTGACAGCGGTAGCTGTCTTTGACATAATAGACTGGGATATCTGTGTGCGGTTGATCTGCTTGGCTTCGGAAGACGAAGCAAGATAGAGAACAGCACCGAAGAAGATGGTTGAAATATACATTGTGCCTGATTTAGATGTTGTCGAAAAGGACTGTAAGAATAGACAGTGACCAAGCACTTTAGTCAAAACCCGTCGAAAGGATTGTAAATAAAATTGATGACAGCGACCAAGCACGTCAGTGAAAAGAAGGGACAGAAAACGCAAATCAAAGAGAGACTGATGAAGCAAGAGGATATCTTTCGAGGAACAGACTCAAAGATATATTAGGAAATAGATGACAGCGAGAATCCATGACGTTTGAGCCACTGTAACGAACCTCCAAGCTGGATTCAATACCCCTCTTGCGCGCGCACATTGAAACAACCCTGGTCAAGAAGGAACAGACGGGGGTGTTGACCTGCGGCGCCATGTCATGGGCCTCGATCCCAGGGGTTAAGCATAAGTTTCGTCCCGAGTAAGGGTAATGTTGCCGTGGTGCTGATTGAGATGTTTATGCAGCCTTGAATCAGACCATATGTTTGTTCTTCTTAGACAGTTTCGTCATGTCTCTCCAGCATCTTACAATACAAAGTCGAGAAAGGCTCATCGATGCGTCTATTTGGCCTGATTGTCGAATAGCTGGCGAAAGTTGGGACCTTCGAAGACTTCAAGCGTATATCTTGTGTTGCCGCATCTCAAGAGATGGGATGGGGTCCAATGCGCCGCAACGCCGGTGGAGGTCGACGGCGCAGGTACCAGACCACCCTCCAATGATTCCACCAACCAGACCCAGGTCATTCGGCAAATGCTCCGATGCACTCATCCCACCATACGCTCCTCTTCTCCAGGTTCCGTTTGAGTTGTTCAGTTGACGTCCTCCTGAAAGGTCGGATGCAAAAATAAGCATTCTCGCTTACCCTTAGCACGGGAGATCGGCGAATGGGGAAGATGCAGTGACTCTTCTTGGCGCACGAATGTTCGTCTCTGCTACCCTGCATGTTTCATTGACCTTTTCGCTCGCTGAAATGACCATTCTGGACCTTCGAACCTGGTGAACGAGGAGGATAAGTTCGGTTTGAGATGAACGGAGCCGAGATGGCAGCTGTTTGACAGTGACATTTCATCTGACATCCTATATGTTTGTTACTCCTGTCTAACCGCCCTTCATTTTAGTTTTGCAATTATTCCCTCTTCTCGATGCTTACTGTCAAGAGTAGGCCAAATGTCGGTCAAGGACCCGGGGACGTCGATTGCCGGCCGTGCGTTGTGGCTGCATGGTTCAGATTTCCGGGAATTCGACTCTCGGCGTCTCTGGACCTGTGTGCGAAGAACAAATAGATCATCAGCCCTATGTTGGAACTCCTGCCTGATATAATCGTGGGCATCTTTTAGTTTTTGGTGTGAAGTTGAAGCTCGTGGCTTAAACATCGAGTTGCAGACTACGAACCCTGGGTATTTAGTTAGATGCGTCAAACCGCCTTCTGAAGTAGAAAATCTGCAAACAAGGAATCTGAACATCGGTGCACGCTACTACATAAAAGGACCAATCCTGTCCCCGTCCCCGTAATCGAAGTCGCACACCCAATCAACATCTCTAAAAATACTCTCTCACACCCGACATCAACCTCTTACTCATTCACACCACTTTAAATCCCACATGATAACAAGCTGGCACGGTAGGTAGATCCAACATTTAAACTTAAGCTCAAGACATCTGCGTAGAGGGTGTGCTTCCGAACCAGATCCGACCTTAAGTAGCCACAGCATAAGAGTCAAAACAATCTCTAGGTAGGCATCTACTACCAGGGTTTTCAGGATGGGAATACTGTCCTGTCCTGTACTCTAGATCAAAAGAGCGGGGAATTATTGAAAGAACTTAGCTTCCAATTCATGCCAGCAGAAACACGGCTTTAAGCTGGTAGCCGCTGAAACCTGAAGCTCAAATATATTCAGATCTTGTGCATGACTGCTCAGACAAGAAGGTATGGGAGCATGATGCATCGGTATCACTGATAAAACATGCTCGAAGATCCTATGGTGCCTATTTTTACCATGTCGAAATATATTCGTGTAATGTTGTGCAGTATGGGACAGAAATACTCGAGCCTCGTACTGCATTCTTCATGTCCTGGATGAGACAACAAGCAGTCAAGGATTCACCTTCGGATCTCTTCCCTTCATATTTACAAAACCTAGAGATTTTGACCACGGAATCATAAGTTACTCAACTACCACAAGTCCAATCCTCAAGCCATTGAAAGTCGGGGCTCTTCAGATTATGAATGAGCTCCAGGAGCTTTTGATCGTTCGATAATGGAACTGGCATTATGGGTGTTGTGCAGGAACGAGGTGGGGGCTGGAAAAGTTGGACAAGAGATTCACGCGCTGGCGGCCGCGTTTTGGATTGCGATGTGCAACAAAACTATTTGAGCCTAGGGCTGAATCATCCCAGACCTGACCGACATTGGGGACTGAAGAATTCTGCTGATATTAAATACGGTACGAGTACTAGAACATACTAGTGAAGCATGGATGAGATGGGAGATTTGCTTCCGCTGAACAGATGTAAATGATGATTCGACTGATTCTTGAACGATATGACAAGTATTGAAGTAGGTCTGGTGTGTAGCACAAAGAGGAAAGAAATTCTTGCTTCACTTAGCTGAGGACCGCTCCTAGAGCATACCTAAATTGGCCGAACTTTGTAGAGCACCGTACTATACGGTAGCCACTGCCATGAATGCACACCATTCACTGAGATGCTTATAGAAGAGAACCCGAGTAAGCAGTCAATCATCGATTCGTATTTCATCCCTCAAAATGCTCCTCGAAATTGGTCCAGCAGCTGGCGACTTAGAGGTCTCCTCCTCCCTGCTTCCCCTCCTCCTCCACCATCTGCCCCCGTCGCGATGGCTGAATTTGTGTTCTCTCCCTCCAGTCTTCGTCTCATTGCCTCAAAATCTTCTCCTCTCTTTCGAGGAGCAATTCCTACCAGCCACCCGGGTACACGCCATCGCATCATCGAAACTGGCAAGACTTCATTCCGCCACGAGTGTCCCACTACCCAGCCCACAAACGCACATAATAAGGAGCCCGGAAACTGGGATAGAGCTAGTTGGACCGCAGGTAGGTAGACATAAGATTTGTCTGAGAAGGTAAGGCCGACAAATGGCTCGTTGGTAGGAGGTGCTGCTGATGCTGCGATGCGGTACTTGTAGACGTGAGGTATGACTGCATAATACTGTGCTAATATAGCGAATATAACGGGTGTCGGGCCTGCAGGAAGGTAATTGAAGGTGTTGAAGGAGAGGGGTCGAAGAACAAGGGCGAGTAGAATAGGTGGGACGATTGCAGCGAAGCAAAAGGACAGAAGGATGAAAGACTGCGATTTCTTGTCAGTCAAATATCAAGATAAATAGGATGCACCTACAGCGTATTTACGGGACCCCCATAACCGTTCAATCACTCGCATATTGTATACTGTCATGGCGGCGAAGAGGACTTCGGTTGAGTTTGTGTAGCACAGCTGATATGTGAATATCCGCCATACTTGGTAGTACTTCCACAGGTGTGGATCGACTTGGATATAGAAGTAATGCTTCGAATCTGTGATGCTTGCGAGGATGGATGCAGCAACGATGCCGTACGCAAGGCTGCGAGAGACGGGAGCATCTGCGAAGCCGGTGGAAAGCATATTGATTCCCGGCCGGTAGTCGGATTGCGCAACTTGAAGCTCTAAAGATGTATCATCGAATCATATCTCATGCCACGAGAGACATTCGGTGTGCGATTGCGACTTGCTCGGAAGTGCTAGGTAAAGAGTCGTTGCTTTGCTAGCCTCCCCGCGATGTAAGTTAGAACGTGGCCCGACAGGCTTCGCGAGGCTCTCCGTTTCTTGGACGCTGTGAAACGTCCTCAACGCATGTGCCAACGACATGATGACAGCTTTCGCAACACAATTCACTGAATGAATCCGGCTCAATCGCATTTGCCGATACGTCCTACAGCTTCCTAAACCGTTCTTATTTGATAAAAAATCATCTTCTGCCCATACGACAGCACACAACAACATTACAGGGATAGCTTGTTGGTAACCTGGGTACACGATGTCTGGAATACACCTCACACAATTGCGGAAATGGATGCTGGAGTCACCACCAGTGGAATGGGCCATGAACCAGTTAAGGGAACTTCTGATCGGTGCCTTACGGCAAGGACAAATACCGCAGCATGTAGCGTTTGTGATGGACGGAAACAGGCGGTTCGCCAGAAGTCAGAAAATCGAGACAGTGGAAGGACATAATCTGGGATTTGAAGCTTTAGCAAGGGTTTGCGTCTGCAAATCGGAATTTAGCACGTTTGCTAATGTTATATTCAGATATTAGAGGTCTGCTATAAGTCTGGAGTGAAGGTTGTCACGGTCTATGCTTTTAGTATAGAAAACTTCAAACGATCGAAGTACGAGGTCGATGCTTTAATGGAGATGGCGAAGATCAAGCTGTTCCAGTTGTCACAGCATGGGGAACTGCTGGACAAATACGGTGCTAGCATTCGGGTTCTAGGCAACAAAAACTTTGTCAAGCCGGACGTTGCGGAAGCTGTGAATAAAGCTGTGGAGATGACCAAAAACAACGGCGAGTATGTATTTACCATGAGGACTTTTGAACACAACCTAATTTCTGGAATAGCTGTGTATTGAATATATGTTTCCCATACACTTCACGGGACGAGATTACCACTGCTATTAAAGCTACAGTGGAGGACTATACAAAACCATTATCAGCACACGCCCGGCCCTTCTCTCAAACAAGAATCACACAGAAGATTCGTTCTCGAAACCTCAGTACCTCACCTCTACGTGCCAGCTCGCCAACACCAGACAATGCTTCTGACGTTGATGAATCAGTTTCGTCGTCAACGACGTTGCATCCGGAAACACCTCCCCAAGATAGCCGAGAAAATAACGTCTATCCAGATCCCGAGACAATAAGTTCGGACACGATTGGAGATCACATGTTCACTGCTGGTGATCCTCCTCTTGATCTTCTCGTCCGGACGAGTGGTGTTAAGCGGCTAAGTGACTTCATGCTTTGGCAATGTCATGAAGATACAGAGATAGTCTTCTTAGACTGTCTATGGCCCGAATTTGATCTATGGCAGTTCTTGCCAGTGTTAGTGGAATGGCAATGGAGACAGAAGCATATCGATGAGAAGGCATTGAGTGCAAAGACGAAGGTCCGGTAGTCTTCTCGTGGATCAGCATAGCATGCTAGAGAATAGAGCTTTATTGCAAAGCATCAGGCGATGGGAGTTGGGAGTTAATCATCTGAAGTTAGCGAAAAGTATGGAGGTCTGACTTTGATCATCATGATAAGAGACTGCATCCTAGTGATGAGGTCAGAGTTACTTGGTGCTCATTTAGTAAAGTTCTCAATTCGGGAGCTATTTCAGGCAAGAACTTGTGGATACCTGGTTTAAAAGGTAGTACGTCTCCTCGAAAAGTGCGGATGAGACGAATTCAGCGTCCCGTCTCCTAAATGAGGAGACAGAAGCCACAAGCTATAGATAGAATATGATCTATAAGAAAAGTTCTGATTCCGGAAGCCCAAAAAGCTTCTCAACCAAGGTACTAAACTCTAGACAAGGACTAATTTTGATGAGGCTCAAAGCTCTCTGCAGTAATTCCTAGCTTCAATATTCAGCTACAGTGTATACCTTTCAAGACTTTTATGGCCTAGCTCTTTACTCCTGTGAATCGCCCTGATTACGAAGTTGTGATGTGATTCAGCAATATCCCGGAGGATTGGAAAGCCGGCACTTCCCGGACGTCATGTGAGTTGGCTTAGATAAAGCGGCAGAATCGAGGCGGTGGGAGAAAGCATACCTACCGCGAATTTGGGTCCCTCTATTCTACCTGCTTTTACTCTAGATCCCAGGTGTTCCCAAGCCCTCCCACTCGTCAACAACGAAATTCAATGTGATTCATGAACTAAAATATCAATTTCCGAACTTTGGACGACCTTTCTCTCGCTTGTCGCACTTCACCAGCGCTGCTCGGTGCTCCTCTTTCTCACCTCCGGGGTTGACGAAACCACAATCGCCCACGATGAAGACCTCAAAGCAAGCCTCCTCTGACTTGGCATCGAGTCGCAGAGCTCAGCCTTTACGGCAGACGAGAAACAATCCCCCAAGATCCTCAATTTCTGGCAGTCGACCCTTCGGATCCCGAGCGTCACTTAACAGCGGTCTCGAAGAGAATTCGATCGAGATATTTCCCGCGATTACACACTTCGCAGATGCTATTACAGCTCTGCCAAAGGAGCTCGTGCGACACTTTACATTATTGAAAGAGGTCGATGCCAAAATCTTTGCGCCAGAAGAAGAACTGGGAAAGTTGATCGACGCAGCACTCAGTGCCCCTCTTCCAAATCGAACACAAAATGCTCTCGGTCCAACTTCTGCTCCCATGTCCGCACAAGGAAGTCTCAATGGCTCTATCATAAATGGTCATGCCGGGTCTGCCAACTCTGTTGTGGAGGCCGGCGATGCTTACACCTTCGAACCAGCCAATATCCCACGAAGGCAACTCTTCCAACGGATTGCGTACACGATGTCGAACATGCTAGTGTCTTTGGATGAGAAGAATCACGTTATAGCTACGGCTGCAGAAGCACTCAATAAGCAGGTTGCGCGAATTGACGACTGCTTCCCTTACATCGAGCTCGAGATCAGCGAGGAAGCACGATATGGCAGCAGTACACATTGGGCATATCCTGAAAATCGCGTACCCAAGACCGGCGCTGTTTCGCGACGAGAAATTGCTGCTGCGAACAATTTATCGGCGGCAGCTCAGCACTTGGTCGACGAAGCAGCGGCCAGGAGTGACGCTAGAAAGCAAGCTCTGCTGGAGAGGAAGAAGGGGAAGACTCAGCATGCCGACTCCGATTTCGACGATCAAGAAAGCCGGCAAAAAGATAAGAAGCTACATGGCAATAGCAAGGTTCGAAAGGCGGCCGATGCTGGTGTGGGATTAGGAATCACAAATGGTGCTACAACAAATGGCAACCCCCCTAAGAGACAGAAGGTCGCCAATAATAAGACAGCAGCTGGTGGCGCTGGCATGGAGCGCTCTCTGAGCTCCGTTTTTGGCAGTAATGGTACAGCTGCCAAAGGAAAAACAGGAAGCCCTCGGGAAACGCCAGTGCCAGAGCCAAAGAAGCGGGCGCGAGCTGCTGCGGGCACTGGGCAAACTCGAAAGAGGTGTGTACTTCAAGCATCCGGACTCATATTAATTACTTACATGATAGCAGAAACAACACCGTCACTTCCGCTGCGATGTCCCCATCCTTGGCTTCCTCACCCATACGATCCACATTCCCAGAGCCGAAAGGAGTAGGAACTGGTACACCTCCTCCTACAAATGGCAGACCAGCTTCAGTGAGAGGTAGACAGAATTCGACACAATCGATCATAGAGAAGAGAGCTCCGTCCGAAGTGGCTAGCAAGCAGAATGGTAATGCAGTGGGGACGCCAGATCTCGGCACAGCGGCTACCATAACAGGGCGAAGTATACCAGAGGTCAAAGTGACCATGAAAGAGACGGGCTCTAACTCCAAAGGCGAACATCTCCTCGAAGATGTTAATCAAGGTCCTCCAGAAATGGTCGGTGGGCTTCTTGTGGGAAGCAGGAAAGGCAGTACCACGACCAAGCAGGAAGAACCAGATTCCAATGGCAGCTCCATGCAAGATATACAGACCACCACCATCACGACAACGAAGAGTGGACGCGCTAGCAAACCCTCTACTCCGGCCATTCCATCCTTCCCAGAAGCAATACGATCAAGATCATCGAGGGCTTTGGAGACGACGTCAATCAATAAACGGAGTCACAAGAAAGGTGCCGGTGCAGCAGCGCAGCAGCTTCTTGCTCAACAGGTGCAACCCGATGACGGCGATGATGCAGCGAGCAACATCAACGATGAGGACGTTGAAGAGGAGATTGCTGAAGATGAGCCCACCTATTGTTACTGTAACGGCGTCAGTTATGGTGAGATGGTAGGCTGTGATGCGCCAGACTGTGAACGAGAATGGTTCCATCTGGAGTGTGTAGGACTGAAGGTTGCGCCGAAAGGGAATGGTAAGACCCTCATCCTTCTCCATAAGATCAAGGCTAACGATGAACAGCAAAATGGTTCTGCGACGACTGCATAAAGAAACGGCCGAATCAGAAACGTCGATGACCAGCCTTACATTGTTTAAAAATTCATAATCCCATTCTGGCATTAATTCTTAGGGGACAGTACGGTACATAGGGAAACGGAACTGGGATGCATATTATCTGACTTCATATGAATAATGGGAGTTTATAGGGTATCGGAGTTTGATGTCCTATCCTATCCTTAACCTGGACATAAGGTATAGGGAAATGGATCGTGCTGGGTTTGTGTGGCGACTTCTTTTTTTTCCCTTCTTCTTCCTGGAGTGTGGAATGGATATGAAAATCTTTTATCGAGATTTTTGGGGGGCGTTGTGAGATAGAATTCCCGAGGTCGATCGTTGTTTCTAGACATTTTAATAAATGTCGTTATGATCAAAGAAAGTTCAAGTGAAGGATGCTTGCTGAGGTGAGAAAGGGATTTTGTGTGACTTGTTTGCTTGCCGAAAGGATGAGGCGTTGCGTCACCGGAGCAGAATTTGATGCAGCACGTGATTGACGAGAAAATAGGAGATTTCCGTCTCGTAGAACAAAGAAGGCTGGAGTAAATGCCCGAGATGTGTGAGAGAATATAGTGAAGTGGAAAGAGGACATCGGGGATCATACACGGCTGCAGAGCCTTGCTTTCGTTTCTTTTTGCTTGGGCCCGATTATGGTACTACCAATGTTTGAACCTGTACGGGACAACATGCAAGATTCCATTTCTAGGCTATTGTGGCGTAATGAAGAGGTGTGGCTCCAGCTCTAGATTGCCCGAAATGTTGGTACTGTACAAGCGGTTGGACCGCGAGTGAGTCCCTTCTTTTTGCAGCTAAAAACTATAGAAGTGATCATGAGGAAGAGGGGAAGAACACAAGGTACAGACAGACAGACAGACAGACAAACAAGCAGCAGGAAAAAAGCTCCGTGACTCGGAGCTTTCGACCCTGTCCATCTGATCCGGTCAAGTATCATGGGACAAGAACAAAGACATCCGCACGTGATCGATCCCGATCCAAACCTTGAGGCATTTTGAACGCGGGCACTAACCTTGTCATCCCCTGCATTGCAGAGAGATGGGAAATCCGGGGAAGCAAAAGCAAGCATCAACGTGTTCTTATACACACGGCTCGTCAGCCTTGTATCTCGTGCTCTTCGCCCAACTTCCACGGTATCTCGAGCACGAAGAACTTTCTTCTGCTCCACAACAAACATTACTCGGGCAACGAGAATAGCGGTCAAGGAATGAAGGATGAAAGAGAACCTGACTCATATGATCAGGCTGTGAACTTGCACGTGGTCCGTCTTCGGACTTTGACTTTGCGTCGGTCGTTTGTTTGTTTGCATCGTCCGTCAGCTTTTCATCGTCCATCTCCGCAATCCGTTGCTAAGCGACCACGCTCTCGGCTTATTTTTAGTGGTGGTGCATGATTGCGACTTCTTTCGTCACGATGGCAAAACTTTCCTTTTCTTTCATGCTGCCTATCAAGGTATCTCGCTGTTCAGATGTTCGAGCATAAAATAACAGAAACTCCCATTGTCGAATCGGAGGGTGTGAATCGATGAGCGCCCGCCAATCAGGGCGCGTGATGAGGTAATGCAGAGAAGGTTTTGACCGCCAAGCCTCGATTTCGTTGTGTCAAAGCCAGAGAGAGGGGCGAGCCGCCCGAGTGAGTAACGTACGTTTGGGTTGGGAAGCGATTACCTATTATCCAGTCTTTGCATCACGAGCCTCAGCTCACCTCTCGTTTCCATCTCTGACAAAACAAAACTCTTTCTTTCTTTCTAGTGCCCGGGCAGAAAGTTCCCCAGCTGCTATGCTATGCTAGTCTAGTCCTTCCGAGTTCCGGACCTGAAAAGAGGAAATCTAATCACAAGGCTGGAGCAATTTCTTTATTCTCATTACTCAATTCCTTGCTTCTCATTCGCGTTCGCCGCCGCCTCTCTTTGTCCGTTGCTTTAAGAAGGGGTCCTGTCCTGGTCCCTTTGCTCCTGGCTGCACGCACCGCACGCACGCACTACGAACACATGTGGCACGGTAGAGCTTCCTATTGATCTTCACTCCTACGCATACACTCTTATTACATATTACATTTCCAATACTTCACGACTACTCTCGAACCTCCTCTTTTGGGACCTGACGCTGCAGCAGACCATTAGACATAGGTTATCCATATTACCTGATCTAAATTCCGGTCTGGGGAAAGAAGGCGGGGAAGCAGCAGTTTCCTTGACTAAAGCGCAGGGGAACGTGTGTCAGAGAATTATATCTGTTGCGCCTTGGCGGAGCGAATACACAACATCGCAGCAGGATTGTGCCATCTTGCCAGCAGATATCGTTCGTGTTCGTGCTCACCGTTCCCATCATCGATACATAATTTTTAATTCCTGGACTGGTTGAGTTGGGTTTGTGCGAGGCTAGTTTGGGTGCCGTACTGTTCCGCCGCTTGATATAAATCCGGGGTCGCTAAGCGTTGGGAGGAAATTCCCATCTGGTCACGATGGCCGTTTCTTCAGCATTGCCTTTGAGGCGCAAAGCTCCTCCATCTCAAATTACACCTGCTCCAGTACAGGATACCGATCTTACCACAGAGACAAAGAATAACGTCGCACCCCCGATGACCACGGATCGCGTTGACCGCTCGAGTTTCTCTAGTGTTAAGGAGAGTCACGGTGGTATCGCGCAGTCATTCACGGATTCGAAAACGAGCTCGTATCTTAGAAACGAGGTTTCTAATACCGACAACGAGGACGCTATTCTTGACGATTTCGTTTCTACTACTGGATCTAGAACCCCCGAATTGGAATTCGAGAGACAGCCAGAGCTGGGGAGCGGGATGTTGACGAATCCTCAGAGTAATCTCTTTGCATTCACGCCTTGTGATGGGTTCAGGGGATGGAAGGATATCCCGTTGATGGCGCAGACGATTAAGAATGTTAAGAGCAAGAGCTATTCGGACTTGGCGAGATTGCATCGGGGCTTTCAGTGGGAGATTAGTGATAGGGATAGGATGGATTTGGATGTGGTGACGGAGGAGAAGGGTGCTTTGCAGACGGGGAAGAGTAGGTTGGAGAGTCTTCCTACGGAGCTGCTTGGTGAGTCTAGATGTGTTTCTTACTTTCATTCCCTTGGACACTCGACGCAGTTCTTCAATTGTTTGTATCTATACATCACATGGCCAACAATTTTTGAACGTCTTGCTATTCTATCAATTTTCTCTTCAATTCTTCTTCCTATATCAATCTTCAAGAATCTTACTAATGATCTTCCCAGGTGCAATCATTGACCAACTAGCAACTGACATACCTCCCAATGGCTTCTCAGCCCGAAATATCGACCTAATGTCCCTACTTCTCACTTCACACACCATGCACTCGGTCACTTTAGCAACGCTGTACAACCAAGTGACCATCCCTCATTCTCGAATCTTCGCCAAATTCCTGTCTCATGTCTCTTCTCACCCAGCTCTCGGAACGATCGTCCGGCGGCTTGACTTTTCGCACTTCAACCCTACTTGTGCGGGAATGACAGCTAGAGAGAGGTCTGAGACGATGAATTTGATCCCAGAAACCCTTCTTCGATGCTTGTCTTTGACACCTAACCTCCGAGAGTTTCTAGCTCAAGAACATATCGACAATGATCTCAGCTCCGAAGTTCTGAAGACCTTGCTTTGCGACCTACCCCGTTTAAAGGCCTTGGATCTCTGTGCTTGCTCTTCAGCCAACTTCCGAGATGCATTCACCAACGTCCTCTCAACCCCGGACTTGCTGCCAGCAGCATTACCAATAACCCGCCTCTCCCTCCACGAATGCACCATCCTCCCCTCCTCAACATTCGACATCCTCCTCCCTCGACTCCCACACCTAACACACCTCGACGTCGCACACACACGCATCACATCCACCGCCCTTCAATCAATCCCCCCCACCGCCCGCCTCACCCACCTCAACCTCTCAAAATGCTCCTTCCTCAACGGCGCCGCCGTCGTAGACTTCCTCTCCACCCACCCCGCCGCCCAACACCTCGTTTACCTAAACCTAGCCATGGACCCCAAATCCCACGAAATGCTCCCCGCAACCCTCCTCACCGCTCTCCTCCCTCGTCTCCCCTCCACTCTACGCTCCCTGAACCTTAATGGCAGCAAGATGGACAGCACACACATCCCGCTCCTCCTCCCGCTCTCCAAACACATCGAAGAGCTCGGTCTCGGCCGCCACCTCAGCCTGCCCGATATCCAAGCGCTCTTCGTCCCCGACGAAAGACTACCTTTACCGCAACAATTATCCTGGACGCCGCATTCCCTGCGCTATATCGACGTCTCGGACCTGTCGTCCGCGGAACTCGATCTAGGCTCCCTATTCGGGCCGCGCTGTCCGGTGTTGAAGTCCGTTGCGGAGCCGTTGGAGGTTATCGAGGTCGGAGCAGATGTCTTGAAGCGGCTGGAGCGCTCGAAGCCCGTGCTGGATCGCGTGGGGTGGTGTGTGAAGGAGGCGGGGAGGAGGGCGTGGTTGGTGAGGAAGAGGGACAGGGTCACGGATGATGGCGGGAGGGGCTGGAAGTGGGGGGCTTGTTATTGGGGGATGCGGAAGGTTCCTGTTGCGCGGGCGGAGGTGGGGGGGATGTATGGGCATTATATGTTTAAGCGGTGATTGGCTCTTTTTTTTATGATTGTTGTTGTTTGATTTTTTGGGGCATTTAGGTTAAGTTTTGGGGTTGCATAGCGGGAGAAAAGTCCATGGTTTTGGATTTAGCGATGAGTGCTTTCTTTCTTGGATATCGACAGGTAGAGGATCTCTCGTAGCATAACGTACTTCAAGCTTTGCATAGCGATGATTATATTTCTGTCATTCATCTTTTGCTTTCATCTCGGCGTTAAACAGAGCGAAAAGTCGGGAATAATACTACAAATCAAACAAATCTTCTCCTCCTCTATTCAAGATTATGTAATAAGTGAATTGCCCCGTAGCGACAAGAACAACGTACGTCCTCACACCAGACAACAAAGAGAAAGAGTAGATTTTACGAGCAAATCCTCTACATAAGAGCCATAATCCGACCCCATCATGGCAGCATCACCAGGAAGGCACCAAAAGTACAACCGAGTATCCCCACATGTCTCAGGCCCTAATGTCCCGAGAGATGATAGTATTTTTCCAAGCTTCCAAATCTTCAACGAGCGAGCGTTTTCATACCGAGCAAAACCCCCCCGCTGCTGTTCGATCGATCGATCGAGCAAGAAAATAATAGCCTTCGACCGCAAAAGATGCAAGATTGATTTGAAGCACTCTAGGGATTTTTCGGGACCAGATGGGCGCACTTGACTTGTTTCTCAGTGAGACGACAGTATTTTTTTCAACGAGTCGGTTCCAGAACCGGTATGTATGTCGTACTTCGCTGCTGTAGAATGTCAGTACTGCCTTTGAATATGCGCTCTGGTCAAATTGTCTTTCCTTGCCTCTGCTTGCTAGATGGAAGGCGGTGATATGTTTTTAAGGATATGGGACGTACAATAGGTAGATAGGGATGGTTTTCAATGTCCGTTGTTGAGATGCGAATTTAGAGGTAGATAAGGTATGTAAGGAGAGGTTCTCCTGAGTTAGGGAAATTGTCAAGTGCTGAGAAAGGGTGGAGGATTGGGTTAATGGGCGTCCAAACGCGGATTCTTTCCTTGTTTGTGTAGAAGACAGTCCTCCCCTCCTGCCGAGCTCAGGAGTGTAGATGACTCCATTATCGGGGTGCCTTTCTGAGATTGTCCAAAATTGGGTCTCCTACGAGCCCCACGAGCAAGACCAGCGCGGAGAGTCCTTTTTAGGCTCGATATGATCTGGACCGACTTTCAAATCAAGGCCAGGCTTCTCTCCTCGCCGAGAGAGCCGTAAAGTGCGTCCTGAACGTCAATGGGAAGCCGATTACCGGCACTACAAGCACTTGGGAAATAATCACCCTGTTGATTGTGCTCTTTCTTTCGGACGTCCTGGAGTTTCAGGAAGTGCTGCCTTTGATACCATTGCAATGTCAAGATAAGATTGTCCTTCTAGGTAATGAACAAGCTCGGCATCGTGGAGATTGACTCTATGGAAACGGATTCGCCCAGCTTACGGATTTCTTTACTGCTCGGCAGATGAGACAAATCCACGATTTGGGAGAAAATGGTAGCATGGTGATGTGATTTCGGCTGGTGGTACAATAAGAAGTCTTTATTGTACAGTATAAGAAAGCAATTGCGGGCTGACCCCTTGATGAAAGGAAGAGGACGATATCACGAAGTTCAGCAGGAACAGCACCAGAAGGGAGAGGCGAAACGAACCTCCTCTCCGCCGTGGAAGAACAGCGCTTATTCCGGGAAAGAGGACTGGAGGTAGACAAAGTAGGAGTGCGAGAGGAACGTCGAGGAGGCTCATGTGCGTTCCCAGTCTCTCAATGTCGGAGCAAATCCCGTTGATCAATGGAGGGGAGCGGAGTGCGGATTCATTGTGCGGCTTCGAGGACGCTCATACAAGTAAAGCGTAGAGACTTAGAGGGAATTGGTATCACAATATCAAAGAGGAGCGGAAGGGAGAAAGGCGCATCGGGAGTAGGGATTCCCCGTAGAGCGCAGATCCCGCTAATCGCGCAGAAAGTGTGGAAAGCTGAATAAAGCCTTAGCTCTGCTATGTCCGTGCTCGGATTAGACATTGATTTGGCCAGATGTCTTGAAAGTTACTTCTGACTTATTAAAGCACATGGTTCTTGGAGACTAAAAGATAATTCGTTGATGTGCAACAAAGATGAACAATGTTCAGGTATTATAAGTTCTTGAATTAAAAGTGCGTACTTAAGAAAGTCATAAATTGTAACCAAAAAGAACAGATAATTCGGCGATATGAAATACAACTAATAAGATCGTGAATTCTGTACTAGAGTCGTAAATCTGGTATGCGATGAAGTACTCAGATTTGCTCCTGACTTTGCCAAGTGCTGAAATACTGTAGAGAGTTGGGACAATGATCGAAATGCCTCAAAAGTCCAAGCCCGTATCTCGACCGACATAATGTAAGCTTTGAGAAGTCTTTCCATTTCGAATAAAGACTTCTTAGGTATATGAATAAGCAGAAAGCAGAGACTTGGAGGGAAGATAGCACAATATCAAAGAGGAGCGTCAATGAGAGACGAGAGACTGGGAGTTGAGATCCGCACTGGTGCCATCAAGAGAAACAGGACAGGATCTCCAAATCGCTAAAACGATCTCTGATGTTTCGGGCCTGAGATGGAGAACCTCTCGTCTCGGCAACGAAAACTCTCGACGCCGCCACTCCAAAACCCGGAATAGCCTCACGTGCTCACCTACCACAAGAAGAATGGAAGCATGGACAACAACGTATAACGAGGCTGAGTCGAAGGAACATCTGCATCATAGGTATATTGCATTCTTCGCTGCGCCTACGAGAAGACGATTGGTAACGTTACAAATTTCGTGTCTTGGTGGCACAGCCGACGAGGTGACGATGGCAATATATTTTCGTTGAAGATAAAAAAAGGTCACGATAAGCAGTATTCAATACTAGGATATGTTTTGCGCCGGACTGCTTATCGGGCACAGCAGATACTGAGACAGGTGAGTACTTCGGGAGCTGAACCCAACATGATACAAATACAAATGCCGGATGGATGTCGTCGTCTCGGGGGTTTGAATGGACTCGTGATGATTCGAAGCGGGAAGGGCGATCATTCATGTTGCTGCAGGCCGACGTAATAAATGGTTCATCTGTTCTAACGGGATGGATGGAGGTTTCGCAAGATGCGATGCACCTCACGACAACGGAGTTCGAGGTACTACGCGAGCTACGGTACTTTCTGCATGCTGTGCTGTGCTGTGCTGTGCTGCTGCAGGTAAGATTTACTTATCGAATGCCAAGACCAAGAGAGGATATCGCTGCCACCAAAAGATAAGAATGCGCGAAAACGGAAAGGGACTTGTCGACCACAGATACCGAGATACGACGGTGCCATTATCGACATTCTGGAGTAGGTACAGTAGAACATCAGTAACGGCTGACGATAGCGATCGATACTGTACCGCTCTCGCACGGTGCGTGTAAGACGCAATAATGACAATGCCATGAGGTCGGTCGGAGAATGGATGTGACGGCCGCGTTTCAAGAACAACAAACCATTCTCAAGTCATGAGAGGAATGATTGATTGTTTGGACAAAGAACGGACGGACATGCACCACTTCTCAAGGCTACGAGGCTGATCTTCACTTGAAATGAAAAGTCCTGGTGCCTGCCCCCATGTCCAGACCCAGACCCCTCTGCTCTGCTCTGCTCTTATCAAAAAGCCTGCGCCTCCAACGGTCATCATCCACTTCGCCAGTGACAGGCGGTGTCCAGACAAGACAATTGCTCGCATGGCACCAGCCCGAATCGAGCGAGCAGCAGATAGGCGTTGCCAACTTCGGCACTGCAATTGACTTTTCATTGCAGGGGGCTATTCTTCCGCGAGAGATTTGAAGCTATTGATACCGCCGCATTCGCTGTGTTGATTGGTAGGAGGTACATGAAGGTACCTCAGGGTCCGTTTTTGGGCGCACGACACTCTCAGTCAGGGTTCATCCATCTGGTGGTGGTGGTGGTTGCTTAATCTCTGATATCTATCGTGACCATCCATGGGGGAGATGGAAATGGAAGTGGAAAATCTTGGGGTCGAGCCAATAACTATTTCTATTATCAGTCTCTCTCCACTCACTTGCCACTTTGCTTGGGGAGACGAAACGCATTTAACTCCAAACCTAGTGCCCGCTGTGCCATCAAACACATACTTATTGCCGTCACACCAACCACCACCAACAATTCTTCCCTCGCTCTCTCTTTTTTTTGTTTACACCCGTTTTCTGTTTCCTCCCTCCTCTCGTTGTGTGCCCACGATGGGTTACAACGCGCTTCAACAGCATGATCACGATCACGACCACGATGAGGACGATGGCGACCACGATGATTCGCCTTCGCCCAATCCACAACAACACACGCTCGCTTCTCCTGTTTTTACGCCACCCCTCTCAGCGTCGCTATTTTTGGACGATCCCAATACGAGCAATGAACCCTCTTATCCCCATACGAATGCTCTCGGTCTCAATTATCTCGTGCAATCGATAGCCTCTAGAAGCACGAGAACGGACGCAAGCTATGATATGGTAGAGAGTGAAGACTTTGCGGCCGACGCCAGAAGCTCCCCGGCGCTGTCAACGGAGAAACCGCCAGGAACCGGTCGATCACCACCAAGCGAATCTTCTGTGGTGGCATTGCACATTCCTCGAGCACGAAGACGCCGCAGCCCAGCCACAGCCGCTCACCAGCAGTCAACAACAATCTCACCTCGAATCCCTTCTCAGCCGATTCCCAGGACGGCATCAGGACGAAGCATTGCCCTGCGACATCCAACACCGGACCTTCAGGTCCTTCAGGGGGCTTACACGGGAAATATTTTACACTTGGAAAAGACGGCAGAGCAATTGAGCATGACATCTTCGATGGACGATGCCATCAGGGAGTTACACGAAGAACAGAAACGCTCAGACAGTCGCCGCTCGTCATTACTGTCCTCGCAGGGCATGTCTGCCATTTCAAGACAAGTTTCAAACGCCTCGTCAATAGTGGAAGTCAACTCGGCAGCACGGTCAGGCGGTTTCGCCCCAGCCGGCTTTATGATGTCCCCCAAAGGTTCGTTCACCGCTGCCGCAGGTGGTCGGGGGCGTTCTGCCTCCAAAAGTTCTCGGTACGGGTCTCGTCCTGAGCCCGAGTTAGAAGGGAGGCCTCTGGACTCCTTTGTCAATATGCACTCGATGTCATCAATAGCGCCCCCTTCTCCAGTTCTCTCGCGATCTGTATCCATTGCTGAACAGGACGAAGACGCAGCGACCATGACTAAACCAATTGCAGATCTACTCGAAAGTCCAGAGATGAACGAGACACCGAGAGGGAGTGATGAGAAGAAGAGTGAGGAGGAGGATAGGCCAGCAACATCTGCTTCAATTAGCACCTTTGACCAGGCACAGAAGATGTTCGCAGATTTCGATGGCATACACTCGGGTCCGTCACCCGAAGAGCAGATGGATACTGTGGACATGTCGAGGGAAATGGGCGATTCTCCGAAGAATGATAACCACCAAAGGAGGCCATCAGGCGGTCGAGTACTGTCTGGAGGCAGACCACAATCGTACGCCGATCCACGAACTGGCCAGGAAATGGTATATTACCCAGCACCTGTTCCCATGATGCTCAACTTGCCTCAAAAGCTGTCGAAAGCACCATCATCAATGGCAAGGAATAAGAGAAGGTCACAAGTCATGAGCAATATCCCAGCAGCTGCTCGACAATCTGCTATCTGGCTACCAGATGTGCTAGAGAACGAAGAAGATGGAGAGATGCCAGAAGATGATGAGTCTCAGCAGCAAGAATATATACCACAACATCAAAGAGCCAGCATGGGAGGACGACGGCTTACGCAAGATCTTTCACATATGCCCGCACATTTACGAGCCAGCACCTTCTTTGATTTGCCTGCAGCAACGCAAGTTGTGGAGTTGAAGGAGCAGTCTGCCGTAGCCACCTTGGATAGTATCCTCGACGCGTCAGCACATGCGCCGGTTAGTGCATTTACAGATCACGCGTTTGCTGGAGCATTGGGTGCAGAAGTGTATGGCAAAGAGAGGACACACAATCGAAATAGCCGAAGCACCACGCAATTGCTTGAGCCAGAGCAACACAAGAAACGAACGAGTTCTTTCAACCTTCTCCTACGCGGTAGACGAGCTAGCAGCAGTGATTTGCTGGATACAGACAAGCGGAGATCAACGATGTCGGGCGTGATAGAGGCTACTGTCAGATCACCAATTGAGGAGGATGGTGATGAGGAACTTGAGAATGGAGACGATTTTGCTGTCAAGGCTGTCGAGGAAGAGGAAGAGGAGGAGGATGAAGGCCAGCTCGACGACGATGTCTATCATGGTGCTCCTACCACTCTTCTCGCAGAGCTCCAACTCCGAAAACAGCAGCAGAAACAGCGGACACAGCATCTCACGAAGCAGTTCCCTACTGGTATACACTCTACACTTCTTGAAATGGATGCAGTTGCACAAGTTCAGCAGAAAAGTAGAAAGAAGAAGAGGACAATACTGGCTTGGGAAGATCCTAATATGGCTGATCAGGATGACGAGGATGGAGACGATGAGGACGTTCCTCTGGCAATGCTATATGCTAAGAAATCTGCCCAACTTCGGGACGCAAATAGACCTCTGGGCTTGATGGAACGCCGTGATATGGAAGACAACGAACCTCTCAGCCGGAGAAAAGATCGCCTACAAGGTCGTCCACCAGCAGCACCTCGTGCGTCCACAATGATGAACCTCTCTGGACCCTTCATCCCTGAAGAAGAAGAAGGCGAGACTTTAGCGCAACGAGTTCGCCGCCTGAAAGAACAAGGAGGAACAACTACAGGCCTACCCTCCGCACGACCGGTCAGCGGAGACTTCACCTCAGAACTAATGTCCCAATTCGGGGGCGACCTCCTTGACCCCAAAGAAAAAGGCAAAGGAAAAGAACCCTCCACCTCCCCCGCCCCAGAAGAAGAAGAAACCCTGGGCCAACGCCGCAAACGACTGCAAGCCGAACGCGAAGCCCGCGCCAAAGAAGTAGGAACCCAAGGTCCCCCTCCCCCATACGCAGAAGAAGTCCCCAGCACCCACAACAAACGCCGCAGCATGGCCGATATCCTGCAAGCGCACCCAGCAGCCGGCGCCGAGCGCGTAGTAAACTACCAAAAACCAGTCGGAGGCCTCCTCGGCCTCCACGAGAAGAAATCCTCCCAGCGCGCCTCGACCATGCTCGATTTCCCGCCTACCGCCGCGGCGGAATTCATCAAATCCCACCCCCCGAACCGGCAATCGTCCGGGGGTTTCAAAGCAGGGATGTACAACGACGGCAAAGGCGGCATTATCCCACCCTCTCAAATCCCACAGCAGCAACAATATACATTCCCGCAACCGAGCCTGGGCGCCTTTCACGGCTTCAACACGTTCCAGAACCCCTACGCGTCGAACATGAACCTCGCGGCGCAGAACTCGAGTTATAATCTCGGCGCAATGCCGAGCCCGTTGCCGTTGCAGATGAGTTATATGCCGGGGATGCCGATGGTGCAGGGGATGAATATGAATATGAATATGGGGATGGGAATGAGTATGCTGCAGATGGGGCAGGGCGTGCAGCCGTTGAAACAGGGGCAGATTGATATGGTGGAGCGGTGGAGGCAGAGTGTTATGCAGTGAGCGTGTGCCTGCCCTGAGTAGGGTGAAGGTGAGGAGGATCTAATACCGATTTATCTATATATAAAGACAGCATTCTAGGCGTTGGCATGAGCGTTTCCCCCCCTTTTTTTGTATATATCATATTTTCTGGCGGCATGGCATGGCATAGCGTGGCATTGCGGGTGTGTATTAGTACCGACTTACTCAGCTGGAGGGCGTATAGATGGATGGATGGATACGACGAACTAATGATGGAATGGATGGAAGGAAGGGGATAAATCAGATGAGATGAGTATTCATTTGTGTCCTTAGCCATATGTGAAGTGCAGTTCCTTGACATCCTTGTTGCCTATGTCCTGTTTCTGCGCTGATGCCCATGAATTTCCGTTTCCCAGTTGCGTTTTCCCGATCCCGATTCCTTTTCCTAGTTTCCTTTCCCGATCCCCTTGCCTGCTCCCGTTCCCGAGCCCCCCTTTCCCGATTCCAGTCCCAGCCCGTGTACACATAACAACCGAACCCCCCCCTTTTAGCTAGGTAGCCAGTTAATCCAATTCCGAAGAGTGGAGAGCTACCTATCCTACCTGCGCACGACCTAATCCCATCCCCCATCCCCCCATCCCGCATCATCTCCAACCCAAGACGAGAAATCAAAGCTTCTCAACCATCTCCGCCTTACCATTCTCCATCTCCACCTCCTCCTCCTCCTTCTCCTTCCCCTTCGCCTCACTCCCCCTCTCTCCACCCTGACCATTACCATGAGACCACGGACTGACATCCGTCCCGCTAAACTTCCTAGCACTCACCCCCTTCTCAAACAAAACGTCCATCTCGCCATACGTCCGGCCCTTCGGCTCCGGCAGCCGGAAATACGTCCACACCCAGCAGAGACCGCACATGCCGGCCCAGAAGAAGCCCGCTTTGCCCTTCCAGTTCCAGGCCGTGGGGTTGAGCATGTAGGGCACGATGATGCCGTTGATGATGCCGACGACGTTGTAGATGTTGCGGGCGAGGACGATGGTTTTGGTTTTTAGGCGCGTGGAGGGTAGTTCGGAGACGAGGCTGTAGCAGACGGGTCCGATTGTCTGGATGGTGGGAGGAGGAAAATTAGTGGGAATGGAGGGGAGGGGAGGGGAGACTTGCGATGTCGTAGACGAATGTGTAGATTAGAAGCAAGGAGCCGATGCCCCAAGCGGAGTTCTTGGATTTGGAGATGGAGACCAGGCCGATGAGTAAGAGGAGCATGGTTAGTAGCGCGAGACCGTTCACGTAGAGGGTTCGGCGGCCGGCGTGGGACATCAGGAACCAGCTGCCGATGGTGCCGATGAATCCGATGGCGTACTATGGTGAGGGGTGTTAGTCAGTTGGAGAAGGTGGGGAAGAGGGAGGAGAGGGAGAGGGAGAGGGACTTGGGCCATGGACATGTCGAACGAGTCGACGATGGGGAGGCCGGCTTGTTCGTAGAAGTAGGTTGAGTAGCCCATGAAGGCGCTGCCGCAGAGGTTTTGGATGGACCAGGTGACGCAGACAATTTCGGTGCGGCGGAGGTCGATGCCTGGTGTTTGAAGTGTGGAGTTAGTATGAATTTTTGTGCATTGTGGGCATAGAATGTTTAAATAAGGGTTGAGACATTGAACGATTAGAAAGTCAACCAGTCTCAATGTGAAAAGAATAAGGTTGAAGATACTGACCCTTGAAGCAGTCAAGATAACCGACACCAGATGCCAAAGACTTCTCAAGCTCGTTGGTTGTAACCATCATAGCTATCGTATCGTCGACATTGAAAGATTCGTCTGCGTTCTTGGAGGAAGTGAGGCGTCTGAGGGCTTTCTTTGCATCTTCGACTCTGCCGCGACGGACTAGCCACCTGCTACTATGAGTTTGCAAATCAGATTGGTTGATGTGGCGAGCTTACCATGGAGATTCGGGAGCGAAGAGTACTCCAATGATAATTGGAATTGGCCAGAGCCACTGTTATGTTTGTCAGAACTTTTCAACTAGGTCTAGAAACGGATTGACATGGAAGGAACGTTGGGATTTGGATTTGAGTGTAGAAATGTAGGAGCTCACCTGGATCGCAAAAGGGATTCGGTAACTCCATTGATCACTTCTCTGAACCAAAGATCTCAGAACTCCAGATCCAATCAATTGTCCCATAACCCAGCACAAATTGACATAAGTAGTAAGGTAAGCTCGAAGCTGCGTCGGGCAAACTTCTGACGCATAGGCCGTTGTCAATGTCTGGACAAGAATCAGTAAGTGCTTTGATCTAAAAACGCCTCCTTACCTGGAACACTCCCCAAGGAATACCGCAAAGAATCTCTCCGACTTGAAGGTCAATTAAGTTCTGCGCAAAGAAGGGGATGAAAATGAATGCAATGACCGCAACCAGAGAGACAATCATAGTCTTCCGATATCCGTATCGTTCACTGACAATACCATTAACGAAAAGTCCCAGAATCTCGCCTACATTTGCGCCCTTTACTTCTCATTAGCTTCACCCAGACAACACTCATGATCGTAGACTTACATTACTAAGACCTGCCTGCCACGGAGCTGGGACCTGATATGGGTTAAGAGGATTTCCAGTAGCCACACCATACTTCTTATTGAAACTGGGAAAAGCATAAAGATTGGCGAGCAGAACAACATCATAGCCTTCCATGACTATAGCGGTAGAAAGAATGATGCTGAACATGACGGCCTTGGGGTAGGTTCTGAAGGCTTGCCAGATTGACATGTTCTTTTCGACGTGTGTGGCATCTTTGGCGTCATTGAGGAGGGCGGGGATGTCTGCGTTGGGCTCGGACATCTTTTCGCGGATGTAGGCTTGTTCTTGGGGGAGAGTATTGGGCGAGGTGATAGGATCGTCGGCGGAGGACGTGTTGCTCGCCATGCTGGTGTATTGTGGTGGTGTATGTGCAAAGTTGGTGGTTTTGTAAAGAGTTGAGAAGGTGATTTGGGATGGAAGTTAACGTTGAGATGATCAATGGGTTTGGATGGATATTGACTTTATGATGAAAGTGAGATGAACGGTGAGCTCGAAATGAAAGCTGAAGTTGAAGCTATACTGAAAAGAGGTACAGAAGCTCTGCTAGCACCAAACAAGCAGGAGCGTCTCTTTCTTGTGTGATTCTGGAGAACAGCAGGTACGAAAAATACGTTGGTAGTTCTATCTGCAATCTCGTTCGACCTTTGGTAACACAAGTACGACGATGAGACGGCAACTTGCCTGTTCCCATCACTTTGGAAGTTATCATGCGCTCTGGTGGCCAACGCGCTAATCTTCGGAAAGAAGAAGTGTTTGTTACACTTACAAAGAATGTATCTCAAGCCAAAGTTGGTCTTCTCCGGTTGTTCGTTGCTTTTGGTACGCGTTCATCTTAACTTCTCACGCCGTACGACGTCCAAGATCAGGAAAGCTTGGTTTTGAAAGGTATCCTACCTAGGTACTCATTGTTACCGTTGTCTGATGTCCTCCAGAAGCCATACCAGAAGCTTGTAGTATGAATATCATGCACTCATCGACTCATTCGGAGGTGATCCCGTGAGACCCATCCTCTCACCACGAGACTCCACGCCTCAAGTCTCAGCCTCCGGAAATTAAGAGGATCTGAAGTACGATCAGTCATTTTCAGTTGAGCTTTGAAGAACCATGAGTGTTGGTAGCCCACCTTCACCGGATCTTGATCGGCCAACTCCACGTACATCAATCAATTTTGACATTTTGGATCAAAGCAGCTTGCAATTAGAAGCCTAGCTCGTGATGTAAGGAGCGGAGCGGAGCACATCTGGTGGAAAAAAGTTGCTATAATGTTGGCTGCACAACGAGTCAGCCCCACGTCCCAGTACCATGGTTGTGCACGCTTTCCCCGCAGCGAGTTCTTGTGTACTTGTAGACTCGTGATAGTTGCATCGGGAAAGCCGACCTACCTAGATGTCTTCGCGCGCACGATGGCGTTCCACAAAACTCCAACATGGTGCACCGCAGCTGTCTATCTCGTACCACCTTGTACCTCTGAAGGAACTCGACAATACATCCTCACCGAAACGGGCAGGTCGTCTATCTTTCTCGGCGACTAGCCAAGCGGATGTCGTCTCCGCAGTTAAGTCGATGAGTACAATATATACCTAGGTACAGGTACAATTGAGACGGTTCCTGCATTAATACTCTGGTTATCCTAATCGTTAGTACTTCGTACTGACCTCGTCAGGCCGAAACGATTTTCCAATCTGCAATGGAGCGCCGCTGACTGGGTGGCTGACGAGAAATCGACTTTTGTCGAAGGAGGTGCATATGCTGGCGGGAGAGATATGCGGGGAGGACTCGAGACAGGCCCCGTCGATAGGATGGTGAGTGAACACCAAGCAAGGCGGGCTGATGTTTGATAGTTAAAACACCACTGGGTCGAGGTCAACTGATAGGGGTCTCGTTGGCCTCAGCTGCCCTAGATTGCCCCCTAAACTCAAAGCTACCTAGCCTGTAACATTCCCCGCCTTTCCACCAACGTCGTCCCCCGCATTTAAGCAGCACACACTTCACACTTCACACTCCACACTTCACATGCGCTTGTCGCTTGTCAGCTTCTCGAGCCGCTCTCCCTCTCTCTTTCCTCGCCATATCTCTCGCTCAATCCATCGTTCCGGACAGTGTCCAGTTTCACTCTTTCCATGATAATCCGGTGACGATACGAGCCTGGAGGTGAGATGGGATGTCTCCAGAACCAACCAGATCAACAGCAACCCGTCGCACGGTCTGTGATCACTGTCGAAGACGTCGTAAGTCTTCTTTCTGCAAAGCCTGCCATTCGCCCAACACGCTCTTATCGTCGCTGGAGCTGGAGGGGCATACTCGGAACAGAGCTTGAGCACTGACCAGCCAAAAGGAATCCGTTGCGACGGAGAATATCCATGCAATCAATGTAGCAATGCTTCATTGACATGCAAGAGGGAGCATGTGCCTAAGCGGAGAGGTCCCAAAAGGGGCAGTGGGAGAGTCATTAATGAGTTACGGGCTCAGGAGGGTGATGGAGTTCAACCACCAAACTTACCCAAGTCAAATGGTTCAGGAACGGCCAGCCAAAGTTCGGGGCCGCCATCGTATGTTGCTTCTCTTCTTCTTCAAGCTTCTGTTACTCATATATGGATCTTGTTCAATTCTTCATGCTTGAAGTTCGAGTCTACACCTTAACGAAAGAATTCGCCACTGCGAAGAAGAGTTTTTGGTCATGTGCCAGGCACGTGCTCCGACGATTTGCTCGATTTCTAATTCTTCTATTCCATTTTGTTTGCTGTACTTTGTAACATGGTGCTTACTTGATTCTACAGAATTGATCAATGGATTTCGGACAGCGCTGCTGCATCGACATCTCCTACAACCGATCAGCAAAGATGGCATCCCATAATGTCAGATATTTCCCACCAAACCGAAGAATCCGCAAGCATCTTCACATCAGATCAATTCAGACCAACTAGTGTTTCCTATTTACACCTAATTCCAACATGTCTCGACCTTTTCTTAGAGCATATATACCCCATTATGCCCCTCGTTCACTTCCCAACTCTGAGAGCATCCCTTAATCGACCTCTCGAGATGTATGAGAAGAATCTTCTCTACTCTCTCTGTGCTTTGACATCGACACATATGTCTGGAAAGAGCATTCTGGCTCCGGGTCCTCCATCATGGGAAGCAGCTGGCCGTTTCTTCCTCGACGAATGTATTTCTGTCCGCCAACATTATGATTTCGTTGAGGACAAATCATTATCTGCTGTTATTTCCTCGTACTTTGTATCAACAGCTTTCTTCGAACTTAATCAGAATCGCAAATCATGGTATTACCTACGGGAGGCTTTGACGATGGGCCAGGACTTGGGGTTTCATGACGAGAACAGTTATACTGGGTTATCTCCTGCTGAAGCACTCTGTCGTCGACGTACATTCTGGATTTTATATGTCACTGAGAGGTATGGGCATTATTCCTCCATCGTCTCGTATCTCACAAGTTGCAGGTCATTCGCTATACTCCGCCACAAACCTCTCACCCTTCAAAAGACCCCCGCTTTCCCCTCTACCCTCCACGAGTACGAAAGTCCAGAAATCCACTCCGGCTTCATGCATCTCGTAAACTCCTACCACCTCCTCGACTCCTCCTTCGTCGATTCCTGGAACGAGTCCGCGTCCGTCCCCGCCTCAACACTAACCTACACCGCGCTCCAACAACAACTCTCCCGCCCCTCGCACGCAACCAACGTCCCCCTCACCGACATCCAAAAAGCCGACATCCTCGTAACCCAACAATGGCTCCGTCTCATAATCTGGCAATCCTCCATGCGCCAAGGCCTCCTCTCCTCCAACGCCGCCGACGAATCCATGACCTTCCGCTACCCGCTCCAGATCGCGCACTCGCTCCTCAACGTCATCTCCTCCCTGCCCACGACCAGCATCGAGGTCCACGGCATGGGCATCTTCGAGAAGATCTTCGAGATCGGCAACACAATGCTGGATGTCATGCAGTTCTGCGGGCCGACGATGAATAGCGAGGGCGCGTATGGGGTCGTCCAGGACCCGTTTGAGGTTTTTGTTAAGACGCTGAGTCAGACGCCGAATAGTCAGCGGCAGTATGCGAATCTGCTGCTAGCGAAGGCGGCCGAGAAGCCGGAGTTTAGGAGGTTTTCGGATCATTTGATGCCGGAGCTTCATGGGCATGCGGATCTATTGCCTGGGGCCGGGTTGGAGGGAGTTGGGCTGTTGCAACCGCCTGTAACGCAGGGAAGACAGTGGAGGGGTAGTATTGTGGGGGAGGTTGCCGAGGATGGGAGTTATAAGGTTAATGATGATGTAGAGGTTCAGAACCAGGATTGGGGCGCGAATAATGCTTCTCTTCCAGGGACGGGAGCGGCGAATGCGATTTGGATTCCGGATACAGTTAGTGTTAGTGATGATGGGTCTGGGAGTTTGTTGGTTGGGGATGGGATGGATGGCGTTTGGATGAAGATGGAATAGGGCGGGGTATTATCATGATGAGGAGTGATTTGGCATTTCAGGCGAAGGGTAGGATGGATCGATACCTTGGCATATAGGATTCGGAAAGGATTGCTTAAGTCACGAATGCTTCTCTTCATTCATCTTAGGCGGGAATGATGCTTATATAGTTATGATGACTCTGTTTTTATTCGCTATTTGTTTCTGCTTCTTGACGCCTCTTCTCCGAATCATCTCCTTTTAATACGTATTTCGCTCTCTCCTTCCGAGTAGAATATCACTTAAGAATTTCTCATTCATTTGCACGAATCAATGATGGCTTTAAAGAGATTCATATCTCCAATTTACATTAGACACTTAGCGGAGCTGAAGTCCGGGTTCACATTCAGCGCGTTTCGCGCGCATCGCACAATCAGCGCGATTTGCGCATTTTGCGCGATTCGCGGGATTCTTGCTCCCAGCGCCCCTTTCTCGCTTACGCTCCTCATCATCGTTAAGACATGGTTCTGGAGGTCATTCAGTTCTGGGAGCGTATGCTCCGTGCAAGACAGACATCGAGCGGGAATTGCGCATTGAGCGCTATGCAGGGGATTCTTACTCCCAGCGCGCCCCTCTTGCTTACCTTACTTCCTCCTTAACAAATGTTTGAGTACTTGACAGACATGCAATTGGCATGTCAAAGCGCTCAGGAACCGTGGCGCAAACATCTTTGGATCTGTAGTTTGTAGAGTTCGAAGAGTCCTTCGGGAGGGCTGAATTTATAGTTATTTTTGATTTTCGGATGCTGCGCTTTCGTTGCGTTCTGTTGTATTTTGATTTAATGTTCCACTCTTTGTTAGTACTTTGCTGCTTTCCTAAGTCAGGAACCGCTATTTCCACTTACGATCCCACCGATATATACAGGATGATTGGGAGAAAAATATTCAGCGAAGCTTGAAGGGAATGGTGGCTACGTTTGTCCCAGTGTGCACTCCATAACCTTCAAGGAAATTCCGAGAGGTTTTCGATAAGTCGACGCGTTGCGAAGAGATCCATGATTTGTGAAAAGAGCTTCTGTGATCGACCGGATCTCAACGACTAGGGATCTCCTGAATTCATCTGGTGTAATTTAGAGGAGGCTGAGAGCCGCAGGTGATGTTAATGGGGCCTCTTTTTGTTGCACGTCGATGGATTGTTTCACATCTTTACGACACTATAATGGCTTTCCAAGTAGGGAGCAACTACGAGGACATATACCCAACACAATGTCCCTTTTGAGCATGGACATTATACTCTCTTCAGTTTTGTTGCACGTCGATCTAATGTTCTACATTTTCTTCGCATTTTACAATTTCTTAAGTCAGCGATGGCTCTTCTTACACACTCACTGTAACAACGGACATTGGGCCTGCTCTATTTGGGTCATGTTGCACATCGCAGATTTGTCAATCGCCTGCAGTCATTGCAACCCCTTTTCAGTCTCGCTTAACATCCAGCACTTTCATTGTATGAAGGTCAACTACAACTATTTTGCTCTTCACTTCGGATATCTAGGCTGTTGAACCTATATTCCAAAATAATTTAACTATAGTACAAAACTAACACTGAAAGCAAAACGAAACAACAACAAACAATATTCGAATGCATTCCAAACCATCTCCCTCACCCACTCCCCTCATATCCCAAACACCCGCCCTCACCAGCGGCGCAAACACCCTCCACTCCACTCATCCACCGCCACCGAATGATCACTAACATCATCCATCGCAATCTTCTGCAGCACCCCCTCCTCGGATCAACAGCCACCAATTCCGGCCCCCCAAGAAAAGATATTTTTCCTTCCAATAACAGGCTTGGTCACACCCCTTTATATTCCCTACTTCCTCGACGATTTTACCTGAGTATGCAGAGATTATGTATGAAGAGGACCAAAATGTGCAACTGAGAACAAGGTATGGGTGCGCGGGGCCCGAAGGCGGTTCTGGCGGTTGAGAGGACCAGTGACAAGGCCCTTAAAATATGCAATCTTGAAACAAAGAGAGGAGGAGACTGATTGTCTTACGAGAAATCGATGCTATGTCAAGCGATACGTGCAGGAGTACTTGCCTAAGTTAGTTCTCTTAGGATCCTCGTTCCTCCGAAATGTCTGCGTTGAGCTCTTGTAGAAAGTGCCGGAAGCTTGAACGAATCATATGAGACTCAGAGCTCAGATATGAGGTCTTCGGAATAAGAACGTCGTTTACTTGCTAGCAAGCCGTCTCGCTGTTCCATGTACCCCGAGCTTTGGTACTACGAACACTAGAGGAGGAAAAGGTGTGAGCTGCAGGCAGAGCCGAGTCGACAGAAATCTCGGATCAGAAGCTTCGAAATGAGGGTAAAAGATTACAATATACGCAGAAGAGTATAGAGTCAGGTTGTCGTTTCCTTTTCTGTCGTGCTTTCTCTAGTGTGGGAGTTCCTTCCTTTCTTACACTCTCTGAATCAATTCCGGGATCGAAGGCCGGTCAAGTCCTTCTCTGAACATCATCGATTCCAAATATCACTACTTAAGGTGACAAGATCATAGGCTATGTCGGAGATGTCGCAGCTGCATGAAACCAATGATTATGACTTTAACCTCTCCGTACTTCCACTGTTGGAGTGGAATTTGGATGGGGAGAGCATGAGTTTGAATGCACGTAAGTCGAAGCCCCGAATGATTTCAATGGTGTGATAATCAACTGGAACCAGCAACGCAGATGACCTCACCTGGCCATGCCTCCAACGTCGTTACCGGTAACGAGGGCATTGGAGAATCAGAAGCGGACGACGAGGATAATACGCGTAGCAATGCTGAACTGATTAAAGATACTGAAACGACGGACCGTGGCCACGAAGTAGCTACACCAGATCTCTCGAGAGAAGACTTGGAAAGCCGCAGCTCTGCAGCCATAAGTACGAGCGACTTGGGAATCCAGTGGGATCTAAAAGTGAGCGTGGAGAAAAGAAATGCCTGGCTTCACAAAATCGTTGTCGAATACATCCACGATGACAACTCCATTGGCCACTGTCTGGCGTACTACATCAATCGGTATGCTATTGATATTAGCAAGGTTGGTAAATTCTGGGAGAGAATCGAATACTCAGATCAATTTTCGATACTAGGTCCCGATATCTTTGACGGAGATGGAAAATTCCGAAAGTGTTACTACAAGGATCCTATACAGCGAGGTACAGGAGCATGGGGTAAAATCGAACTGAATCGCGGGCCTCTTTTGTTTATTGAGCGCCTCAGGGTCACAGCCAGAGAATTCCGCGGGACGGGACTAGAACGCGCAATCGTTCATAAGATCATCGACCTGGCACATGCAGTGACGTCCTGGGAAGGGAAGGGAGCTTTCCAGGACCAGAATCGATTTTACGACCAAAAATCTCTGACCATGGTACCTAGAAGATTTCGGCAAATCACAGATCTTAACGTGCTCTTTGTACCTGTCTCTCATCAAATCGATTACGAAGACTTGAGAGGGAAGTCTCGACAAGAACAATACGAGATAGGATTGGGACTGAGAGAGTTAGTTGAAGCTTTTTGGCGATCACTTGGGTTCCGACGCATCGGGGTTTCTCGGTGCTTCGGGCTAAGTTTCGATCCTAATCATGCGTCACGTAGGATGCCTATGGAAAGTGATTGCGACGGACTTGCTCATCCAAGAATGGACGAACACTCCCGCGAGAAAGACAAACATAGCCTTTGGGCCTGGCTGCTGTCACCGGAACGAAAGAGACAAATGGAACAAGATTTCATTTTCCATTACCTTACAGCTATATCCACGGAAAGACAGTACCTAGAGTTTTACAAAGATCTCATCAACCGTGAGTCTGTCGCAAATCAGCTTGGAGATAACCTGCTTCATATCGCCGCCCGCTCCTTGAACCTTCGATGTATAAGGTGGCTATTGGAAAATTATAACCAAGCACAAAATTTGACTTCCGCTCGCAACAAAGGTGGAGGTACCCCTTTCGAAGTCTTGAAAGCTAATCTTGAGGGCATCCGAAATAGAAAGGACCAAAACGGAAATTGCCAATTTGTTGGATACTTGTTCGAAGAAGTGGATTGTATTATTGCTTTCAAGGGTATTAAAAAGCTCCCCAGAACTGATATACAGTATCACCGTCTCACGTATGGCTGCACATGTGGCGAGTGCGTAGAAGGCTACATATCACCACTGATGAAAGCGGCGCTTCTTTACGAGTGTGATGAAATCGAGAAACGGTCCCACAGCTATGCTGAGTATGGATTTCCAGATAATATGCTGCTGCACATACCATCTTCTGTCCAGATAATCCAACGCAGCGTGCCCAGCCGTCGTTCTTTCTTAGCATTATTGAAAGCTGTAGCTTTCTGGCTCAGGCAGCCGATAAACCCTGCCCCACGGCGGAAAATCGTCATATCTCGATTTACTAGCGATGGCGGGCAATGGGATAGAGATCCTGATATTGCTCCGGAGAAATGGGTGACACTCGCAGGGGCCACCGATGCTGCTCTAGCTTTCATCTTTGCACTTGCAAAACATCACGATTCTCGGATTGGAGATGGCAGCTTTGAAGCAAGTGCCCCGGACATAGCGAATCTAAAACCATGCAGAAATGACCATGAGTTTGACTTTGTTGAGAGGGTTCGTGTGTTCAGAGATGATGAAGAGGAAAAAGCCGCGATGTGAAGAACGGTTTTTGGATGTGTGCTCTTGCATTGGCAGGACTCGGTCACCATTGTCGAAGTGTAGTTGGGTAGCTCATTATTGTTTTTGGTGATTAAGCTGTACCGTTAGTTTTAAGTTTCATCATAAGTACTCTTGGATTACTCTGCACATACCTATCTGTTCTTGACACCATTTGACTGAAATTTACATAAGTGGCAGACACAGAAGAACTTGCTACCTCATCTCTTATTTCTCAGGTATGTGCAAGACCTTGCACGATACACTCTCGACAATCCCAGAACCCTAGAAATTTGTACCTATAAGCCAAGCAATCAAATCCGAGTCCTTCGGCAACTCAGGATAATCCATCGCAATGACACCGTACCTCTTCCTCCCACCCTCCCTCTCCGTCCCCGCACCCCAATCAAAGCTCCGTCTGGTCGTCACATTCATCCCCTGCACAAACTTCCCAATGAACCCACTATGCGCCCCAACGGCAATCCAATGACTCTCCGCCACCTCGCCCTTCTCGACCGGATCCCCGACCGCGGACGTGAAATTCAGAAACCAGTGCTCGGGCGAGGAAGACGCGGCTTTGGACAGCATGTTAGACACGTAGGAGAATTTCGATTCGATGAGTTGGGCCAAAGGTTGGATGTCGCTGTATTGCCAGTGGTCTTGCAGGGTGAATTGTACGCCGGCCGGGGACAGGAGCGTGAAGTCTGGGTTGTTGTTTAGCCAGCCTGAGAGGTCGAGGCCGATTTGTGAGGAGGGGGAGAGGGTAGGGTCCGGTTGGTAGCGTCGGAGGAGAACGGCTTTGCCGCGGGCGAGGCCGAGGGTGCTGGTTGTGGGGGAGGTGAGCCAGCGGGATGTGCCGTCGGGGTAGAGGGGCGTGTTGGCGATGTGGGTTGCTACTGCTTGGTAGAAGATTGAGGGGGTGTTGGCGGGGGTTTGGGCGGTGTCGTCGTTGTTTATGGAGACTAGGACTGTCTCGGTTGGTGTTGGGTGGTGGGTTAGGAAGAATGTGAAGACCTATCTCGGTTATTAGGAAGTGCACGAAGCGAGCTGGGAAAGGGGGTGGGAGTACCTCTTGCATCACATCGTCGAACTTTAGGTATTTTGGGAAGTTTATGGGGATCCCTCCATGATACATGTATAGCTGTCCATCGGGGTGGACTCTGCATCTGAGATCCAAGAACCTCAATCCAGCTTCCATCTGTTGCTTCACGTTCAAATACTGCGTTCGGACGAATGGGATGTTGCTCATGGCACAAGTATCATGCGTTCCTGGAACAGTGATATCGGACAACAACGTATCATCTGGAATACCTCCCATCCAAGAACTCAACGAGAAATCCAATAAGGCCCGAGAATACCAACGAAGATCCATAGCTGCGTCATTTGCATTGAAGATACAATTGATTCTTCCATTCAGAACAGCAAGTTGAGGAGGAGAAGTCGATGTCTGACCAGCAACGGCTTCTTGAGGTGCCCATTTCCCATCCTTGTACTCGCTAATGTAAATAGTGTGACTTTCATCATCAGGCCCATTCTCTTGGAAAGCGAGGAAGGCACTGTCTCCATACGAAGTCGCAGAGACACCAGTTGCTGCACGGCCTTCGCTTATGTCCGAGGCCGAGTTCCAGATACTGGATGGTACATCATATGCAAAGCAAAGAATCTCTCGTGATTCATCGTTGGAGCTGCAAAGCACGTGGAGTGTACCGTCTAAGACGAAAAGAGCTGGAATACCGCTGACTTGTTTGATACCGCTAACGTCTTGGACCGGAGTCCATGTTGTAGTCTCGTCTTGTGGGTTCACAGCCCAGATTGAGTAATAGAGATTATTGTCTTGCACGAAAACGAGGAATAGCTTATTGTGGAAAGCTACAAATGCCGGTGTAGAATGGGCAATGAATCCTGCTCTCGGATCAAGGATTGCTGGCGTCGTCCAAAGCTGATCAACGTCACTGAAGACATAATGTGCCATCTCTCCGTTATCTCTGACGATAATGGCGTGCAGCTGACCCGAAAGTTCGGCAATCACCGGGATTCCCTGGTCTGGAAACTGGAGTCGAGGCTGGAAAACATTGTTGTCTCCTCTGGCATAGAAGAGGAGACCAGAAGGATCACTCCACAAGCACCAGAGCTCGCCGTGATGGGTAGCGAGTGCTGGAACTGATGGAGTTTGCCCGTTTGGCGTGTCTTGGACGAATCCGTCGTCATTGAGTCCTCTGGTGATCCAGGACATGATGTAAAGGTGATCTTGAATCCAAGGCAACTATTCGCAAGGATACAACGGAATCTGCAGGCAAAGTCAATGAGAGGAACCTGGAACGAAAGAAGGAGATCACGTGTGCGCGAATAAAATTACCTTAGAGATCTTCAAATTGACGTTTGATGTGCGAGAATACGTTGTGTATCGCCTCAGAAAGTTCTTAAGCCGTTAATGAGAAAGTGAATGGTATGTACAAAATACACTGGCTCGCGATGTCGTTAAGTTGGCAGCATGAGGAGGCGTGCCAAGCTTTTATATCTGACCCCGCGCTAGCCAAAACTGGGTCGGTTTCGTCAGCCGCTAGCCGCCTCTGTCAATCGAATGGTAAGTCTTCCTGATTGGGAAAACTTTCAGCTAAACAGGGTTACAAGTGATGTTGCATTTCATTGTATGGTGCTGAAGTCTCGTCTCCTTCAATAGCTACCACACGTCCTACCCCTCCCTCCTCCCTCCAACTCTTCTCCAATCGTCAAACAATCCCCTAAATACCGCTCGTCCACCACTATCCATCTCCCCTCTCATCGCGTCTCTACCACTTTCATTCATTGTCTCTAATACTGCATACCAACCTTGCATCAGCGCTTCTCTAATACCGCTTTCCATCCTCATATTCATATCCAGCTGCATCCAAATATATTCTTGCATGATGTATTTTGTCCATTGAGCAGACATGCGCTTCGCTTTATCTTTGAGTGAGATGAGAGGGTTAGTGCGCCCCTGAGAGAGGGTGGAAAGAGGTGGGTCTGCGATTAGGAGGAGGAGCTTGGTGAAGTGCTGCGCATGGGTTGTAGTGAGTGGCTGGAGCCAAGAGGGCCTCGAGGCAAACTTAGGTTTGGTGTTGGTAACTGAAGAGGTACCAGCTGGTGTTGTGGGTACGAAGAGGCAGCGGAGGAGAGCTTGCATTGCTTGTTGTGCAAGGTGAGTGTGGCCTTGGAGCTTGAGACGATGGTGCATCAGGATGGTTTGTAGGAGGCGGCAGAGATGGGTATAAATTGTGCTTGCGTGAATTGGCTGAAGAGCTGGTGCTACGAAAGTCATTAGTCTTGCTTAGAAACAGTGGTTATAATGGAAGGATTCGCTTACCTTGCGAAGAGCAAAAGGTAGTGATGCATCCAACTGTGCAATCAATGTTATACTGCGACATCGAATGCCCCTTGCTTTTCAGCATCAGCTCTAAAGTCTCACTAATCAGGCAGAATTGCCGAATTTCGGTCACTTTTGTTAACTGCTCTGCAAGGATGGTATATGCATCAGATAGTGTGAAGCTTTCGCTGTCCTCTTTGTGACCTCGCACGTCTTCGATCGATGAGATGATTTGCCGAGTTGAAAGAAGTTCATCGAGCAGTGTAGCATCACCGGCCATAACTGCTTGGAGAAGTTCCAGCTTCTGTGCGTTGTTCCTTCCCTTTGTCGCACCCTGTGTACGCTTGACGATTGATTCTCTTCCCACGATTGTAGTGGCATCGCCTCGAAGATCGATGTGCTCGATATCTTCGCGACCATAAATTGCTATAAAAGCTTGCAGACGAGATCGAGTGTTCAACTCGTTGTCCTCGAAACCTTCGAATTGGTCACCCATGTCTTCCAATGATGCCAACTTTGAAGCGTCAACACCAAGGGCTGCAAGAGCATCAATTAGACTGACCATAGCTATTTCCGTCGATATTTGATGAACCTCTGTCTCTAGATGCTGCTTTAATTGGATCAAAAGGGCTTCCCTGAAAGTTGCGGTAATGCTTTCAAGATCATCTCGGAGGATGATATCGTGATCATTGAGCGCCATCTCCTTCTCGCGAAATGCCACTAATGCGACTCCGATGATGCTGATCAAAGCGTAATTGAGTTGCTTCTTCTTACTAGCTTTGCTGACCTTTTTCTGGATTGCCTTGAATGCTTCTGTTATGTAAGTGGTATTACGTTTCTGATCCATATTTGCGAGAGCAGCACTAGAGAATATGTTAGCATTTGTACGCCTGGCTTATGAGGATATCCCAGCTGGGAAATAAATCGTGAAGATAATAAAAGACGAGATCTGAATAAATAGAATAGGGAAACATACAAAAATATTAGCCGAGTAAGCTCTTTCAACAAAGCCAGATGACTTTGACACCCAGCAATATCTGCCACCGCCAAGGTCCCTGCAAGCTCGATAAGATCTTTGAACTTCATGTCATCATAAATGGCAGGATGACGCATTATTTTGACCTTCAAAGCGAGGACAGGAAGATCAAGGGCCGTTGACTCTGGCGTAGGCCAACTATTCATGATCTGTTCTTTTTGAGACTTAGAAATATCATCGAGTCTCAGCATATGTAGGCAGTGAGTAGTAAAATGGTTACTAGTGCTCGTATTGATCAAAGGATTGTCAGAATTCGTGGTTGAGTTTAACAGAGTATCGACGATCCTCTCTGGATTGAACATTAGCAGGTACGTTCGTTTGGGTGGGTTGTAATGATGCGTGAAGGAATGGAGACTAACTAGTGAGCTTCTTGTTACCAAAGACAGGTGAGTCTCGTCCCAGCACAGCTGCCCATAATCCGGGAAAAGTCATGGCGATGGACTCGGCATCCGTGGTTGTATTGTACCCAGCAGACGCTATCCAGAAGATCTGTTGCAGCAGATCGTGGAAAACATTGCCACAGATACTCAAGCCAAACCTAATCCATCAGTTGAGTCCTTTCTAGCTGGTTACATTGACATTGACTTACTCGAGAACTTTTGGATGTTCTACAAACAAACACCGAGCAAATGACCACAAAGTCCAATCCTCGTCTGTAGTTGCCATGTATCTCACAGGCTGGTAGGTACCATTCACAAAATCAAGGTTTCCATCAGACATGTTTGACATCTTTGAAGTGAAAGTTTCTGTAATATGCTGTAGAAAGGCGGCAAGCAACGGTTCAGCAAGCTTCTTGAGTCTGCCGGCTTTCTCTGCCTCCGCTGCCTCCCAAGCCGTGCATGCATATGAGAGAATTTCGAGATTCTCATAAGTATGTAATGGAGACCCCAGCATAGAGCGGATGCGTGTGTCAATCTGAAGCAAAATATCGAATGGTTCTGCCCCATTCTCCCACAACATGGAGAGTTCATCTATGTCCGAATGCTCAAGCCATGTTAATGTTCGTGAAATGATTCTCCAAGACCGCCATTTGTATCTTGCGGAGAGCATTTTGGATGCACCATTATCGAAAAGAATATGAAATAAGCGAAGTCCGACCGCATCGACAACGGATTCATCTCCAGAAATTGATCCTGCTATGGCTTCAAGGATGACACATGCAGCGTCAAGACAACCTCCGGTAGCATCTTCTTCTTCGTGGCTGTCGCGATACTCCTTAATCTGATTCTCGAGCCAATCAAGGATCTGAGATATCTGTTGTACCGTCAATGATGACTCGAACAGCTTCCCAAGCTCCGTTTGAAGTGCTTCATCTTCCCAAGCGGTGAAAGTAGTTGTTGAACTGGATTGTTGCAAGCTCCACGTTGCCACAAGCTGAGCATACCAATGTCTAATAAATCCAGACAGATCCCGTGCTTTGGCAAACTCATTCATCAGTGGGACCACCACATGCGAGACGACAGAGTTCGAGAACTCTATCCAACTCGCTTGGCTAGACGATTTGGTGATCCTCCCAAATAGCTCTTTTAATAGATCTTTCTCACTTGGTATTAGGAAAGTATTTCCATCAAGCTTGAGAATGGTTGCAACAAGATCCCAATCCTCAGATCCTGTCCGCAGGCCATACTCCCAAGTAATCTCTCGCAGTACTTCCAGATCAATACTGACTTTGTAGTCAATAGCAGATCTTAGCATTGCGGAAATTGATTTGGCACTTGAAGCTCTACTTGGAATGCCTGCTTTCAGAGTATTGAAAACTGTTGCAAGCCAAGCATCATCTTGTGGTCGTCTCCGCTTCCTTGCTCCAAGTACCTGAACGGAACGAATTGCAATCTCAAAAATGATAGCAGCATTAGCACTGTCTTGGAGGACGGAGATTCGAGTCAAGGAACTTAACATCTCAGTATTCTTGTCTTCTGAATATGCAGTTTTGGCTGGTACAATAATGTTTCGTGCTACTAGCGCCTCGAGTCGTGATAGCCAGTTGAGAGCTGGATATTTACCACTTTTCAATGTCCGAATCAGTGATAAAAGAGGGTTGGCATTATGCAACGAGAACTGAAGGTGCTGATTTTCCTCTGCAATGTGGCAACCCCAGATTTCAATGAAGGGCGAGAGCCAATCCTGGATGCTGCTGCTGGCGAGAGCATCGCCAGAGAGAGCTTTTGAGCAGAGTGACAGCCATAGTCCAAGTATTGTAGCAGATTGCTCGGCTGATGTTCTGATCACCGTTTTCATGTACTCCGCCACGAATGCTGAGCTTCGACCTTGTTCGAGTTTCCCAGAGGTAGACTCGACCACACAATTGACTGCTGCGAAAATAGCTCCAACCAGGCTTAACAAATCTGCTTGCTCTATAAGAGTGGAATTCGAGACGACTGCACCCCCGCGCTTTCGTTTCTTGGACTTCTTCTCAGGCGAGCCTCGCTCAGTCGAACTGGATTCAGAGCCTGCAGCAGGTGGTTGTGAACTGACATCTCTCTTGTCGGTTTCCTCAAGTGCCAATTGTACGATCGAGGTGAACTTCCTTTCAACTAGTATCTGGGCCACGTTGACCAAGGGTATGTTCCGTATGAGGTAGCATAAGAGAAACCAGGAAGAAGATGTTCGTTTCGGGACGTCGTTTTTCGGTGCTTGTAGTTTCTTCAATAGCCATCTCAACAGCCATTCCTCTCTACCGTGATATATGGCCTTTGCTGACGACTTTTCCTTGTTGCATTCATCTTCTGAGAGTCTGCGAACCTCATCCAAAGTCGTGCCAACGAAATTCGCAGCTTCAACAAGCTGGTCCTCGAATGGTGCTGCTTCCTTCTCCAACACCTGAAGCTTTTCTTGCGCAGCACGGGATTTCGACGCCTGAACAAAATCATTAGCCCTTCTACAATCCTGAAATAAATCTGGAATACTACTCACCATAATTATCATAAATTCATACAGACATTTCCGAACTCAGGTTCCCCTCCAAAATTCCAGCATTAAAAAAGTTCCCAGAGGGTGGCAGAATCCTTACACCGCTTCCTCATCCAGCGTCCGAATTTCACGCCAAAATCCCAGCTTCGTCAGGAACCGGAAGCTCTCGCGACGACGAAAAGAAGCCTCAAAGCTACCTCTACACCTCACAAATTGATCTTGTAAGTCAATTGATATTTCGCAGAAATAACGGCTGTTTGGTTTGAGATTGGGATGAGAACGAGATGCTGATTGGAAGTGTAGAAGAGAGAAGAGAAAGTGCAAGATGCCAGAGACGACGATTCCTCCACCTCCCTTGGCTGCGCGCCCGGCGAAACCTGTTAGTGAGGCGTTGTTGAATGAGAAGGTATATTTGTCCTTTCTAGTCTAGTTGATTCCCCTTCCGGCCCTCGGTCTCTTTCATTGAACCTCGAGCAGTCGTATCATGAGAGCAACAAATGCTAACACCAAAGCAGTGGGATCGCTGTCTCTCCTCCCTCCTCATCCGCTCCTCACTTGGCCTCTCCTTCGGCGTCGTATTCAGTGTCCTATTATTCAAGAGAAGAGCTTGGCCTGCGTTTGTTGGGTTGGGATTCGGGGCTGGAAGGGCGTACGAAGAGTGCAATGGGAGCTTTTTGAGGGAGGGAAGAAAGGAGGGTATCAGGACTGTTAGACCTTGAGTGAGCTGGGAAGGAGAGGTCTTTCTGTCTTTGAGTGGGGCTGGCAGAGAATGGAGAAGACAGCAGGTTGGAGAAAGAATGTATGATTGTACAAAACGAGTTACATGGGTTAGGATGAGAGAAGAAGAGAAGTAATATATTCATCTCTTGCTGAATTTCTGGATGTGTGATTATGTTCATGCTCTAAGAACGAGCTACACCTTTCTTTAGGGAGTGGATCTTTGTAATCGCTAAATGCAATGATTTGGATCTTGTCCAAGTGGTGTGATCACAAGGGGCATAACGAAGATTGGACTTGCTGTGAGAACCTTTATTTGTAGGTGTTACGGTAAACTCGTCTGGAACTTCTCAGGAAGCTGGTCGCTTTCGCGATGGGCGTCTCAATCTCGATCTCCCATGATCTTCTCCCAAGCCTCTGCCCAGGAGAAAATCCTCATTAGCCGTCAAACTTCAATACTTCTTTTCCTGGGCTGCCCAGACTCTCCACACTGCTGTCCTCCACAATCATCCCGATGTGTTACAGTGGTCTTTGCACTCCCAGTACTCTCACTTGTTCCATCACCATCCACATACCTAGTCCTGTCTTCATACAATGTTCCTTCATGATAGCCATATTGCCTTGCTTCACGCTCAACCTCTTGCAAGAGTCCTCTCCTCTCTCCTCCTTCCCTATCACGCCATCCACCACTCCTCGTCAATCCTTCGAATAAGTGCTTGGCTGCAGTTGCTACCGTATTCACAGCTTTTCCCAGCTTCCTTGGTGTATCTTCAATTTCCTGTTCTCTTCTGTAAACTCTAGCCCTCGTTCTTTTTCCGACGTTGAAATCATCAATCTTGTCTTTGACGAATTGGAACACATAAGTGAAGATAATCCAGCCAATCCAGCAGAGGAGTGCGACAAGGATGCCAAGAGCACCCATCAGGATGACCATCTCGACGGGCGTGACGTGCATGGCGGCTGTGCTTATCTGGAGGGGATGTGCTTGTGCATGATAGGGTGTGGGGTATTCAGGTTGTGTTTGCGGGTACGGGTGCGTGTGGACTTGGCGAAGTCGATGGCGGGAGAGTTTGGAGATTGGAGCGTGCATTGTGTACCGATTGAGGCGGCGGAGATGTGCGCTCATTGTGTGCTTGAAGTCCCTGTGCTTCGTGGTTGAGAGTCGGAGACTTTAGAGTAGGAAGGTCTGTTTTTTGCTTGTGGCTCAGCGAGTCATTGGAATAAATTATAGGCGTTGACAAGACGAATTTGCTATGATTGATTGTTGACCGTTGGTTAAAGAGTGACGAGGTATTGCGAAGAGAAAGAATAATAGGAAAGTGATGTTGGTGGAAGCATATAAATTCAAGGAACGATTTTCGAACTGTTTGAAGACCTAATTTGAAGAGATGCATTGCTCCTTCTATATTGAAGTTTACTTGAATTCATTGCAAAGCGAGCTAGCTGCCTGACCGTGTAAGTAATGCGAGGAAAGAACAATCTGAGTGTGAGGTAAAGAAAAACTTCAATGAGCCCCTTCCGATTAAGCAAACTTGAGTCTCAACTAGAAGTAACATCTCGTACCAACTACTGCTTTCAGATGACACAAACTGGAAATCCATCACGTGTTCTGGCTTCAGCTTGTTTAAAAAGCATTAGATCAGATAGAGAAGCAAGGAAGGAAGGCAAACAGGTCTAAACTTGAGACGTCATCCTAGCAACAGAGATCTGAAAGGATCCACAGTGCTTTCAAAAATTCGTCAACAAATACCAGATCTTCTTTGAACGTTGAAGATCTCACTCAAAAGCTGTCGAGCTACTCGACTCATGTCAATGTCCAATCTCACGTGTCGCTTGACCTGTCTTCGCTTCCCAGCTTCTCGGTGTGAGACATGCAGTGCGGATACTTGCATATTTGGAGATTCCAGCTCGCCAGAATTTCAAGGAATAAGAAGAGGAGCAGTTTGAGCCGCAGTTCCACGGCTGTTACGAACTGCCAACGCAGCAAGTGTTCGTACAACGTCCTCTATCAACTTCTGATAGGTCAATGGAACAGTAGGCGATTTCAGAATCATCCGATTCCTAAAAAGGCGTCCGATGCGAATCTGTAAACCGTTTGAATCGAGGAGCTACGATCAGCCGGCGGGTTTCGTCGCTATTTCAAGACTTCAAATGGATGTTCTGGAAGGAAATTGGAACAAATCCTGGTTGTTGGCGGCGGGAACTTCCCCCTTTCCACCCCACCACCGCCTCTGTTCGCATGGCGCGCAAGGATTATGAAATCCCTTCAGGAAGCCTAAACCACTTAAGCAATAGTATCAATAGTATCCACAGCCTTATTGAAACACATTTTGGAAGCGAGATGATCTGAGGAAATCGTGGAGAGGGAAACCTTGAGCAATAATCTATGAGCGAGTCACCAACAACCACGCCGATGAATCGAAGATTACCTCTGTGAAAGGAGTGGCCCAATGTTTGATAGTTGATCAGAAGAGTGGAAGCGAGTTGTGAAGGACCAGTGCTGGTTGGATCATGATGCCTTTGTGCTATTGGACATGGATTTGTGAAGATTTGTTTCACAACCTCGTTATGCATCGAGGGGTCTGAGCGGTGGGAATGTGTGTGACCCGAAAGGATGAGACAATCGAGTTGCCACTTATTCGCGGCTGTTGATAGCTGGTAGCGGTGCATCATTTGACAGACGACCGCCTCCTAAGTTCTGATGTGCATTGGGAGTGATACAAACCTTCTGTTAGTTTGAAGATCTTCAAGAGCGCAATTCGTCCGCATATTCCGTACATAGACGTCCATCGCTTACTTCTCGCTATTGGACAGGGGCTCGTGCCTCTCAGTGGTGGCGGTCTGCAAAGAACGTACGGTACGCTCCTGCTTCCTTCTAAAATCTGACACAAGTAGGATGTGCACCGAACTGAGGAGTGAGATGTTCTTGACACTCTCTAAACAGTTGTGCTGCTGTGATAAAAGAATATCGTGATATGAATAAAGAAAATCGTCTCCTGTGTTGCGGAGTGGAGAGGCCCCTTTTTTCCAAGCCTGGTCACTCCCGGATATTAAATGTCAAAGTCCAGGATGGGAGTGATCTGAGGCAGCTCATCCTTGCCAGCGGTATTTCAGCCCCTGGTCTGGTCTGGCTCTGGTGCAGGTAGTTGTTGATGGTTACATGAGCTCGATCAGTCAGCCAAATTTGAATAGACAATAGTTTGCCATCAGCATTTCGTCCTTCCTTCGAGTTGAAGTCATTCGTGCACTCTTCGTCCTTTGCCTGAAATATCATTAAGGATTAATCCATTAGGATCCATTGTCGCCTCACTTTCCAGGCGTTACCCTAAAGATAATACTACGACAAATCAGGTAACGCGCGCTTCGGCGACCGATCCAAACCTCTTTCCTCAACAACTAGACCAATTCTTGGACTTCACTCTCCTCGCAATTCAAAGAGCAACAGATTCGAACAGCACGACACTTATCGTCGACGCTGCGCCCGTCCTTTCATCAAGTCTCTCTGGTAAGTCCGATCTGATCCAATCCCTTCTCCTGCACATGAAACACCGGCAAAGCTCCGTGGAACTGCGAAACTTCTGTCCGATCTACCAACCCCCCAAACATCAACGGTGCTCCTTCCGTTCTCCAATCCCCATCATATATCACTTCTGTTCATTGCGCTGGCATTGCTACATACTTCAACTTGCCGTCGCTGGCAGCTTTGCGATTACTTTTCCAGCTCCGAACTCGAAGCTGACTGACTGGGTCCAGTAGGCTCGTCTCACAGCCGACATCCACTGACCAATTCAACAACACCATCTCAGACTTGCGACCACGATAAACCGCAAAGATGGGTTGTGGCATGAGCACAGAGGAGAAGGAGGGCAAGGCCCGGAATGAGGAGATTGAGAACCAACTGAAGAGAGACAAGATGATGCAGCGAAATGAGATCAAGATGCTGCTTCTCGGTCAGTGCATCCGATCATCGCCGGCAATTGGCATATACTAAATAAAATGATATAGGTGCTGGAGAGTCTGGAAAATCGACTATTCTCAAGCAGATGAAGCTGATCCATGAGGGAGGCTACTCTCGCGACGAGAGAGAGTCCTTCAAGGAGATCATCTTCAGCAACACCGTTCAGTCGATGCGCGTTATCCTTGAGGCAATGGAGTCACTTGAACTTCCTCTCGATGATCAAAAGGCTGAGTACCACGTCCAAACCATCTTCATGCAACCTCAGCAGATTGAGGGTGAGTGCTTGCCACCTGAGGTCGGCAACGCCATCGCTTGCTTGTGGAAGGATGCTGGTGTCCAAGATTGCTTCAAGCGATCCAGAGAGTATCAGTTGAATGACTCTGCCAGATAGTAAGTCGCTCTTCTTTTCGTTGACGCTTTTGGGAGTGGTGTTTGGAAAAAGTTCGAGAGCTTTATGCCTTTCAAAAATTTCAGCCACATTCGCTTGAAAATCCAAGCCGCAGTTCAAGCCGCACCCCAAGCCGCAATTATGATCCGCACAAGATTGCATACGCTGACAGAATATTTCCAGCTACTTCGACAACATTGAGCGTATCTCCCAAGGTGATTACATGCCAAACGATCAAGACGTCCTTCGATCTCGTGTCAAGACTACCGGAATTACCGAGACTACATTCATCATTGGCGATCTCACATACCGCATGTTCGACGTTGGAGGACAACGATCTGAGCGAAAGAAGTGGATTCACTGCTTTGAGAACGTCACTACAATTCTGTTCCTTGTTGCCATCTCTGAGTACGATCAATTGCTCTTCGAAGACGAGACTGTCAACCGCATGCAAGAAGCCTTGACCCTCTTCGATTCCATCTGCAATTCGCGTTGGTTCATCAAGACCTCGATTATCCTCTTCCTCAACAAGATCGATCGTTTCAAGGAGAAGCTTCCAGTTTCCCCAATGAAGAACTACTTCCCCGATTTCGAAGGTGGTGATGATTATGCTCTGGCTTGCGACTATATCCTCAATCGATTCGTCAGCTTAAACCAGCACGAGACAAAGCAAATCTACACACATTTCACCTGCGCAACCGATACCACCCAAATCCGCTTCGTCATGGCTGCTGTCAATGGTAAGCTTTCCTGTCTTTTTGAAATGTTTCTCCTGCTAATATCTTATAGACATCATCATCCAGGAGAATCTACGTCTTTGCGGCCTGATCTAGATATACCAGCATCGGCTTGATCTGAAAGACTTTCCTTGGTTTCGGCATGGCGTTCATTCAAAACGGTGGCTCTCTCAATACCAGTCCTTGGCTCCTACAACTTCATACCCAAACTCGTATCATCTCTTGGTCGCTTCGTCTGCCGCCTGGATAATGAGATATTGAGAAGGGCATATTTGGTTGCGGTGTCTCGCGATGCTTGCGTTTTCTTCGTGTGTTTACTTGCTTCACTTTCGGAAAGTTGTTCCACAGCTGACATCGAAGCAATCTCTCTGGGCACCGATGGGGAGTTTTATTTCGCGTGTCTACTTTGTTGATTATTTTGCCTGTTCCTAGGTTTTCTGGTACTTTTTACTAATAGCGATGACGGAAAACTGCCGATTTGAGATGATGGTTTGATCATTCGCCTTCTCGCGAAGGGGAACGATTGACAAGGATGGTCTTCAATGCATGATGAAGTGGGGGATGGTTGATTTGAAGCAGTGATGAGAGAATAACATGCATGGATGGGAGTTGTTTCTGGCTGCGAACTGATGCTTGCATCGGATGGTTAGTCTTCAGACGTGGACTTCGCAGTAGCAACAAGAACAATCAGACTAAAACTGTGCTTACCTTGACATGTGAGACTGTGAGATCGAAGGCTTAGTTGAAAGTGATAATCATATGCTCCGTATTAAAGTGTATGTTCTACTCTCGTGCTCTGTTTCGAGAAACGCGACTTGCCCATCCTCAATTCGGCAAGTTGAAGTTGACTTATCGTTACACGCATCAGGCAACCATTTTTTTCTCAGCCTCATCCCACCACCTCTCTATCATTTCAACATCAAACTGACTTTTATTCCCATCACGTCTCATCCCAACTATGCATCCCCTCCATTAAATTCACCGCGAGCCCGAAAACTCAGTACACCCACGAAAATGAGGCTCTCCCACCTACTAACGCTCGTGCTGCAATGTCAGCTGATATATGTCTCGGCCCTCATCACCCTCGAATCAATCAGAGATCTTACCCGCCTGACGGACGATATGAGAGCCAGGATCGAGGGATCGGGAAAAGTTTCTATTGTCCCGGGGCAAAGGGTATTAGGAGGAGGAGAGGATGGAGATGAGATTGAGGATGTAAGTCCTATCCTTAGGAGAATAGAGAGGTTGTAATTGACGTGAGATAGGTCGTGGCTGCGGCGCTTAAAGTGCTTTGTTCGGAATTATTGAGGGAGTTGGAGAAGCCTCTTATTGAGCCGCTGAATGCGGAGGTGCTTGTTGATGTGGTGAGTTTTTTTCCGTCTTGGTAGATGGGAGGGGAGGGGATGGGAGAGAGGAGAGGGCTGATGAGATTTGAAGGGAGAGCAGGATTTGAGGTGTAGGGTTATTAGGAGGGGGTATCATGGGTTTTTGGAGGCGACGGTTAAGTTTCTGCATGAGGTGCAGGAGAGGGAGTTGAGGTGGCAGTGGTGAGTTAGTTTGTTCTTATGTCAAGTTGCAATTCTTTTTGTGGGAGTTGAGAGATGGCTTGGGAAGCGAGATAGGGGTGCAAACGGGCGCCGTCTGTTTGCAGATTTTTTAGGCAGCTCGGAGTTCTTGGGCTATTTGGCTGTATTTCAGCTTACACTGCTGATATGTTGGGCAGGGATCATGAGAGCATGGTTTTTGAGGGGGTGGGCTGGTTGCAGGGGCTTTGGGCTAGTCGGAAGACGGTGAGTTCTTATTTTTTTTATATCTTGTTTAAGATCTCGGGATGAGGGAAGGAGCCTCGATGATGAGATTGGAATTTTTTAATGTAGGAGGATTGAGAAGCAAGTGTACTGTGGTGGAAGAAGACCAGAGCTGTGATGTAACGCGGCGGCTTGGTGGATATTCATTCTTCTTCTCCGTTTGGATCTTCACTTGGCGAGAAAGAGATGCTAATAAGAGCAGAATATCCAGGACAGAAGCTTCATCGAGCAACAGATGATGCTGTATAGTGAAACAGGATGCTTTGGGAAGAGCCAGGAAGTACTGAGGAGTGGAGTCGAGGTCGTCGAGTACCTGAATGACTTGTTGGACTCTTTTCCTTGATAACATAAAGAGTTTAGTTATAAAAGAGGTCTTAAGGAGGAAGCACGAACAAAAACAGAGAGCTCGAAGATACCATTGCAGCCGGCGTTCCTTCAATCAATGAATAATTTTGTCTACCTTCCGAGCCTTCCTCCCTCGCTTAGCGAAAGAGATCACAACAACACCCAAAAAAATCATCACCAACCAAAAACAACAATTAGAGACAAAACGCCCGGGCACACAGTACTTCGGTATTATTACCGAAGTACTGTGTGCCCGGGCGCCCAAGCGCATAGCTTGTTCGCGGTGGCGGAGGGAATGGCGTAGTTAAGTTGTCGTTAGGAGGCACGGTGGCGAGTCAGCGACAAACCCGGTCGGTCTTTTGGCCACCCACTTTCTGGGTGGCCTAACCGGGCTTGCTGGGGAGGAAATGCTTATTTAAATTTACATAGTTATGAAATTTCGTTTGTGGGTTAGGCTGAGGAAAAGCGAGGCTGAGGAAGGGCAAATTCACGCTAGCTTGTTTTTGATACACGAGCCCAGAGATGGAGGTTGAGAGTTAACGAAGTTGATTACACGAAGATCTAAGTACTGTACATTGAAGGATTGAATGCTCCGACTTCCGCTGTTTCTGTATGTTGATGTAATATTCATACCATCCCATTCCCACCCATCTCCATCCCCATCTCCTGATTCTCATTCCCACTCCCGAAAATCCTAAACATGGTGCTCTGCCACGCGTCAGAATACTGCTCGCCACTCAACCACTGCGCATCCATATCCCCAAACTGCTGTTGTGCACCGAATCCACTCATCCCCACCCCATTGCCAGTCCCCGGCCCGATATTCTGAAACTGCAAAATGCTGTTACTGTCAAAGATCGCCCATTCGTTGTTGTATACTTGAGCTGAGGTGGAAAGGAGTTCGGGTGCCGGACGCGGCGTGTGCATGTTTTGGAGGGAGGACTCGAGGCGGGAGGCGAGGGTGTGCCGCAGGGAGGGCTCGGGTTGGTGGGTTGTTTGGAGCATGTTTAGGTGCGTTTGGATGAGGATGAAGTCTGGGATGTGTTAGATATGAAGCAAGTTGGGGATGTGAAGACAGAAAGGGCAGGAAGAAAAAGTGGGGGTGTGAATGTACCATCTGATTCTCCAACTCCGCCTTCGATGCCTTGGAGTACGAGGAGAGCTGCCCAGGTTATCATCTGAAGCCATGTTAGGTCTACCCTTAAACCATCCAAGGTAGTTGAGGTGACGTACCACAAGGTCCCAGTTGGACCAGATTCCTTTATCCTCATTTTGCAGCTTCAGCGTAGCTCTGGCAGATATTAACAGCTCGTGCCGTTCCATATTCGCAACATTGTTGGCAAAGAGGTCAAAGCCGCGTGCGGGATGATAAATTGAGAGGACGAACAGTCGGTGAAGACTGTATTGGCGGAAGATCATTAGGGAGTCGTGGTCTGGGTCATTGGGCTCTGAGAGGGGATTAGCTACAAGATCGTAAGGGATGATTTGGAGGTAGGAACACAGGAAGATAGAAATGCGCTTGTAGTGTGAAGAAAATGGATTCGGTTGCCAATGAGGGCTCATGTTGTTTGCTTGGGGACGACGATAGATGTATCAAGCGAAGCAGGTAGACGTGAGCAGAGCAGAAAAGAGAAGAAAAAGGTAGATAGTTAAATGAGTACTTCCTCTCCAGGATCCAAAGACAGAAACTGTGCATTGACCACGAAGTAGCTTGTATGGCTGAAAGTTGAGATTCGCCAGATTGACGAATTATTCTTCTTGAAGACTACATTTCCGTTTACTGCATCTTAATATCAGCTTTTTAGAGTTGAGCTTCAACTCCTCAGGAATATATCAGATGAGGCAGCAGAGATTTCATCGAGTGACCGTGTAAAACTGGTGTCTTGCCACATAATTCAATTGTTAAGGACTGCAAGGTCGAAACCGAATGTAAAGCTCACTTAGAACTACTAGAAGTAAATAAAAATTTGTGAAGACTTACTGTTCCATTGCACAAGCCAATCATCCAATTGTCTTGCCCACTCTCGGATCACCTTACTATCTGCTTCAGTAAAGACGGCTGGCGTACGCTGTGCGCTATCGACCTGATTCGAGGAGATGAAGGACCATATTGTGGGCAGCCCTCTGCCAGTGAAATGGCTAAGGCCGGTATGCATCATCTGTGTGAGACTGTAAAAAGGGTCTTTGGCTGCTGTCTGAAGCTGCCGCAAAGATGGCAACGGTGCTTCTTTTGGGACAATTGGGCAGGACATATGCAATGAGGCATGTTCGAGATCGATGATCTGGTACCGTTAGTGGCTAGCACATGCTGTACTTTCTAGTGATTCTTACTTGTAGTCCTGAGAACAAGCCTCTCCATTCGTGGGAGCGTTCATCGATGTGAACGGGGCAATGATCAAGCGTGAGTCGATATCCCATCGTTATCCTAAAGGTAAGATCTGACGTTTAGTATGTTTCTTGCAGGGCAATCAGGAAGGTGGAGGTTTCAAAGATGTGAATACATGCATGATGCCTAGGGGAACTACTGGTTCGGAGAGGACTTACCACAGGCCAGCAGTCTCAATGAAAGCTTCAGAGATGAGTCCAGCAAGTATGAGACCCAGTACATTCTGAAACCCTCTCTGCTCCTCGCTCAACTTTGTCTTCTCTTGATTAGGTCCATCTTTGGAAGCTCGTGAGGCAGCCTGAATAGGCACTGCTAATTCTGAGATAGCACTACATGTTGCAACAAAATAACCAGGAGCTAAGCCTGCAAAGTCGGGAGATTGATGATGTAGAGCTGAAACGTAGAGTATCGCAGCAAGTAGAAGTGGAGTGGGCGTAGATGAAGTCTTCTTCTTTGACAAGAAATGCAGCCCGGGCATATTCTTGTGAAAGCTGCCATGTCTTAGACGAAGAAAATAGGGGGAGAAAGCTGCTTACGATAGCCAGAGCTGCTTGATAACATCACGAGACCATATCTTCGGGGTTTGCGGAGGTCGAGTTGTCGTCTTCAGATGCATCGCTGCAGCAAAGACGCCATGGAATGCCGAGTCAGCATCTGTTGGGCGTAGACATACATCATCGTCCAAGACCGGGCGAGGAGAAGAGACAATGCCAAGTAATGCCTCGATCGTATCGAGCCGGGAAAGGACTGTCTGAGGATCAAGCGTCGGTTGGGCCGTATTGCTTGCATGTCCTGCAATAGCATGAGATGGTGGTGGAAGCTCATGAACTACAGCAGCGGCCTACTTGGGTCAGCGGAGGAAGTGGAGAGAATGCGATTCGTTCACGCCCACATTTGCCCGCGGTTTAAATATACAAGGGATTTGACTCAACCGGCATCGTTTGCAAGTGGATGATTGATCTTCTACCTCGCATTTCATCTGAACAAGTCAGGAATGAACGCGAACACGATCATCGGATTATCACCTTTTGACGTCTGCAATTGACTGGCAAGGATGAGCACGGTTCGTAAGTTCTTTCAGGTGCAAAACTTACCGCATGCTTTCTGTGAAGCAATTAGTATGAGAGATGTTTGAATATTGGAGACGTGACGTACCGTGGGCTTTGGGCCCATGAAAGTTCCATTTCTGTTACTGTTGCTACTCATCGTCTATCAAAAGTTCGCTTACACGTGATGGCTCATGACGAGGAATAGGGGAGCGAGTGGAGGCATCAAAGAAGGATACTCGGCGAAGCTGTGCGTGGTGGAGGGAGGTTATCCTAGTCCGTTTTGAGGCTGCTGATAGGAGAGTGGGGCATCTCCTGCACATGACATGCATTTACCCTCCATTTTCATAATTTTTATGCACACTCAAACCAACTCACCAGGTTCGAGCCAAGATTTCTTTCATCTGTTTGAAAGAGGATCTTCAAAGTGACAGCGAAGACATGTTGAAGTCGGGCGGTGCTTGCTTCCGGGAGATGGTGGATAATATCTTGGTTACATATATCAAAATGCGAGAAAATCGCTTTTAAGGTTGGCCCCAGAATCGAACGGTCTCAAATGGCGTGAGTTACACAGATCGACAGAAGTAAAACCCCTGAATATACGGGGACACCAAATATAGATGAATCAATGAGGTCATTGTGAGGTGGTCGCGGGATTGAGGAGAAGATATACTTTCCGCGAAACTGCGGCCGCACCTCGTCTTCAGTAGCTTCGGTCTCGAGTCTCTTGGCGCTCGAGCGGCTATCGACCAGTAATTGCATAGGAAAAGGTCAATGATGTTTGAACCAGAACTCAAAAATGTGTAGTAATCATAGGATAATCATTCGCATCAGCTCGTATCAGCTCTTCCATCAGGGAGGCTCGTCAAGAGAACCCACTAACGGGCAAAAGCTGCAAGTCATCTTATATCCATTGGCCATATATGTATATGTGAGCACATAAGCTATATGACGGGCAAATATGTATCAAGTTAGAGAGATGGCGTCTGCTGGCGGTGAGCCGTCGTCGAGGGTTAGCCAGTGAAGGGTACTTCTGCAGAGTACTGACGCTCAGACTGCTTAGTCTGTAAATTACTGCGGTTGTTCTCCATTGTACTGTAGATTGACCAGGCCGAGGCAGGCCGGCGCATGCCGAATCGCAAGGTCATTGGCAGTCAGTCCATCTCCATCACGGTTGCATCTCAACTCACGTCTGCGCAACATCGAATGAAAAGCAGAAACAAATATCCAAATTCCTCTTATCCAGAGCTCTGGGACAAATCCGCCACACACATTCTCTCGTCGCATCGTTTTTCAATCCAGAATACCGTCATCGTCGCCCGGACACTCGCGGCTATTGGCCAAACGGGCATGAATGCATGATATTTGCTTCATTGGGCTCTTGTTTCTGCCCAACCGACCACAGACCATGTCGCTCACGTCCGCCCCGTCACTGGCAGTCACCGCCCGCAACGACACACGACTTCCAAGGGAAATCCATGTACCTGTTGTCTCCAGCGTCCTCCTCCTGTCCTCGAGGAAACTGACCCTCCGCTCCTCCAGCGGCTGCCAGCGTTTCCCTCCGTCACTCGTGCACCCGACGCTCCTTTGGGCTGCAACTTGTCTGCAACTTGCCCTCTGGTCCACTGGAATGTGCTTATGGTCCGCCCAATGATGCCTGACAAAAGCCACAAGTCCTCAATCCAGAACACACTCTGTCGTCCCTATGGCGAGGACAGCATGGCAATCTCGAGGGGACGTCCTTGAAAGTTCAAGTAGGGGCCGAGTAGTGTAAGCCCGCCGTGCCGGTTGCAGACCATCGTGCTCTCGAAAAGATACTTTCGACGAAGATCTCTTACACCGAGTAATTTTGTTTGAAGGAAACACTTCGGGAATCCTCTCGAAGCGCGCCCATCTTCGCGCGGTGGCGAATTTTCCTGCATGCCAGACCATCTCATATTGTTGATTCCATTCGAATTCAAGTCTCGATCCTGGTCCAAGCTCCATTCTGTCACCTAGGATCGCCCGCTCATTCTTGTCAAATGTGCAGCTCTTCAATAGCTTAACGTTGGCAACTATAGCTCCCAAAAGGCCACTTGTTGTCTCAGTCCGAGTCTATAAGTTAGCGGCTTCACATCTCAGACTCGGAAACATAAAGGGAATCCAACTTGCCAAAGTTACATTTTGGTCAGCCGCCCACCACTCACCGCCTCAATATTCTTCCAAGCTTTGCCATCCTGGAGGATCCATACCAGTGCCGGAGGACATTTGAACCCAAATTTGACCACTAGGACCCAATCGGCCAGAGGATATTTGCGTGCTTGATTTCCTTTGTACTCTTGTACACTTTGTCTCTCAATTTTCATTTCGCGGATTTTCTAATTACGATATGATGGCCTCAAGAAGAAGTCTCCAAGTGCAGCCAGACTATGGATATGGCCGACCGGTCCCCATTGGAACGATGAGCGCTTCGAGAAGGTACGGAGAGACTTTGTGAGATTCAGGAATTCGGGACCGAGCTAACCAGCATTGAAGTACTGTCTATCCGGAGAGCACTCAGGCCAGTTATGATAATTCTTACTATGCAGCATCTAGGTATGTCTTTTCTTCTTACTTGTTGATTCAAAGAGCAGACGCTGAAGTCGGATATCAAGCGCCACGTATACGCCCGCGGTAGCTGCAACCTACAGTCCAATCGCGACGACATCCTCGTCAGGAATCACTCCCATTCGTTCAAATTCGATATACTCTTCCAGTGGATATAATGTGGGATCATCTTCCGCCCTTTACGGAGCTGCTGGGCCTGGCTACAACTCCTACTCCAGTCCGGCCTCAAGTTGGGAACCTCAAGGCAGGGTCTCACCGGAAACATACCCGGATGAATACATGGCTTCACCCAGCCCTACGGACTATGTCCTTGAATCCTCAAGCAAGACAGTGAGCAAGATCAAGGGCGAAGGGAAACATTCGCAAAGACGTCCGTCCAACAGAGATGAGTTCGATGGTCCACACCAGTTTCTCCAACGTCCACCGCCGGAATATATTGCCCAACAGGAAAGAGATCTTCCACATCTCCCAACCAACCTGGTTGTTCACGAGCAGGATAGTATCCTCACACAGGTCAACGACCGTTTGTCACAGTGTGCCTTTGACTTCGTGGCGAAGTATCAATTCCCAATTCCACTCGCAAATGGCGAGCTGAGACCGGTGGAGCGACCCGATGACCGGGAATGGACTGAGTGGGTATATCTCTTGAAACGTCTGGCCACAAAACGACGGATACCTGCCCGTGTGTTGTACAATGGCCAGATAAAGTCCTTCATTACGATTCTTGAGAATAGTCTAGAGTTGAGGCACGCGGCTAAGCACCAATCTCGACCTCTCAAGGACGACAGGAACATTTTACAGCTCATATCCGCAGGAATTCAAGTCTGCAAATTACTTAAGGATTCGCCTGCCATGGAGAGTTTGGACAGATTATACGTTGCAACAGAGAAAAAGATCCAGGAGCGGAGTCAAGTCAGTCGCTTTAGAGTGGCCTAATGGCTTCCGCTATGAATTTACGACTTACGTTTGCTGCATGAGCCCCGGCGTTGGGTAACCATTCCAACATCCCTGTTGGACCATGCACAGTCTCATGTTTGTATTTTGCTCTTTCCCATTTGGAGCCCCAATATATTTTTGGTTTTTGGATTCCCCCCACACTTATTGCCCATCCCTAGGAAGTTGCCAGACTTGACGAGCCAAAGGATCACAAACTGAGAGCCTTTCACATGTGTTTCTGTCATTTTTTTGTCAGCCTTGCGGATGCGTTGATGTTTGTGCTTTTGATGGACATTCGCCCGGTTGCCGTTGGCCGCTATTGGATCGCTGTTCCAACAGCTGGAGCCAATGGACAAGATTCGCCACCTGGACTAGGTACCACTGGACTCCGAATACTGTGGACAAAGCTTACACTACAGCAAGCCACTGGAGGGAGGGGTGCCATGCCAGGAGTCGTTGTTTAGCCTTGCTAGCTTAGCAGAGTTATGTGGTTGGTTGGACGATGGCAGGTATGGATCTTGGTTGAAGTAGAAGAGGAGTTTTGAAGCAGCGAATTGTATGGAGAGACTGGAATGATTGGGACGACTGGTCCTGCTTGTTCTATGGCAAAATTGTTTCAGGCGCATTGAATTGGATTGCTGTACAGGCGTTGTTTATCATGGAAAGACGCACTTGCACTTGCACTGGGCGTCAGGCTTCCAGGTCTCGAGTCTTTGTCGATCGCGCGGAGGGGATGTTCTTGCGTTTTATGAGCTACTCGGTCTTGCGGTGTTCTGATGTGTTGTACGCTGGAGTCGGTGACGGAAAAGGGTTTATCACGAAGCCTAAAGCCTCTGTTCAGTATCTCAAGACCAATTACGTCCTTAGCTAGACGAAGAATTCCACCATGAAAAGATAACCTGAGCTTTGTATTTATCCCGTCCTCCGCGCATGCATATGGTGCGCCACCAATCACGAGGGCATTCGCATCCCGGTAACGCCCACCGGTAACGAATTGGGAACCGAATTGCCAGCTGACGAAGCGTCGCGGTGCCCGATTCATTCGTTGGGAAAAGCTGGAATGGGAGGGGATGGGGAAAGAGGCCGTTATATATCACGTACACACATCTCCGGAATTGCTCCAAATTGTGGAGTAAGTGTGCCCGGAAATCTCACTCTTCTTCACCGTGATCATTTTCAGTTCTCGTTCTCGTTAACGTTCTCGGTGCCGTGGATCTGCGTGCTCTGATTGGCTGTCTCGGATCTGAGATCATCGTCGTTTTCGGAATTGGAGAGGAAGAGAGACAGACAGAGTGATAGAATTATACGGGTAGCTGTACAAGATGGCGGACCGAACTTCAAGTAGAAAGACCACCCTTGGTCTTGGTCATCATCACAATCACAATTCCCAAGCCAGGCACGATTGCAGGAGCTCGTCGACGAGAAAATTCCTCCCGCCTCAGTCCTCTCCCTCGCAACCGTATCGTCCACCTCTCCCTCCCATCACTCTGCTCCAGCAGCCTCATCTCCCGGTCCTAGATACTCCTAGTACTTCCTACCACCAGTTCCCTGGCGTTTCGAATTTCCCCGGTCCCCCAGGTCCAGGTCCAGGCTTCTCGTCATTCATGGCTCTCCCTCCTCCGCTTCCAATACCTGTTTCGGTCCCCGCCGCTTACCAAACCACCACCACCACCACCACCACTACGACAACAGAGATCGATGTCCTGATGCAAAGCAGTAGTCCGGACTACGCAACCACCAACACCGAGGGCGATGTCAGCTTCCTCATGTCCTCGCACTCGGACATCGAGCTCGGGTTTAGCAGCAGTAAAGCATTTCCGCTCTCGCCCGGGTCGTCTTCAACTACGACCGGGACGCTGAGTTTCTTGACCACGGCGGGAGGCACGCCCAGTGTGGTTACGGAGGACTTGTCGGTTTCTGGGACGGGGAGTGGGATTGTGACGGGTGGGTACGTGATGGTTAGTCATAGGAGGACGTATTCGGATCAGAGTAATAGGAGTTCGGGGGAGGGAGGGGGTTTGTATAGTACGCCGGATGAGGAGTGGGTTGAGCATCAGGGGGAGGTTTGGGGCGCTGTTGGGACGGGAGCTGCCGGGCAGAGGCAGGAGTTTGCGGTTGAGGTTGAGATGGAGGGAGGAGATGAGGAGGCGAGGTCAATGCCTCATGATCCAAAGTTGGTGCTGTATAGTTTGGGTACTAATGGTACGTGCCTCCTTTTCCTTTCATCTCTTCTGCGCTTGCTTCTTGTTGTCGACATGGTATCAGAGCTAATGAAAATACAGAGCCAAGACCGGTTGAGAATCCGTATCAATACCAACAAGTCCAATCAAGTGGGTATCAAGATGCTGCTACCTACCAAGACCAGAATCAATACAGCTATCAGACTGTCAATCATCAGGTCTTCGTGCAGACCTCAGGCCCAGCTAAGGTTTCATCTGATGGCCCATGGAGTCCTGTCGCTCCACAGGTTCCTGTTTACGACTCTGGCTATGTCGCCTTCCTTCCATCACCTGGACCTGCTGGCGAGCAGGACTCGGAAACAAGTCAGAGTAGGGCATCCAGTGCCACTCACTCTCCGCAGCCTGGAGACTCCTCGGTGTCGAAGCGGCGGTCCAAGAAAGCTGGTGGGAAGGGAAAAGAGAAAGATGTTTCTGGCTGGGAGCACACTGTTGTCTCGAAAGGCGGCTTGCAGTTCGTGAGCGAGAATGTGAAGGAGGAGGTGGACGTCAGAAGTGGTATCCGCAAAGGAAAGTTAGATCCCGAGACGGCGGAAAAGGCGAGAAGGATTAGGAGGATGAAGGCTTGCTGGAATTGTTGGATCCAGAAAGTTCCTGTAAATTGGTCGATGCAGTATGGTGTAACGAGGCTGACGAGAAACAGTGCTCTGAAGAGAAGACATGCGAGAGATGCACCAAGCTGTTCTCGCCAGTCGCGGATCAACTCTGCTGCAGATCTGGGTTCAAGGACTATGAATCTACATTCTTCCCAGGTGAGCGCGTTGCTCGACTCAAAGAGTGGTACGCTGACATTGTTAGATTACCTCCATGCTCACTTCAAGAAAAAGAAAATAGAGGATCTCATCTCCGAGCATACTAGCGGGTTCAGTAACACAGTCTTGGTCGTTGATGTCTCGACTGGAGGACTTTTCAAGGCAATGACTCTGACCGCCAATGTCTTTAAACCCAAGACACGGGAGTTACTTCGACACGCGAGTCTTGTCAGTCAGCCTGGGCAAGATTCTCAGTTGGTTGAGCGATACAGTGCGCCTGTGGGTATACTGGGCCTCTCGCCACCAGAGATGAAGAAACTTTGTACGGAACACATTGATGAGATGATAGCGAACCCATCGTATGCTGCACAAGCAACAGCGGGTGACGACACCAAGCTGCCTTGTGAGATCCTGGAGATTGTCCGGAAGTATTGTTCGAAGAAAGACGTAAGGATCTCTGTGCTTTTGCAAAGTCTTGCTAATAGGATTGGCGAAGATACCTCTCGTCCAAAACGCTTTAAAGATGCATGCCATCCACTACTTCATGAGCACACTCATCACATTCTCTGAGGAATCAGCTGAGAAAGTGTCTCGATCTATACGGAACTACGATGCACTTCTCGAGCCGTACTTGTCTTCGAGACTCCTCAACAGACAGATAAAGTATGTCATGCATAAATTGCACCGCGAACTCACCATCGAGGTGCTTGAGGGACTCGAGCGATCTTTGCGGGCAAGAACAAAAGACTCCTGGGGACCATCATTCTGTACAATCCTCATTCTGTGCTTGTGTATCGAGGATCTGCAGATCGCGGCAGATACGATGGTTGTCTGCGACATGCTGAAAAAAGGGAACGAATCACAGTATACTCGGGATCAAAGCTACCAAGTCTGCCTTGCGTTGGACGAGTATCCCTTCTCACAGTGCAAGCGGCTTTTCCACGACATCTACAAATCGCACAAGGAAGCGAACGGTGGTGCTCGAGAAGGAGGCTTCAATCCTTTGCGATCCGTTCATGAGAAAACCAGTACAGGTTTGGATGCCACCACGGATGCAATGGTCAAATCGGTGTACGGGGTTGTGGAGGAGTCTTGTGAGTTGTAAATCCCTGACGAAGTCGATAATATACTAACAAGTTCTAGACGATGAGATGGTAGAGCTTTCGAAACGAATTGCGACGATCGAATTTGGATATACGGTGAAGCCGAAGGACATCAAAACCAACAATACTGGGAGATTGGCTTCTGATTTCCTCAGGTCCTTCTTCCCTGATAGCTGAGCGCTGGTTCGTGAGCTACAATGATGATGAACAAACAACATGATGTGATGCAGCGATGGATGATGTGAAGGTTCGATAATATTCATGTCCATATATTATTAGGGTTTGGTACGGGCGCAACGGATTTTAGAAGATTATCAAGGTGCATGAAATCCCAGGAAAATTAAGACCATTTCCTTGATCGTGTAGACATTGAAGAGAATATCATCGTATTGAAAATAAGATGTGATATGGTAGATGTTTGTCCCGATTAGTCCTCCTGGCGCACTTGTCAACGCCAGCAGGGTGGATGGGACTGGCTGTCTAGGCCGTTGGTTCTTTATCCCACGAACGATATTGAAATAAGTGACGCTCAAGTCCATTAAGAGGCGCGAGAGGTAGGCAATATGTGGTTTTATTTATGGCATAAAGGAAAACAAGAAGGAAAAAATGAGGAAGCTTTGAAGTCGATGTAACGACTGACACGTGACTGAATATTTATCAAGTCCGCACGCGCGCAACAGGCATGGTCCGACGCTGGCTCATCTAGCCCATGGATACTCGCGAGTTCTCATGATGGTTTTGACCCGAGGCATGCGGAGCTGGATGGCTTTGCATTCGTCGTTTTCGATATCAAAGTTTGATGAAGAAAATTGAAGAGATCTCGCAACGAAAATTTCAAGGATGAGCTCGATTTTTAGCGTCGCGCTAAAAATTGGCGCTAGTGCTGTGACCTCAAATTTTATCGCAGGAAATCAAACACTTCTTCTTTTTCTCCATATTCACAAATATACTGACACGGTCAATCAACCGCTAGGATCCATTCACCCACTGGCTCGCGGTCATATTTACGTGCCTGATTGACCTATATTTCGTGGGCCCTTTTGGCTGTGGCTGATCTTCTTGAAGAGATGATGTTGCGGCTGTCCTGCGTTTATGACATGTGGAATCGATGAATTGGATGATGAGCGGTATTTCTTGCTAGAATAGTGGATGAATGAGGGAATTACACAGTAACCTCCAGTACTGGCCGACAAAAACTCGTCGCTTGCTCATCGATCGGTCTTCGCGAGCTGCACAGTCATGGCACGAGGTGATGCAAAATTTTCTTGGATAAGAGTTCATTCTCTCAAGGAATACCGAGACCTCAAAGTAGTCAAGGGACATCTCCATATACTCATGTGTAGGTCTAAATGCCAGTCATCTCCTTCGTCTCTTCAGACATTACGACCTTCTTTTCTCCTTCAGTAGCACGGGCTACACCTTCTGCCAACTTCTCTTGGATCTCTTCGCCGTCAATGATCACAGCAGTCTCTTCTAGAGAAGCACCGCTCGTCTCCACAAACAGGAAATATACGACAACAAGCTCGACGAAAAGCCAGACATCGTACACAATATAATCTGGCATGCGTCAGCTCGGGATTTGCAGACGATGTACCTCGAAGACTTACATTTCCATTTAATGTTTGTTACTCCAACCGGATTTGCGTATTGATTGAAGATTAGAGCAAGCGCGACGAAGAGATTGTACAGCACGAGACCCTATTGGAGTTCAGCAGATGATATTGTCCGGTTACTCCAAGCTTACCCGTGCACGGAGGTGATATGGAAGGATTTCCACGACATAGGTGACCTGCAGAGGTCCCCATCCAATTGCATACGACAGGTTGTACAGAAAGATCATGGCCAAAACACCTTTCGCAACGCCGTCTGATCCTTGTCCAGTCAAGTCAGTAGACTTCTCGTACGTTGATTCAAGTGCAGTCCAGACTGTGATGGTTAGCAAGTGCTTGAAGACTAGATGATAGATATTTACTGATGAAGCACACCAGCATGGAAGCTGTCGATACCAAGAACATTGTTCGTCGTCCGAATTTGTTCACAAGGAGTGAGAAGAAGAACGTCGTTACAAGACCCCAAATGGTCAGCAATCCGTTGATGAGTGTCTGCGTGTCTTGCGACGTGTATCCGATTGAGTTGAGAATAAGCGTCAGATAGTATGATATCAGACCATTCCCAGACCATTGAGAGAAGAAACCAACAGCAAGGATAATAAAAAAACGCAGCCGGTTTCCCTTGGTCTTGAAGAACGACATGTACGAGGTGCTAGCAAGTGCTTCCTTCTCGAGTCGCAGAGCCTCTTTGATTTCTTCGAGTTCGAGCAGTACCATATAGTCTTCAGAATCTCCGTTGCAGTGGTATTTCGTTATGATCTGCTTTGCTTTCTCCTCGCGGCCTGTGTCTACTAGCCATCGTGGAGATTCTTCGATGAAGAACGCAGCAGCTAGTTGGATGACACTGGACACTCCTTGAAGGTACGATGGAATTCGCCATGCATAGTCATTGCCCATACGGAAAGTACCGTAAGTGATCCAGGCTGCGGCTATTGCTCCGAGAGACCATAAAGCGTTGTAAATGCTCACCAATGGAGCTCGTTGAGTTGGGAAGGCGAGCTCGAGGATGAGGAGAGGAGCAGCCGTGATATTGAAGGCTAGACCCATACCAAGGATACCACGAGCGGCAACAAACATACCAGCTGTCAACGAATCAGCCTACGGTTACGATACCTAGACTGACTGTTGAGACTTACTGTTCTTAGCAGCACCTTGCAGAAGCACACCGACCAACATTATCAATGCACCAAGAAGCAGGGTTGCTCGTCGACCGAATTTATCGGAAGCAATTGCACAAAATGGCAAAGCCACCAATTGTCCGACATTCTGGATGGCGTTCAACCTATAATTAAGGTCAATGATGTCCTGCATCAAGTGTACGGTGATACATACAAAGCCAGAGAACTAGCATCAGGATCATGGAAATATGCTTTCCACGTGTCGAGGGACTGCAAACCATCTATCGCCTGTCAATCTTGCTCTCCATATCCTTCGCTTCTCTGCCACTTACTCATCATAGACCCATCATATCCAGTAGCATAGCTGGAAATCAATGAAAGACACAAATTAAGATTCAACAACACCACACCACGAGTAGCAAACCAGCCAGTCTTTCGTCCACTCAAGACTGCTTCCATCACAACGGGAGCTCCATGGGTCGACATTTTCACGATTCTCTATTGCATTCGTATTCAACAATTAAGAGGTTTGGAAATCCACTCAAGCTATCATTCCCGAGGAGCTGGAAAAGCTAAATACTCCATGTTCTCTGTTTATCTTTTCTTGGCATATGCAGAGCTCAAAACTTGTTATCTTCCCTATCTCCATGATCGTATTGAATGTTAGGTTCGTGGGTCGACAATCGCGCTCTCCGCAAAGATGGGGAGATGTCCGAACATCACCGAGCAGTTTGCCGGTCGGCCAGCATCCCCGAAGGAGGAGTGTGGGAAACCCCCATCCTATCATTGATGATTGTCGGTTATGTTCAGGTATTAGCTCTCTAAATATCAACTTTATGGATCATGGACTATCTCATGCATGCGATTAGACGGATATTCGTTCCATTGGTGGACCTTGACGCGCACAGATGATCTCGTGAGTTGCTATTCAAGATGCGACTGAGGGGTACTGTGGAGCTAGTGAGACCCATGGAACACCTTCACCGGGTGATGTGGACATCAGACGTTATTTAACTGTTCCTGAAAACGGTATGGAAGCCTCCTCGCGTTCATCCACTTCAGTGCAGAATGGACCTGGCGATCTGCAACTGTAATGTGGAAATCTCGGCGGAATCCATGCGGTTGGGAAAGAAGGCCCTTGGCACGTTACATTGAAGCGATGTATAAAGCGGTTCCTGAGTACCAAATTGGAGAGTTTGACTCAGCTGCAATTACCTTAAATCTTTGGTCGCTAAGCTCAAGCTCACTTGCAAGATGCGTGGGCTTTCAATTGCTGGAGTTGTCTTCGGACTTGCTGCCCTGGCATCTGTTTCCAGCGCCATGACATTATCTGCTGGTAAGATGTTCTTCCTGAGAGTTCTGAAACTAAGACTAATAACATGTAGCTGCACAAGACTTGTTCGACTATTGCATGTCAATTCAAGATCCAAGATGGGATGAGACGTACAATGTAGTCTGGTTCAATGACAACGGTCCTTGGTCGATCCGTTTCACTGCGTGGTATACGGCAGGACTACTGCACCGTAATCAAGGCCATGATGTCGAGAATGCAAAGGCCGCCTTGAAAGCAATGTGGGTTTCACGGCATTAATGAAGGCGTCAGCTGAGTTAAGATAGTCTGGCAGTTCAGATGAACTACGATTTCGACTCGGCTTGGTATGGAGACTTTAAGTTGTCTCCTGATGGTAAGCAGCCTATTTCGAAAGTATTGATGCAGTTATTGACAGCACTCAGAACCAAACCCTCAGACACCTTTGTATACTCCTAGTATCTACGTAGGTCATCAACATGCTTCTCCGGAGTACCCCTTGTGTTTCTGACCCACTTCGCTTGCAGAACACTTACGATCCTAATTGGAGAGAATTCATCGGGACCCAACTCGTTCAAGTGGTCGAAGAATTTGAAGAATTGATAGGACCTGGACTGGTAAGCGATATCGAAACAGCCATGGCATATGATGCTGTAGGAGCTATGAGACGAAATGGTTCTTTCCCAGAAGGAGACAATCTCATCTTGGCCTACTCCAATCCACGCTACATGCGAGCTTTGAACGTAGGCTGGATCGGAGCCCGTCTCAACAATCAGACTTTCATCGACTTCGGCAATGATCAAGGTACCATGCTCTACGAACTGTTCACCAAGAACGGTGCAAATACTCTTGGTGAATATAACGCTCCAACCTACTATGGCATGGATATGTGGGCCATGGCATCCATGGCGAAGTACGGACCGAAGAATGCCACATTCACCGAAAACGCCAAGAAGATCATGGCGTTGGTCTGGGAAGACATCGCGGAGCACTACAATCCATATCTCGGCAACATGGCAGGTCCTTACGACAGAGCATATACTCGAGACATGACGACTCACGACGCAGTCCTCTCCATGTTCTGGTGGGGAATCTGTGGACACGACAAAGCCCCCACACCACCAAAAAGCGACTTGGATCTCAACTACGACGTTTCTCAAGGTGCGGCGCTTGCTCTCATTATGGACACCGTTGCCAGCACTTTCTCACCCGATGTCATCACAAAATTAACCACGCCCTTCACAACCGAGCGTTTCCTCAACAAGACCATATACTACGATCTCGACACAAATAACAGCCGAACAGCAACATCCTGGCTCAGCAAACCCCTCATGATCGGCGCTCAAATCGTCTCCGAAACAGTTAACCGTGGCCAACAATTCACCCCCGCAATCGTACACTGGGCATCTGACCCTTCACACAAACCGTTTCCTTACAATGGATTCTTCTCTCTCTACCCTACCGCTTCGACAATCTCCGCAACGGCTTCATCCCATTATCTCGAAATCAGCTATCCGAACACGACGCAAGATGGAACGGATTCGTTCCAATTCATGCTCTCGGGAATCCCACCGCCGTGGAACCTGGCGGGGAATGTGGTTGATGGGTTTACTCATCTGCCGTGTTTGAATGTCACTGTGGAGGCGCCGGGACTGGAGAGGTTGGATACGGTGTATGGGAGTATGATTTATGATCATTATTATTATAATATCACTTATGTGGTGCCTGGGAATTTTTCGGGAACGCCGTGGATGGGGTTTGAGTTTGTTTATACTTGCTGAGAGGAAGTAATGTATATGCTCTAGTGGTTGGAAAATGGAAAAAGTCTGAAAGTATCTTGGTTACTGGACTCAAATCTAGCCTCTGTGATCTGTGCGAGAGCAAACGTTTCTCTAAGCTTGGCGCACTGTTGCAAAGGTATACCAGTCTTTGGTGTGGGAACCTTATTGTCTACGACGAGGACAGATATTTTAAACCTTAGGATATAAGACAATGTTGTTCCAGAGCTTGTCGAACACAATAATTCGAAAATGGTGGTTCTTTGAGAGAGAATGGAATACTCATCGTTCTTACATCCCTCGAGTCTTGATTCACACTTGGGACTTAGCCTAATAATTTTGTCCCACAAACTCTAGAACAAGGTATTATCTGATGCCTCGACTTTTGAAAGATGGAAAGTTCCCCGAACGCCACAAGGTGTCGGAAGCCAAGTCAGCCATTCAACGAATCTGTGCTCTTTGAAAAAGAAGTGGAAGCTGTCCGAAAAAGTCTTTGCGTATCTTAGGTATATTGGTGTCTGGTTGGAAGGGCTGGTTGTTTTCAAAGGTCGCAGAGATAGTACGCGGCTCGAAAACCACACGAGTGCTCCTAGCTGCTCGAGTATATAGATGACTGAACCATACGGGATCTTCGTAGTCGAGGCCGCAGCCGAGAGCTTGCCACTTCGTGGCAATCAACGCGACGCCGTGCTCATCATAATTTACAATATCGAAGTGGAACTCGGTCGGGCAGGACTCGCAAGAGATAATCTCAGAGCATGTCGGACAGGGTTGATTATCGTCAATGGTCCAATGTTTGGTACGACACCGTAGAACACGGGCAAGAGGTTCGATGTTGGATAACCTGGGTTCTAAGGAACCGAGGTGACGACATATTGTGGCCCCATAACTTTTGGGAAGTTCCACTGCCTGACCCAATGGCAGCATGAAGATGTGTTGTACTCGGACATATAGAGAATTTTGAATTATTCGAGCTTCAGCTGTGTCTTGACGCATATGACCATAATACGGGTAGGTGGAGTCAAAGCGCAAGAGCTTCAACAACTCAGCAGTGTCCAGGCCCAATCGATGTCTCTTCATCACCATCTGGAAGATAGGATAGCGGAAATTTTCATAGATGGCGTCATGGGTTCGTGTATTCATGTCTTGCTTTACACAAGCCAGGTCTCCGATATATGGTCTGTCGGCGTAGCCCAAGGTTCTGGGACCAGGATCTTTGACGAAAGACTTGTCAACCCTGTGGAGCTTCAGACAAGCTTGACAGGCAATATGATCTGGCATTCCTTTCTCTAACAGAGATATGAATGCCATTTTATGCAATTTGGCTTCTGAGCTTTTACTTCGCAAATCATCCCAGGACGATCGTCCGAGTAAGTCATTGATTGGCCGGCAGCAAAATGCAAACGCTGCAACGGATTCGCTTGGCAGGAAGTCCGCGATGAGGGAAATGACTTCACGAGGGAGGACTCTTAGTGGGCATTGTTCCAGAGCGTGAGGCTTGACCTCGACCTTGAAATATGCCTTCCATGGTGCGACGAGCTTTTGAAGGAGTCGTCCCGTCAAAGTCGAAGAGGTCTTCGGGGGTTGGTCGACTGGGTTGTGTACGAGTGCGTTATCCATGATGTCGTCCGTGTTGGTATGGAGAATGTGAAGGAATTTCGATCAGGAAAGGAGGAAATTCTTGAGTTGTGGGAAGTATATAGACTAATCAATTTAGATTACCGCACTCAGGGCGTGTTACCTTAAGTGGTCAAGCTTCGTCGACATCACGTGAATCTGGGTATCTCGATGACGAACATGATATTGAACTCGAGGCTTGCAGCAGGAGCTTTTCTGAGCTACCGGGTATAAGATGGGAGGGTGAAGGGAAAGCAAAGCGAAGACGCAGACACTCGCACGTGATAAATTTCCTAAAAATCTTGTATGACCCAAGAAAAGTTGAGGACTCTTCCATGACTAGTCTCGTTCCATATGCATAGCAATATGGTAAGTACTCTTCAATGTGGAAAATTGTAGCCGGACACATCCATACATTCCACGATATTTGAGAGACCAGTGGCCTAGTGGATCTAATGACGGGATCAGTCCTAAATTAGGTACCGTATTAATTGCATTCTAAGACATAATTCCTGAATAAAGGCACAAGCTCTACAGAGGATGGCCCCGCGAAGCCTCTCCTAAGTGAAAATATCGAATCAAGCATGCAAATTGGAGTGACTAGAGGTAAATTACCCTGTCTACTGCTATTAAAACCTGACATTGTGCTCAGACGGCATCGCGGAGAACAAAGAATTTTAAGATTAAGGTATTGATTTTAATATTAGAAATGGTCCCTCAGTAGCCTGACTAAGGAAAAACAGAAATAATATGATGTTTTAGAATGAAGTTAACACGGTAGTTGTCTCTTCATACATGTAATCTTATCTCCACGTTGAGGCGTGCTGAGAACTAAATAGAAGCGCAATAAGTTTTATCAGTGAAGGGCAGATAACGTCTTTGCGATACAACGAAAAACATAACGCTATTGCCATTCGAATCCGGAGCGGCTGAGGCCGTTCCTTGAATTCAAGTGCTTGAGACTTCGAGCAGAAGATCTGTAGACGCAAACATGCTATAACGATGATTAAAACGCTGTGTAAGGTAGTATAATGTGAAATGTACAAATATAAGCAAGCATCGTAGAATGCTGAGAGGCATATAAATGAAGTTTGACATATTTCGAGCTAGTCCCAATCGAGCATCCAAAATTTATTTCCCCTCCATAAACCCCGCCAACTCCTTCTATTGCTCCCACCGCAAACAAGAATCATGCCCGCAAGTCTCCTTTCCCTCACAGCTTGCTCTTATCTAATTCCATCTCCAGCTCATACTCCTGACCGGCTACCCTACATCCGGCAAAACCCACCGCGCAACGCAACTGCACGACTACCTCACAACCCGAATCTCCTCTCTCCCTCCCAGCTCGCCCTCCTCTTCCCTCCGCGTCCACCTAGTATCCGACCATACGCTCTCGATCCCACGCACAGTCTACAACCTCGACACCAAATCGCAGAATGAGCGCAGCAACAACGCCTCCGAAAAAGATGCTCGCGCGATGATCTTCGGAGAAGTGAAACGAGTTCTGAGCGCGAAAGATATAGTGATTCTAGACCATGCGAATTATATCAAAGGATGGAGGTATCAATTATACTGTGAGGCCAAGGCTGTTAGGACGAGTCATTGCGTGGTCCATGTTGGGACTCCAGTTGAGAAATGTCGGGAGGTCAATGAGGGACGTCTTGCACGGCGAGATACGGAGAATGGGGAGGAAGCAGAGATAGAGGCAGTAAAGGAGCAGGATATGCCGTACGAGAAAGATAATTGGGAGAACCTCGTGTTCAGATACGAAGAACCGAATGCTTTCACGCGCTGGGACTCTCCGCTCTTCACCGTTCTCTGGGACGACACTTCTCCACCCTGCGAAGCCATCTGGGATGCTCTCATCGGTTCCGATGCTGAGGGAGGTAGGAAGGTGATTCGTCCGAATCAAGCTACGGTTTTGAAAGCTCCTACCAGTGCGGATTATCTTCATGAATTGGATCGGACTACACAGGGAGTTTTGAATAGGATATTGGAGTGGGGAAAAGATCATCCTGGGGAAGGTGGAGGGGAGGTCGTTGTTTCTGATGGAGGAGATGAGTTGGTGATTACTTTGCCCGCGAGAGAGATGGGATTACCTGCTTTACAGAGGTTGAGGAGACAGTTCATTGCGTTGAATAGGCAGAATGCTGTGCCTGTGAAGAGAATTAGGGAGAGTTTTGTTGGGTATCTGAATGTTTCTTTTGAATCTCTATAGTGGCCGCATAATTAGTATTGGCAAGGAGTTTAGGCATGGAAAAGAGATACCCTGGAGCATAGACAAAAGAGAATTTGAATTTGAATCTTCCATTCTTACTATACCTTTTATATATATGAGACTAAGACTGCTTTTTGATCCAAGCCACAACATCCTCTCCCCATTTCTCTCCCTTCACATCACCACTACACAGCGCCATAGGCGGCGAAATATGATTATGTCCCTCCGCCTTCAAAGACTCAATCCCATCTCCCCAACTCTCCCAAAGCTTTACAAAATCCTCCATCGGCTCACAAATCTCATCCTCTGGATCAAACTCCCCTAGTACCGCCAAACAAGCCGGAACCCCCACCTCCTCTCTCGACTTCCCACTCTTCATAACAGCTTCCAATAGCCCAAAAACACACCTCTCCTCCACCTCCTTCGTATCCCCATAATACGCCTTCAAAACCTCACTCCTCCCCTCCTCCGCCCTCCTAAAATGGCACGGCACAGCTACATTAACCAGACCCCTCAAAACTACTCCTCCCTTCCCGCTCACCAAACTTTTCCTCTGCTCCGCAAACTTCTCCCCAAGCACAAACGTCGACGCATGCACACCCCCCGCGCTATTCCCTACTAAAAACACATCTCTCTTCCCCTCCTCTCCTCCTCCGAATTCCTTCTCAACCCATTTCAACGCCTCACTCACATCCTCCCCTCCACTCGGAAACTGGGCATGTTCACCCACCTGACACCCCGGCGCGCTAGAATCCACGCGCCGGTAATTCATAACCAGCGTCGTGAAGCCGCGCAGGGCGAAGAAAGCGCCTACGTTGGCGTAGACGAGGTTCCCTGGCATCTGGGGCGAGGACTTATCGCCGCGGACGAGGCCGCCGCCGTGGAGGAAGATTAGGATTGGTGATGATGCGGAGGAAGAGGAAGAGGGGGGAGTGTAGATGTCGAGTTTTTGGCGGGGGTGCGTGCCGTAGGATACTTCGCGGGAGGGGATGGATTTTATGGTGGAGGCGTGGGAGGAGAGGAGCGGGGCGAAGATTTTGAATGTTGGGGGTAGGATGGAGGGGATTGATTGGCCGGCGGTGGTGTTGAGGGAGGCGATTGCTTCCATTTTGGTGGTGTGGTGTTTTTGGATGGATGGATGGGAGGGTTGAGGTAGAGTTTGAATCGGAGCGTTGAGGTTTGAGGTCTTTGTGACGTCTTGTATCTATTGTTTAGAGAAGGCGTGAGGATCAGATGTTGTTACTGCAGTGTAATAGAAACCAATATATACTAATGTCGGTAGCCGTTCTAGCGTCTCGCTACTCAAACGGGGGTGGACTTCAGTCGTCAACCTCTTCGGCTCTCGGTCTTCGACAAAGATACAACGTCGTCTCAAGAAAGTATCAAAAGAAAGATTGAAACTGTCCTAGAAACCACTTCCTCGGACTATATGTGACCCGTACGCCGAGGACGTCGCGGCCTTTTATTTGCGTCCGACAACAGAGGTGGACGGACACCCCGCAATCGTGGGGAAGGCAAGGTGGAGCGGATCGATTTCGGGGCCTGGATGCGGCAGTACTTCGTACACCCCACCTCGACTGTCCACTTCAACTCATTCTTGAGACGGCTTCCACTTTGATTGCTTGTATATAACCACGAGGACCAGTGTTCATCATGGTGGAGTTCATTATTTTCGCTCCATTCTGTCTCTCTTCTCGTCTTCTTCACTTACTTCCTTTTCCATAGACTTATACAATAGCATCTGCATTCAAAATGACGATAGAACACCTCACAACCCCACCAGGCAAGACGGACCTAGCATACGTCCTACCCTGCTTCACCGGCGAGCTATGGACCATCCCCACCTCAAATAGCACCATGCGTCTACTCGTCACAGGCAAAGAAACAGACAACGCCTTCGCCGTTGTAGGGACAGGTGGTACATACGATAAACCCATCGGCTTCCACTACCACCGCGAAGCCCACGACGTCTTCCTCTGCCTCAAAGGCAAGATCAACGTCTGGGCCAACGACCAAGCCAGGAGTCTCGGCCCGGGAGACTTTGCTTCGGTTCCTCCTGTACCTCCCCCTCCCTTCCTTCCTCCCTTCCTTTTCAGTTCTCCCGAACAAAGCTAATAGCTAGGATAGGGTACGATCCATCAATACCAAATCGACAGCGCGCACACCGAGTTCATCGGCCTGATCATCCCCGGCGGCTGGGAAGAATTCTTCCGCTTCATCGGCGAGCCGTACGCGGGACCGCTCTTCCCCACCAACGACCGGCGCGACCCCTTCGAGGTCCTGATCCCGAAACTCATGGCCGCGACCGAGAAATTCGACATGATCCCCGTCCGCGAGAAAGCGCAGTTCGATCCGCAGCCCTGGGACGGGACTGAGACGCGTCTGCCGGGGAAGTGCGAGACTGGAGGCTACTTTTTGAGGGTGGGGGCGGGCGAGAAGTTTGTGGTGGGGGGGACGGTTGTGAGGGCCTTGGCGAGGAGGGAGGAGACGGGTGGGAGGTTTTCGATTTATGAGGTGGGTGCGAGTGAGATTCATAGGGGGAAGGGGGTCGGTAGGAAGTTGGAGTTTAGGGATACGCATCATGCTATTTATACGGTGGAGGGGGTGCTTAGGTTGAGTATTGATGGGAGTGAGGTTAGTACGACGGCGGGGGAGACGACCTTTGTACCGGCGGGTACGAAGTGGAGTTTTGAGGCTGGGAGTGGGTATGCAAGGGCGTATGTTTTTGCGAATGGTGGTGGCATTGGTGAGGTGTTGACGAGTGTGGGGAGTAAGTATGAGTTTCCGGGTGTGCCGGCGGAGGCGGAGAGTTGGGATGAGAGTAAATTGAAGGGATTGGAGACTGAGTTGAAGTATGTTGTTATATAGGTAGAAGAAGAAAATGTATCTCTGTATCGTTGCCTCTTCCTTCGGACGCCAATGGTGTGTTATTGAGAATGTCAATCTCCAGGACTTTTTATTGATCTAAGGTCCATAAACCTGTAACTAAAATCCTATAATGAATGCTTACACTAGTACAGGCACCATCCACACCTAAACATAAACATACACATCAAACTGTAATTTCGACTCAGTTCTGGCTTCCACCCACAAATTCCCAAACAACAACATCTCCTCGCCGCCTACTATCATCATGCCAATGACTGTTAAAAGTCCTCCACCTCTCCTGCACCTTATGTCCCTTCATCTCTCCCTCATAATACTCCTTCAACGGACCCTCAATCCCCTCAAACCCAACCACATACCTCGGCCACGGCTTATCCTTCGTTCCCACCTCCTCCTTCAAGAACTTGACCGGATCATCATAAAACCTATCAGCCTCATCTCGATACGCTTCCCTCTCCTCACTATACGCCGCCAAATGAATGGGTGGCTCGCAACTCAGAGCCCAGGCTTTGAGGCCAGAGTGGAAGAGTTGGCTGCGCCAAGGAGTCGAGTGGCACGGCATGAGGAAAGCGGCGAAGGTTTCCGAGTCGGAGTAGTCTGTTTTCTTGGTTCGGTCGTCGTCGATTCCTGCGTCTGGGTCGGAGAGGAGACGGCCGCGGCCGTCGAGAGCGAGGAGTTCGTATTCGTTGCGGAGGAATTTGGTGACGGAGATTACGCCGCGTTGGTGGAAGATTGTGGTGTAGCCTGCGATGAGGAGGTTGAGGGTGAGGAGAGTGTAAAGAAGGGCTTTGTGGAGGGTGGTGGTGGAGCTTTTAGGGGTACGGTCTAGGGATTTTGGGGGCGGTGGTGTGGTGACTGTTTTGAAGAAGTAGGCGGCGATGGTCGGTGCCGTGATGATGTGGAGTAGTGGGAGGAGAGGATAGATGAATCGGACTTCTTTGTGGGAGACGATTGAGAGGGTCGTGAGAGTCAGGAGAATAGCGGTAGTGAAAATAAAGCGGATATTGGATGTTGGAAGTGCACTCGTCTGGTATAGAGTTATTAGGCCGAATGGTAGACTGGTAGTCAAGAGTAGAGGAAGTCCTTGAGAGAGATAGTAGTGCCAATCATTGCGGCCATAAAAGACCGCGAGATCTTGGCTGATGTTGAAATGTAGCCACTGATAGGGAGGGAACGTCCATTCGCCGAAGTAGTAGTAATCTGATAGAGCAGAGACAAGCAGTACTGCAGAGCCACAGAGCACAGCCTCACGGAGGAGAATCATGTAGTCTGCAAAAGGTCCTCGGGTGCCTGACAGCATGCCCGAGATTATTGGCACGATGACGCAGAACCATATCAGAAGATTTGTTGGTCGAAGTATACATGCTGTACCAGCAAGTAACAACGCAATACGGAGGCTTTCCCTAAATCAGAGAGTGCAGAACCATTGTGTGTGAGGAAAACTTACTGGTTGACAGACTTCGCAGTACCGAAGACCCCTGACTCAGATTCCCTGGCAGAGCTGGTCGTTTGTTCTTCATCGTCATTTGATTGGGAGAGATCACTGCCAGCTCCAAGCACTGAATCCGATGAGATTTTCCACGGCCAGAAGTACATGGCAACAATGGTCAATGTTGTCTCAAGAGAATTTGAAAATGTTCTTGTTGAACAGAACCAATTCCAAGGGCTTAGAGCACTCATCATGATCTGTTCTGATATTAGTAAGAATTGAAGCAATTGTACTTTCTAGACTTACAGCTACCCATGGTGCATTGCTTCCCGTACCATAGATTCGTTCAGAAAGTTGCCATGTATAGTAGTCGCTCAAAGCAGCAAAGTAGGCTTGGACGATATTTGGTAGAATAGCTAAAAGCATGCCCCGGAACTGAGGGAAGAATGACAAAAACTGCATGGCCTTGTCTGCGCCATAGTAGATTACTGCGAACAGTGCTGGATGCAGTGACGAGCGTAATTGGTGATGCCATTCCTGATATTTCGTTAACATTAAGTTATGTTCCAGTGCAAAAAACTTACCCATGTGATCCATGCTCCACTTTGTGGCCCGAAAGCCATTTGCCATGCTGGCTCTAAAGACTGAAAATATTCATCTGGCTGGAAGAAGGTCCAAATAAGAGCAGCATTAATACAACGGAATACAAGTAGCACCATCCATGTGTCCTTGGCTGTTTGCTCATTGACAAGGTGATTGAGGCCATTATCCTGAGGATATTCAGAGGACTGCACTTGATCCTCTTTTGTGCTCTTCGTTGGAGCTTTCAGCTCCTTACTTGTACTCATATCTGTAAATTGCTAGAAATGAAACTCAAAGGACAGCAAGAAATTGAATTTTATACATCTCTAAGCTTCCCGTCCCGGTCCACAAGCTGAAGAATTGTGGTACCGAGAGGACTGCCCACGTGTTTGAGCTCTGAACTGAAAATAGGGGCCTGATGGCCTTGCATGATTCAGAGGAGACGAATTATGTAAGAATTGAGTCTTGCCGCATCAAGTTAAGCTGCCAATCTCTGCCAATCGTCATACCTGTCAATACAGCAGCTAAGCAAATGGCCTGATAGGCTGCATCGGCCGAGCCCCCGGCTATTCCAGGCTGAAAAATGTCCCCCGCTACTGTGCACAAAATCCCCTAAGCGCAGGTTCACACGAATATCCCATGGGCCTATGATGATTCTGACCCCTAATGGCAGGTTTGAACGCGCAAACTCGATTCAGACATTCTCTTAGTCAAGATGTAGGTCATGCGGTAAGATAAGAGAGAGCAGACGCAAGGACTTGCACTTAAAGGTCTAGTATCGATGAAAAGGCTTCTCTTCTTCTCTTTTACTAAATGGGCGCCGTCCCCGCGCCGCCTCTCTTTCCTCCACTTTCTACAAACAACAGACAAACAGTTCTGAAAAACATATATATCACCACTGATCTTCAGCTTCAACTGATTCTCCAGAAACCCACCAGGCACCCAGAACCATGGCACCCCACGCAAACGGAGAATCCACCACTGGAAGCAGCGTCCTCAAACCCACCGCTGCTGCGTTCCAGCCGATAGCGGCCCATCAAGGATCAAATTATCACTCTACGTCAACAGCAGAAGCAATTGAGGCCGAACACAAATACGCAGCACATAATTACCACCCATTACCAATAGTGTTCGCTCGCGCAGAAGGGTGCAATGTTTGGGACCCTGAGGGAAAGCATTATATCGACTGCTTGTCTGCATATTCTGCAGTCAATCAAGGGCACTGTCATCCTGAGCTGGTGAAGGCTCTCTGCGAACAGGCCTCACGACTCACTCTCTCCTCGCGCGCATTCCATAACGATGTCTTCCCGAAGTGGGCTGAGAAGGTTAAGGAAGTCTTTGGGTACGATATGGTCCTGCCCATGAACACAGGCGCAGAAGCGGTTGAGACTGCCATCAAGATTGCAAGGAAGTGGGCATATAAAGTCAAGAAGGTTCCACAAGACAAGGCATTGGTGTTTGCTGCTGCTGAGAACTTCCATGGCCGGACAGTATGTTCGTGTTCTCTTATATTGGAGACGTTTGCTAACAAATAATATAGATGACAGCGATTTCTATGTCCATTGACCCTGAATCCCGAGACAACTACGGCCCATACGTACCGGGCGTTGGTGCCATCTGCCCGTCTACAAAGAAGACAATCCGCTTCGGCAACGTTGCTGACTTGGAAGAGGCATTGGAGGCACACGGAAAGGAAACCGCAGCTTTTATCGTTGAGCCCATCCAGGGCGAAGCAGGTGTCGTTGTCCCCGCAGATGACTATCTTACCAAAGTCCAAGCACTTTGCAAGAAGCATAACGTCCTTTTGATTTGCGACGAGATCCAGACTGGAATTGGACGGACCGGCAAGATGTTGTGCTCGGAGTGGGCTGGTATCAAGCCAGACATGGTTACACTTGGAAAGGCCATTTCTGGTGGCTTGTATCCAGTGTCCTGTGTTCTGAGCTCGAAGGAAATCATGCTCACTATTGAGCCTGGAACTCACGGCTCAACCTACGGAGGAAACCCTTTGGGATGTGCGGTCTCCATTCGTGCTCTTGAGATCATGGAGGAAGAGGACTTGACTGCTCGTGCTGAGGCTCTAGGCAAGATCCTCCGTCAAGGTCTGGAGGATCTGAAGTCACCCATGATCAAGCTCGTCCGAGGAAAGGGACTGTTGAACGCTATTGTCATCGACGAGTCAAAGACTGGTGGACATTCAGCTTGGGATCTCTGCATGCTCATGAAGAGCAAGGGTCTCCTGGTAAGTCGTTCTTCTGCACGTGCTAGGTCGCTACTAACGTACCACAGGCTAAACCTACGCACGAGAACATAATCCGTCTTGCTCCCCCATTGGTCATTAGCGAGGCCCAAATCAAAGAAGTCCTTCGCATCATCAGCGAATCTATCACCGAGTTACCAGAATTGAAGGGAAAGAACGAAGACGAAGTCATTCCTAAGAGCGAGAAGGGCGTTCACATCGGATTGGATATTTAGGATGATACCCCCATTGGCGGCAATCCTGGAGTTGGTATAAAGATTGGATATTAAAATTGGGCTTTTCGCTTACATGTATTGCACGACGGGATTTGGAAAATTGGTCAAGGGGTACTGCTAGAGATACAAGAGATCCCTAATATCAAATCACATCATGATATCTTTCCGAATGCTACCTCCCCTTATCTTGAACGTAGGCAACAGCTCGACGTCGTCGTCTAAGGCAGAGCCGCTCTCTTCCCGATAGGAGAGCCATGCAATGCAAGTTCCATTAGCTTCACTTCTACCTACCCAAGTCAGGACTCGCATTGACAGCTCAGAATCCTTCTGCATAAGTACTCCTACAATGGCTACTAAATCCCGTCCCCATCCATCCCTTCCTCTTCTCCACCCAAAACATGAGGCTGAAGCTAAGCTCCAGGTAACAACCGCAAAAACGCATACTCGGTGTCCAATATTCCGAGCTCTGGTCTCCTGCATCCACCTACCTACCTACCTTGATGTAACCCTCCCTAATTCATCACGTGCTAAGTAGGGGCTTGCTTGCGTCTAATGTGATGAGACATGCAGCTGCAGGAGCGACGGCACTGCAGGTTTCTATGTGACACTTTTAACTTAGGGGTGAGTGGTGGTGAGTAATCCGGAAGATGGATGATGGGAGAATGGGAGAATGCAGGTGGATTTGTGAGTGATATCACGTGCGATGATTCAATTGAGCACGCCACGGTCGTGTGGCGATGGCGAAATGTGTAGCTGGATTGGATTATTAGAGTAAAGTTTGGATGGATTAGGGATGGTACAGGTGTGAGACAGGAGGAGGGAACCGAATACTGGGGATGATGGGGGTGAAGGCCAGACCACGATAGATGTTCCACAATTGCTGTTGCAGCGAGAGAATCTGCCACGTAGATTCAGGAGCGCAGCATCGAATCGGAGATGCATTGGGTGCCGTGCAGGTCTGTATGAGATGGTACTGGTTGTCGTCGGGCGAGCGTGACCTCGGGATGAGTGGTGCGGGTGAGTGAGTGAGGACAAAGGAAAGAAAGAAGAAGGGTCTTGGGTAATCCGGAAGGGCAGGCACTCGGGAGGCCTCTTTGAGAGAAGTGTGTGTGTGTGGGTGAGTAAGGGGATTTTGATATGGATGTATGATGATGTTGATGCATGGTGAGGTGAGTTTACCTAATTGTCCAAGCAAAGGGACGATTGAATAACCTTGATTATTGGGGGAGCCAATGTGAATGTGAAAGCCAGACTGACTCGGCCATTGAACCAGCGTGAGTGTTCAAGGCAGACCCGATCACTGAGCCAGTGTGAATGTTCAAACCGCACTCGGTCACTGAAGTGTCAATGTCCAATCTAAAGCTGAGTCTTCCAGCCAGTATCAATGTCCAGTCCAACCTTGATAGCTCGAAAATGAGAGCGATCGCCAAAATGGCTACCCTGGCTCACGATTTTGGTCTTTGCGTTGCACGAAATGGGGTATGGGAACACATTAACGGGCAAAAGCGTTGGGAAGGTCCACGATTCTTGGTCCTCGTCTCACCACCACCCTTGATACGAACCACACTTCCTCTGAATGTCCTATCCTGCTATCCATGCACGCTGGCCGATGGTTGACCGATGTATGAAGAGAGTCACCGTCACCGTCAGCATAGCGTCCCGTCGCCGTCCCTACCGTAGATAAGCAAGATAATCCGGCCTCGCTCACTGCTGTCGTTTTTGCCCTTATCGAAGGCGCAAGGCAAGGCGCAGAGGCCCTTTGTCGGCAATAGTGATCGTCCTCCTGCACGCATCCTCACCCAACTCGACTAAGCCCCTTCCCGTTAGACTCCGATGCAGCTTCGCTGGGAGTCATTCAGGACTGCAGTAACTCAACTCGTGATGTTCACTACTTACTCGACTCTTCCTAATCGACCACCACCCACCTGATTTCCTCGTCCTCGTCCTCGTCTCATCTGTCTTCTTTCTTCTTCCCATCCTTCCCTCGCATTCACACATATTGACACATTCATACCGAGCACCCATTACGCTGTTTCCCCCCAACAACATTGCTTCGTCGAGTCATTAACTTGCACTCGATACATCCGCCCGCCGCTATCGCCCATTCGTTAACATATCTCATCCTGCACCAACCGGCTCTGCAGCCTCGCCCTGCACCTTGTCGACCACCGCATCCTCACCCATCCAAAGCCGCCTCCCCGGAAAGCCCTGCCTAGCAGCCACGCATCCAGGCACTCACGCACTCTCTCTGTTTCCGTGACGATATTGTCCATTCACCGTCCAGCGCGGTGGTCTCGAGGTTACCTGACTTTCGAGCTCTCTCCTCGCTTCAGCTGCCTACCAGAAGCAACCTCCTCTCCAACACAAAGCTCCCCAAGCTTCGATCCTTTCTTTTCCCTCGATTCATTTCCTGTGTACATGCAGAACGAAATAACCTCGAGTCTTTATCCGCATCTTACCTGGTAGTCCTCGAGCTCATCACCAGGCGCAAATCGAAGGCCTCTGGCCAAACACTGTCCGACACCGCAGCCATGGCGGCTCACCCGCCTCCGTCCTCGTCGTCGTCACCGAGACGATCGAGGACGGGCGATAAAGTCGTAGGATCCTTCAGCATCGAAGAGGAGATAGGCAAAGGAAGCTTTGCTACGGTCTACAAGGGCACTCATGCAGTAAGTACCTGATGACGATCAGATGAAGTGGCGGGACTACCATGCCATCTCCAACATTTCAATTTCCGATGAACTTTCATCATTCTAGTTGGATTCTGGGTGTATAGTAGTGCTGACTTGCTCTTTCGCAGACCACCGGAGCTCTTGTCGCAATCAAATCCGTCAATCTCTCGAAGCTTAACAAGAAGCTCAAGGAGAACCTTTACTGCGAAATCGAGATTCTCAAGGGTCTTCACCATCCTCACATCGTTGCACTGATCGATTGTCGAGAATCGCCAACACATATACACTTGGTGATGGAATACTGTGAGCTGGGTGATCTTTCATACTTCATCAAGAAGAGAGATAGGCTTGCCGATAATGCAGCATTGAAGGACATGGTTAGGAAATACCCAATGCCACCAGCAGGAGGATTGAACGAAGTCATTGTGCGACATTTTCTCAAGCAACTTGCGAGTGCGATGGAATTCTTGAGAGAACGAAATTTCATCCATCGAGACGTCAAGCCGCAGAATTTGCTATTGCTTCCATCACCCCAATTCCTGGCACAGTCAAAGGATAGGCGGTTGGTCATGAGCGCCAGCAGAGAGGCTATGGTACCTATCGTAGGTCTCACGTCCTTGCCAATGCTGAAGATTGCCGATTTTGGATTTGCTCGATCTCTTCCCTCGACGTCCCTAGCCGAGACATTATGCGGTTCTCCATTGTACATGGCTCCAGAGATCCTGCGATACGAGAAATACGATGCCAAAGCCGATCTTTGGTCGGTGGGAACGGTCCTCTTCGAGATGATGACTGGACGACCACCTTTCCGCGCAAATAACCATGTAGAATTGCTCCGCAAGATTGAGCAGAGCGAAGATCACATTCGTTTTCCTAAGGAGGCTATTTTGAGCCCACCAATGAAGGAATTGATTAAGGCACTCTTGAAGCGTACACCAGTCGAGCGGTTGCCTTTCGAGAATTTCTTTAGACATCCAGTTGTAGTCGATCCAATTCCTGGGCTGGTGGGTGATGATCGACCTGCAGAACTTCGAGTATCCAACAAAGCAACAAGCGATCTCCAACGCAAGCAAACTCGAGCAGAGTCAAAATCTGCTGATCAAGACATGGAAAGAATACCATCATCAGGCAGTGGTCGACGAGTGGCAGCTCAGACTGACTCTCCCATATACTCTTCATCACCACGCAGCAAACCAGTACCATCATCGCCGAGACCACGAAGTACAGTTCCTGTTCAACAAGTTGGAACACCGCCCCAACCAGTTGTTCGACCAGCTTCGCGTGAGAAGCGACCAACGATTCCGTCCTCAGCGACAGCTCCAAATGCAGAGACCATACAAGCCAATCGACCCAAGGAGCCACGCCGCACTTCCTCTCGGAAATCGTCCATTGATGAAGGACAAGTACGAAAGTCTTCAGAGAGCACGCAAAGCAGGGAAGCCATTGAAGAGGCCGAACAAGCTGTTCGTGATGCTCGAGAGTATGTACTCGTAGAAAAGCGAGCTGTTGAAGTGAATGCGTTTGCAGACGAGATGGCTGCGAACCCGAGGTTGCAAGGTACCAAGCAGCAACCCGTACCAACACGAACAGGCCAAATATCCAGACGAGCAACAACACAAGGTTACCCAGCTTCAGCTACTGGTGCAGTACCTGCCTCACCTTCACGTGCTGTTCAGATCGCACAAGGCAAGCCTAGATCAGATGTTGTACCACAACGACAGAATTCGTTTGGGAAATCTTATGGTAGCCCATCTGCGACATCAGCCATTGCCAAAGCCCTTCATGGGGCAAGTGTAAGAGTATTCGGAGTTGGATGGTCTCCACATCTGATCGGCAAAGGCGTTTCACCTCCCCAGTTATACAGCCCATTCCCAGCTTATCCAACTCCTGTTGGTCTGGGTCTAATAGGCGATTCGAGGCCAGCTGGACCAGTTGATGAGGATCAGAAGGCCGTTAACTACATCGAAGAATCGGCAACTAGGAGTGATGTCGTGTACGGATTTGCCGAAGTCAAGTACAAGCAGCTCATTCCAATGGCACCTTCTATGGATCACGGTCTTGGAGGTCCGGCTGCTGATAAGTCCGGAGGCTCAATCCAAGATGACGAAGGTCTCACAACTGAAGCAATTGTTGCTCTGTCTGAAGAGGCCCTCGTACTATACGTGAAAGCTCTGTCACTACTTGCTAAGTCTATGGACATTGCAGGCGGTTGGTGGGCAAGAAAGTCACGAGGCGAAGTTCTTCCCGGAGGTCAAATCAGAGCAGAATCCGCTAGTAGTGTCTCTGCGGGTAACCGAATCAACAGCGCAGTTCAGTGGGTTCGAAACCGTTTCAATGAGGTCTTGGAGAAGGCTGAAGTTGTCCGGCTAAAGCTCCTTGATGCTCAGAAGAAATTACCTGAAGATCATCCAGGCCATCCAAGCAATCACACGAGTGCATCAAGGATTGCCGGTGCTTCGTCAACAGATGGTGTTGTACTTAGCTCAGGTATCACTGCCGAGAAGCTGATGTATGATCGAGCATTGGAGATGAGTCGTTCTGCAGCAATCAACGAAATTGCAAACGAAGATCTTCCAGGCTGCGAGATCTCTTATATCACTGCTATCAGAATGCTGGAAGCAGTCCTTGAGAACGATGATGATTCTGTCCCACATCGACGACGATCATCAAGTCTCAGGGAAGAGAAGGTTACCAAGGAAGAGAATGATGGCACGGTCAATGGTATCTATCTTGAAGATAGACAAGCTGTTTTGAAAGGTATTACTACTTCAGTTTTTTGACATCTACATTCTGCATATCTAACATTTCATAGTTGTATCAATGATCCGTACACGCTTGTCGACTCTCAGAAAGAAGATGGCATTGATCGCAAAGCATCAATCGCTTCCACCCTCCTCACCGCGACCTTCTAGCATCACCCATCATTCTAGCGGTGGTACAACTCCAACCGTTGCCAACACCCCGCCTCATTAGATACGCTTGACGCATTATGACTTTACGTCTGCAAAAGAGAAATATAGCGACTTTCTCGACGAAATGCCGTGCAGCCGGACTGGCTCCGGTACCCCGGCACCTTCTTTGATTGCAATGCATAATCATACGGCGTTCTTCTACCCAATTTGCTATCCTCTTTCAAATTCTCTGTTTAACTGTTTAGATTTGGGACCTTCTTTCTCTTCATTGTGCTTATGGATATTGTATGTTTGATTACCTCACACTTTTTTCGGCGTTTCGGCAGTGGTTCTGGATTGGTGCCGCCATTATCCAATATCGGAGGAGCAGAACGGGAACTTTTCGAACTAGGCGCAGTTTGTGCGCGCATTACTAACTTGGCACGATACGATCACGATATGGCATCATTGCGAACTGGTTGATTGACAGGCGCTTGGCTTTTGAGGCGCAATTCTTTTTTACCTGGCTTGTGTATATGAAGGCGCACAAAGGGAAAGAAAGGGCAATAGCAAGAAGCGTTTGTGTATACCCCCTGTTGCTTGCATGGACTTGGGCACTTTTTTCGAGAGAGAGGAGAAGGGGAGAGAGATACGATATGTTACGCACGCACTGCATAAGAAAGGCCCAGGAATGAATTACAGCACAGCTGGTTTTTAGCTGGTTGGGAGGGGAGGGAAAGGGGATTCAGGTTAGGGTGGGGATATGTGTGTGTGTATTTATTCATACCTTTAAGGAGGAAATCAATGCATGGCTTGATTTTACTCTTGATATTTTCTTTTTTCTTCTTTCTGTGATATTTTCTATATCTATTTCTCGTTAAGGATGTTCGAGATGGATTTTGCCCTCCCATCACTCAAAACTCACCGAGGGAAACCGCAGCCTTACATCAACCCCTCCCAAAACTCATAAAACCTCGAATCTCTCCTCCTCCTCCTTCTTGAAAACTTGCTCGTAATCCCCCCTCTCATAGCAAGCCGACCACTCCCTAAACACATCCGCGTCCACAATCTCAGCCCGCTGAGAATACACCCTCGAGGGCACAGGCACCGCGTGCAGCGTTCCCTGCGCTTTCGCGTGGAGGGGGAACGTGATTGGGACTTGGTCGAGGAATGGGTTGGAGGAGGTGTTGGAGGAAGAGGAGTAGAAAGGGTTGGAGGACTTACGCACGTCTTTCAGTGGTGGTGTGGGTTTGATCTCTCTTCCTATTCCTAACCCAGTGGTGGTGGTTGAGCGGGAATCTCGTAGGACAACAGCAGGACGAGACGGAGAGGGAGAGGGGTTGTACCATAGACTTGTACCTTCACCACTCCTTCTGCCCGTCTTGAGAGATTCTTCGCCGATACAGCAAAACGATGATGATGATGATGATGAGGAAGAAGAGGTTCTCCTCGACGAAGACAGGGATGGGTAGGGTATGTGTTCGAAAGGGGAGTGGAACTTAGCCTGGAGGATATTGTCTACGAGATCGCTTGCCTTCTTCTTCTTCTTCTTCTTTTTCTGATGGGTGTTCAAAGTCGTGCTAGTGCCGCTCTCTTTCGAAAGTCGTCTTCTTGCAGCAGGCGGAGCAAGTCTCTCTTTCTTAGCTGGAGTCGGAGGCGGGATGACGCGCTCTAATTTCCCTTCGAGGATCAAGGTCCGGATGTCCTTGAGGGGGAGGAGTGGTTGTTTGTCTTTTTGCTCGTTTTCTTTCGCGGAAGATGGATGTCGGTGGTTTAGTTTCGCCATCACGATATCGGAGAATTTCTCTTTGCGTTTTAGGGGTGGTGGATTTGTAGTAGTAGTAGTAGTAGTAGTCTTTTTGGAGTCCTCCGTTGAGAGACGCAAGTACCTTCCGCTGGCATTCGCTTTCGCGAGCACCTTTTCGCGCTTTTCGCGGCGGCGGAGGCGGGTGAGGTAGGTGGCTATGTCTTCTGTGGGTTGTGGGTCCTGGTGTGTGGAGTCGTAGGTTATGTGTTCGATTACTAGATCGCGGTTGGGTTTCTTTGTTTGAGGTGCCATGTTTGTGTTTGTTTGTTTGTTTGTTTGTTGGTTCGTTTTGGGGGAGATGATGGGATATAATGCGTTTGTGGATTCTGGAAGAGCAAGAAGAAGAAGAAGAAGGGGAAGGGGAACAACGGTCTTTTATGGGTCTTTCGTTGTTAGCGAATGGATGATTTGCTTTGTGTGTTTTTCGATGTATGGGATTAATGTCTTTGTTTGTCTTGTTTGCTGTGAAACTACATTGTAGTGTCTCGAGTATTTCCATTGTGGTCTCTTTGTTGGATTGACTCAAGGAGTCGACAATGAGTTAGTTTGTTGCTTTCTTTTGAAAATCTTCGCATTTCTTACCTTATTGTCCTGCAGATGATTATGCTAGATTTGGAGTGAGTATTAGTCGGCAGATCGTATGATAGGAGAATAGTGTTGTGAGAGAGCAATCTGTGTGCTTCATGCATGATGATAGTGAGATGCCAGTCGAACATTGTTTTGTTTCGGACTGTGTTGACTTGAGACTGGTTTTAGGAGATGTTTGGGATGAGCTCGGTTGTGTGACGAGGATCAGTTTCGGTAAGAAGACTTGGGAAACGTTCGAAGAAAGAATGAACGGCGGTTTAACCCTTGGAAGTTGCTTGACTGCTTAGATGCTTTTGCTTTCCCCAATATGCACAATATCTCTCCCCTCCATCATCATCCCCATCCCCAATTCTACTCCAATCCCTGCCACCCAACATTCCCTCATCTCAGCTAAACCTTAACCCCCTCATCAACCCTATAATACCCCTCCGTCCTCCCCCTCGCATCCTCTAAACACTCCCCCAACATCCCCTCTACCGTTCCTTTCTCGCCCAACCCCTCGACTCCCTCTCTAGGAACCAACCTGACCTTAAAATCCACCGGAATAGCCACCAGCGCGCTCTTAAACTGGTTATAATCCACATAATCCGTATTCGGCGGCATCTCTTCACTCGCTACGATCCTATAGCTCGTCAACAGTCTGATAAGCGCCGTATAGAGTAGGCGAGTTGCTATGATCTGGCCCGAACAGGCGCGCGAGCCGGCACCGAAGGAGAAGTGTTGGAGGCCTGTGGGGATTTTCTCGGTGGCTGGCGAGAGAGTACCGTCTGAGTCGAGCCAGCGTTCTGGGTTGAAGGTTGAGGCTGAGGGACCGAAATGATCTACGTCTAATCATCTTATTAACATAGTTTAGACAAAAGTAGAGAGAACACTTACCGTGATTCGCAGCTTGGGCATTAATCAAGATCATCGTCTTAGCGGGAATAACTGCTCCGTCCCAATGCACATCCGTGACTGTCTTCCGCGGCAAGCTCATCGCAGATACGGTGTAGTATCTGGCCGCTTCCTTGATGATGGCGTTTACGTACGGCACTTCTTCGCCTTGGAAGCTGTTTCTCCAGGCATCTCGTACATCGGGGTACATTCTCTTGATATCCTCGTAAGCTTTTTCTTGCCACACTTGGCCTTCTGGCGTAGCCAACGACCCAATGCAAGACGTGAGAGTCCCGGGGATGGTCTCGAAACCGCCAGATACTAGGGACAGGCAGATGGATGAGACTTCTACTCCTGAGAGTTTGGTTTCTTGGTCTTTGAGAATGGCGGCGGAGATACAGGGCTTATCTGTTTCCTTCCGAATCATTTCCCTAACTTGATTCAGGAGAGAATTCAAGTAAGCATCCCGACGGTCCCGTAGTTCTTTGCTGCGACGATTCTTCTCGTTATTCGGAAAATATCTCATAATCGGGATATAATCCTGAAAATTCTCGGACGCGGAACGTAGGAGACTGATAGCTGAACCAACTTCCAGAATCTCTCTAAGCATAGAATCGTAGACGGAGTCCATTCGGATCCCGTAGCATAACGTGAGGGTAGTATTGAGAGCGTAGCGTTGGATGTATGGTCGGATCATGATCTCCTTCTGTCCATTGCAAGAATCCAAGGCAAGATCTCGGGCGATGCAGTATGATTCTAGATCAAACATATCGAAATAGTCTCTAATCTTGGCCCTGCCTAGCGCTTGTCCAGACGCCTTCCTCTTGTTCTTGCAACTCTCGTCCCACGGAGAACTTCCAATTGTAAATCCTTGCGTACTGCTAATGATGCCATGGAAAGTATAGAGTGTAGGACGATCGATGACGGCAGATTGGTTCCCGATCAGCATGCGTTTGCAGTCTTCGAAGGAGTTGACTACTACTGCTCGAGTGTTGCCGAGTTTGATTTGGAAGATGGAGCGGTTGTATTGGCGCCACCATTTCTCGCAGACGCTTGCGTGGTCGGGGCCCAGGGCGAGGAGATGCCCGGTTATGGGGAGAGAGGAGGGGATTTCGAAGATGCCTTTTATGTGTGGGATGTCGGTTGCTGTGCTGAGCTGGGGAATTGGTTAGCAGAGTTAGAGAAGAGGAGGAAGGAGAACGTACGTGCCACAGTCCAAAGACGAGAGAAATGATTGTGAGGCCGATGAGACCTGTTTGGTTGCTTATGCCAGGCAGGATGGAATCCTGCTTTAGCATATCCATCATGAGGATAGGCATCTTGCCGTCCAAAGTCGGTGGGTTCGTCGGAATAAAGAGCTGAGATGGGACAAGATATCCTAGAGACCGAGGATGAAAAGAAGAAGAGAAGAAACCAACCTACAAGCACCTCACCTAGGAGTCCAAAGTATATGTAGAGAAAATATCAAACAATATCATTCGATCCCATCCCACTTCCCACTCTTCAACAGCGCAGAACCTACCGTAGTCCACCACTCTCGTCGACGCCAAAACGAACCCTCTAGATGCCGGCCGGCAGACTCTCCATTCACTCTCCTTCATTCGCCATAGGTTGAAGTTTCCATTGCGTAGACTTACTCATCTCGAACAAGCTCGATTTGAACTCTTTCCTCTCCTTATCGCCATGCTTACATAACCAACAATACCCCTCAATCGGGCGCAGAGGGCTTGGCAACACGACCTGTCAGATTCCGCTCCTTTGAGACTTTTGTTGCACGTCTGATGGGAAATGCTGCCTCGGTCTGCGTCTCCGGTGAGAAGTGGATGGGTAATCTCTTTAGCCAGTGAGGGGGCTGGGATTACGACCAGCCTTTTGGGGTTGTCATGTGCGACGAATTGTGTATATATTGCTGTTTTAATTGTAAGGACTTGAATTAGGAGAGTATGGTATGCATGGCATTTGCAACGATAGATGGAAGCAAGACAGAGGATATTGGCATGGGCATCACGTGTGAAGTATTGAAGGCATTTTATTCAGATTTCTGAATTTGCAAGTAGCCAAAGGGCCAACTAATGTGCGCTTATTGCGCTGTGCCCATGCTTGTATCCAGCCGTCCATGCAAAAGCATATGCGTTAATTCAATAACGCCTCATGATGTCCAGTTTGCAATTATCAGCAACTCCCAGCGAGAAGCCGTCCTCCCAAAGGAACAAAGCAAAGAAGATCAAGTTCAAACCTGAAACGCCCAAGTTAACCTATGAATGCTTCCCGCTGAATGCTCCACATCCCAACGCCTGGGTATTGGTTCCTCGGCATGCCATGATGCACGAACGGAATACAAAGCAATCAAGGAAGCGCTATACCAAAAATAATGAAATGGAAAGGTGATAGAAGCATGCAAGTGTGGATCTCCTGTAGGTCGAAAACTCGAATCAGAAGCTGTGCGATCCTGTGGATACAAGTCCATGAAGGATCAGGACGAGGCGAATGCAATCAAGTGCTGCTGAATTAATGTCGTTCAAAGGTGGCAAACGTGCAGACTGCGAATGATGATGTGTCTGCTACAGCCAGTAGGTAAGCCGAGGATCAGGGTGTACATGGATCTTGTCTGATGGGTCGAAAGAAGATAGAGTAAGGTTCTGACCTGACCCGTCTAAATCCGGTGCTTTCCTCCGTGTCGTTACTGTGAAATCAGTATGAAGGGTAGAAGTGAGCGGGTTTGGAGTTCGGTGGATCTGCTGCCAGAAGATCATGAATTGTGAGTCCAGTACGAGCAGGCTCCTGAATTGGAGGATTTTGGTGCATGGACGAGGTATTAATTGAAGGGTATTGCGTAAACGCAGATTGGCTGCCAGTTTGGGAATGGGAATTGAATCTCATGGATGAGTACATCTGAGTATGGTGGGTCGAGGGTTGGGCTTGGAAGGAGGTCGTACTGCCGTATCCAGTATAAGAAGATGGATTCGTAAGATCGGCCGCAGCGGCCAATACGCTCAAGCTGTTTTGTTGGCCTTGTTGCTGAGGTTGGAGTAGATGACGAGCCACAAAGCTGTTGCGATTCTGAGCAGCTAAAAGCGAAGCTTGGTGGTTTCGCTGTTGAATTCGATGCTGCTGAAAGGCCTGCTGGTTCAACCGAAGCTGAACCTGAACCTGCTGATGACGACGGTGCATCTGAAGCAGATTGTCCTGCGTACCGTAACGTGTAGGCATTCCCGCATTGGAGTTGGTGCGCATGTTTCCAGCTTCAACCTCGAGTGGTTCATTCGTAACACTGTCGACGTCCATGCTTCCGCCAGCTTCGCTCTCAACTGCAGCCTCCAGGTTTTCGGACTTTCTCTCCTCCTCATCCAACCATTCCTTCTCAATCTTAGGCTTGAGGGTTTGCCATCCACGCTCAGTACCACCATCGCGGAAAATACGAGTCGCAGCCTTATAGGCCGCGGTTTTCTCAACGAACTCGGTGGGAACGTGGGGAATCTCGTCTTTGGCACGTCGGGTGAAGAGTTCTCTCCGAGCGGCACGGTTCACCTCGTTAGGCAATCCATTTTTGACTCGGCGTTTGCGAACAGCACTCTCGATCTTCTTGACGGTCTCCATCCAAGCGGCGTTTCTTAACTTCATCTTGTCAACCCAGTCTTGACGCTTTTGAATGAGCGCAGTCTCCTTGATCTGATGGACGGCCTTTGCTGACGCATTGGCTGCAGCTGAAAGTGATGGATCATCAACGTATGGCAGAGGAGTTCTCTTGTTATACTCGGCGATGATACGTTCGACATCTTGTTTCAGATAGTATCGGTAGAGTCTTGGGGCACCGCGGGCTCGCTCCCTCGACTCCTCTTCCGTAACGTAGTCATGAGGCTTCATGAAGGAGTCGTGCATACCATTGGGAATACAGGCAAGGAGGTCTTGAAGGGTTTGACGGCCAACGATATTCTGACGTGCCTTCAAGATGCGGTCTTCCCGTTCAATCTTCGCCTTCCAGCAGTCCGAGCACCATCTCTTAGCCCAAGACCAATGAGTTCTGCAAGCCATTTCATCGCTGCAAGGTTCCTTCGTTCCAGCCATTGTGACTTTCTCCTTCTCTAAGCAACCCTTCCCACCAAGAAGATCGTTGTATTGTCTCTCGGTGATATCTTGCTTCTTCTTGATCAGCTTAACCACTTGACGTTCAGCGTTATCACCTCCCGGAACCCCAGGCGTAGCAGGAACAGCTGGTATCTCAATTTCTTCTTCGTCATTATCATCATCGAAGTTCAAGTAAACTTGAATGGCTGAAGCAGGAGGCATTTCAACACCATAGTTCTCCATGCGCTGATTGACGAAAATTGAGGAGTATTCATCGATCCAGCACTTGAAGTCTTTGCTAACAGAGCGGGCCTTTTTGATGAATGGGGGTGGAGTAAACTCAAGAATGCGCATCCAAAGGTCAGGACCAAGCTTATGCGCAGCCTATAAGAAAGGTCAGCGATATCATAAGATCCATGAAAACATTACTTACAGGCTTGGGCTTTGCTTCCTTCAATTTGACAATGCGCTTGATGTTTCCCTTCTCAGTCTTCTTCACAGCGGAGTTGTCGGCGGATTCAGCTTTGCGCTTGTGGCTCGACGAAGCTGATGGCGTGTGCTCCATCTCGAAGGCTTGCATAATGGTACTGAACGGACGTTGGGTGCAATTGAGAGAGGAAGACGACGAGGAAGGTGTGGGTGTTGAAGTCTGGGACGAGGTGGTTGAGGTGGTAAGATCTCCAGTAGCCATATCTCTAGCGGGGAAAGATGAATTTCCACTAGCAGATGGCTTTGTGACAATCAAAGAACCTTCCGGCATCTTGTTGACAGGCATGAAGCTTTTGATCGTTGGGGAGGTGCTAGAGACTGGTTGACCGCGTCCAGAAGAGAAGGCTACTCTGAACGTATTCTCACCCATGTTGCCGCGAGTTGAAGATGAGGTCGTAGAGTCGGTGGATAGGGATTTTCTCATTCGAGGGAGACGAGATACGAAGACATCATCTTCCGAAAACATGTTTGTTTCCGGCAATGATGGTCCGCTAGATTGCGAGCAGCGTGGTTGTGGAGTGTTGTTGGTCGAGGTTCGTGAAGGAGATTCGATCCGATATGGAGAATCCGAACCAGACGTGAAAGAGCTAGACAGGTCCGGCCACGAGTTTACGAAGGACCGCGATGCTTGGTCGAGTTGTGTGTGGCTTGCGAGGGACAATTGAAATGAATTCGAGAATATGAAGGAGTGTTGCGTGGCATAAGAAGAGTTGGTCGAAAGTGAGGTGTGAGAGGTGTTGGTAGTTGCGAAGAAGTTGTTCGGGGTTTGTTGGCTGGAGGAAGGAAACGATTCTTGTATGCGGTCAAAGGCTGAAGAGTCTGGAGAGACGAAAAAAATTTCGTCAGTTCTTTTTTCTTCGTGTGTGCACAATGGTAAGGCTATAGTATTCACTCACAATCGCTAGTCCTGGGCTCGTTTCCACGATGACCCTCCATCGCGAATTCTCCTAGCCGAGCATCGTTCTCTTCTGACGGCCGTACCTGCGAATCGCTCAAGGCAAGAATTGTTTCAAGCAGACTGGCCACCTCAGGACTCGATTCGAACGATGGTACGGGCACTGAATACGTGGTGTCCTCTGCCGCTGGAGGCGGAAGTGAGTGCTGGGCGGCTCGAATGTATGTTCCTACGATGTATCTCGCAACTCTGAGGCCAGCAGGATGACTGAAGACAGTATTGAGGTCGAACACCGTATCGCTTTCGTCGGGAATCGTGGTTGGAGGGTGTCCGGAGGACATTTCTCTGCTGGAGAGGGATTTTGGAGGAGAGTCGTCGTCTGGGTTAAAGGCGCCCCGCCAAAGGGATTGACGTAAGGACCACGATGTCTGGCATGAAATACTTGATGTCTGGAATGCGCTTTTCGAATAATGCGTCCTCGGGATACAGGCTGTCGCTGGTGGCAGCGTGTGGTCGTCGGGTGGTTGTCGAGTGAAGTCTGTATGAGGCTGATTATGGAGGTTGGAGGTCATCAGTCTGGAGTTTTGTGTCGTGACTTTCTCTCGTCCGCACCGGGGCCCATTCGCATCTGGACTGGACTGGTGGACAAATTGCAGGGGAGATAGATTGGTGGGTGGGTGGGTGTGCTTTAATTAGCTTTGCTGCTAATCCTTCTCGAGTTAATGCCTATGGATTCATCCTGGAGCTCTTTGATAATTCTGACTTCCTCTTCCATCCTTCATTTATTTATTTACAAGATACGATGCGATGCGCCGCATTTTCATGATTGTTCATTGCATTCCGACCTCCTCTGCTCCTCTGGTGGCTCTTTCCTTGGTGGATCGCTGGACAAGGTGGTGCTCGGAACGAGAGCGGCATTACAGGGAGAATTCAATGCCAATACTGCACGGCACGGGAACTGCAATTGCCATCCCGAGTCATTCGAGGCCCGAACTCTGAGGTCCAAGTTGTGTTGGGAGGCAAATGCGGCCATTTGTGAAGAGGCACAGAAAATGCCACATGAGAAGGCGATTCCTGAACTGCCAAGCTTGTCTTAAGATCGCACACAGACGGCATGTATCTTTCAGATGAATACTTCAGAGCTGAAACCAGTTTCTTTCGGGTATACATACCTGACTCAAGAATCTAAAGGCTTAGTTCTGCATCTACCTTGATAAGACTCTCTCTGCTGTTGCTGTTAATTCCGCCGTAGTCACGGATGGGTAATCAGAGTGCATGGAATGCCCACATGACGCGGTCATCAGAGGACAAACTTGGAGGCAACTCTAGAGAATACATCAACGAGGACTCTACTGGATATGATACTTTTCCAGGTTCTAAGAACAAGTTGTCTTGGTCCAAGCTGGAAAGTGGGTGCTTGAATGATGGGTATCTACAACCGTTTCCTCGATTGATAGTAGCATTCCTTCTATCAAATGTTCTGTCATTCTCGTAAGCCCTTTGCTTGACTGTTTGCATTTGCTTGCTGGTCAAACATTAATTTGACCACTTCTGTTCCATTATGTGACTACTGATCCGATGCTCAGTGTGACCGACCGAGCAACTCGTAAGATCATTATTCCGAGCCGAGGGCGAATCAAACCAATTGACAGTTTATAATTTTTATCTTGTGAAGAACCAATTACTGGGAGTGGTCGGCTCAATCAAACTAAAATTAATCGTAATTTGAGAGCCAGAATCTGAGACATATACTCGGAAATAAATGAGAACGTTGAGCAAAAGAAGAGAGCGAAAACGATGAACGTCTGGTCCATGTTCCACGTTTTGAGAAGCAGCACAACATAAAGTCAAAGGAGAGAAGTCAAGATTATAGATTTCTTTCTAAGATAAATCCATCGAGTCAGGTAATAATTGACTTGATAACTTTTCCCCAGCACTTGGTTTCTTCAGAACGTGATTTTTCAGAAACTCCACAACATCGTCAATTCCCGCCGGGGAGTTGAACCAGTGTCCTCCTTTGGGATACTCCTTCCACGTAACCTGCGCACCAAATCCCCGTAGAGAATCTCGTAAACCTCGACCATTCCCTATCAGAACAAGAGGATCATCGACACAATGTTCTAGCAAAATAGGCGTACTGCGTAGGACCTCATCGGTCTCTGGGCTGCCGTCCAACGAAAGAACTTTCCTAGTCTCAGCGAGTGTTCTCCCAGGGAAAGGCATCCTGCACGAAAACCCAAGGAAGGCGCCGAGTCTGGGCAGCACCTGTTGACCACCAACAACCGGCGGGAGACTTAGATTTAGCAACGTATGTACGCTCGTCGCCGCACCTTGGCTGATACCAGCCAGTATAACGCGATCCCACTGTCCGCCCAAGACAGCAGCCTCGCTTGAAAGGATGCGCTGTATACCGGCAACACTCTCCCTCAGACCCTTCGCCTGTAGCTCCTCTCGGTCTGAGAAGTTGCTCACATTCCAGACGTCGAACCACTGTGACCATTTCTCGCCAGGAGAGGCTGTGCACTGCCGGATCTCGGATTGGGGAAACACCCAGCGGAAGGATGGGAAGATTTCTGAGAGCGTACGGTTGTGTGAGTCTGTTGAGTAACGCAAAGACGAAGCAAAGTTCTTGGCCGTGTCTCCGCGCCCGTGTAAGAAGACGACGGTATGCGTGTGGGGTGTGGAGGGATCAACAGTGATGAAGGAGAGATCCATATCTGGTATGATGGAAATTGTGTGTTGGGCAAGATGCTTTGGTATGCACCAAGCATTAACCTATTAAGGTATGATTCGAGATGGTCAGCATCAGATCTTGTGGGATTACTGTATGAATAGTGTGCTCTCAAAAGATTGACATGAATGTGGAAAGGTTTGAGATGCTTGCAGGGGACAGTCCAATCGGGGTGTCACGTGGCACACTAGCGCAGCAAGAGAGTAATATGTCGCATTCAAAATATTTATTGTAAGATCTTACAACAATTCCGTAGAATTATATAGGTATTGATCCTCGTACTGTCATGGCAGAGCAGCTACAAGGCTCGAAATGCATTTATAGATTCACGTCTTTCGCCAGTCAATGAAAAAAGTTATACATAATCGCCTTCTTCCCAACTTCTGTTTTCCACCTCGAACTCCTTTGAAAGGTCTCCAAATTGCTTGAATATGTCGTGCATAATCTCGCACCATCGATGAGAGTATCTAAAGCCCTCAAACAACGACTTAGTGTAGTCCCAATATTCCGGGTAGTACCCGGAATTCTCCCAGTCCACAATTCCCGTCACCTTCCAGCCTCGAGTCCCATCCCGATCGACCAAGATGTTCCGAGCATTCAGGTCCCCATGTGTGAATACAACCTGGTGTCCTCTGCGGCTCGGCTCATCCGGGTTGCGCAGGACCTGGCTGAATGCCGCCTCGTCTACGAAAGGCCCAACTGGATTTGAATCGCGGATGCGGGGGTCTCTGCAAGGCCCACCTAAGGTGTCACATATGGCATATTCTGGACTGACAATCTTGGGGATGGCTCGTATCTGGGTCAAGTAGTCTTGCATCTGGGAGACAAACTTTGAGCTATCGTCGTCTGACAGCATGGCCTGACAGCGTGAAAGAGGGATTCCTGGCACGCGGGATGTGACAAGATAGGCATCATGTGAATAGAATGGATCCTTTGATTTTGTTGGCACAATGACCAAGTCAATTGGCTTAGGAACCGGGACCGAAGTATACTGGCGCACCATTTTCAATGCATTGAACTCATTGCGAAATCGGTCGGGGTCTTCCAGATATTTCAGGTAGAGACCAAAAGGTAGTCTTTGGACGGACTCCCAGGCGTTAGGTTTTCCGTAAAGACGATATCCTATCTTTTGCAGCATTTTGTAAGTGGCTACTCGGACTCTGTCCGGAAACCTGACCCAGACGGCGAGACAAGCAGTGCTTATTAGGCCAGTGATAGAGAACGGGCTTCTCTGGTCAGATTGAGATGTTTTTGCTGGTTGCTTTGTAAGATATTTCGTCCGAGACGATGGTTCCTTGCTCAGTGCAATTTGTTCAGCAATATGGAGCCATCGGCAGCTTGGAGAAAAACGAGCGTGAGTGCCTATAAACCGTGGATCCACCTTCTCAATACCAAGTCGAGAATGATCGCCCAATAGCGGATAAGAACCATCAGTATCGATCGGATTCAGCACTCCAATCAAAACATGCTTGATCTCATACTATGTCAAAGCATCAGCAAGGTAAAGGGGAACTGGAAGTGACTTATGCATGAGCCCAACTCACTTCGATCATAGATGGCTGAAATCTGTCTAATGTTACAACACCCTGCGCAAAAGCGTGAGCTGCTGATCTACGGACAAGCCAGTGGTTATGATAAGAGTTCATGTCCTCGGGCCTTTCAACATAGGCGAGCCACCAATCGCGGTAGGAAGGGGTGAGGAAAGCACCGAGCATGTTGAAGATTCGGGGCTTTCATGGCTAAGGGTTAGCTTCTCTTCGGATCTGGGGTGTCCGAGACGATCAGACATACCTCATCTACGATCCAGCGAGAGGGAACGGGAAGAACAGGAACCACGACAAGCGGATCCCAGACACGGCTGACTTTGCCGGTAATGCAACATTTGCCCCCATCACGTTTAGTAATATTAGCCTGAGTGACAGCATCGGGCGTCGGCGGAGAACAGCCATGTTTTGAGACTGAAGTGTTTGTTAACAATGAAGGCTAGGAAAGGGCACAACATATAGGAGACGTACTGGATTCAACAAGATAGGTCCAATCGGATACAAGTCGAAGAAGTCCAACTTGTTGATTCTCTCCAGATTGAGTTGTCCGCAGCACATACCGAGCGGCTAGTCGAGGGTCGAGGGCTTCGATGATGAACGATGAAAGTAATGGGTCAGAAGGGTGAGGCAGCTTGGCGCCCTCAATGAGCGACAGTGCCTCTTTCACATCTTTATCATTCATGAAAGAGGCCATGTCGAATCAAGAGTAGCGATAGAAAAATCATAGGCCAGATAGTTTGGTGATACAGTGTCAAAATGAGCTGGAGTAGAAGCAAGTTTATCGCAGGGTTCAATGTTGTGTTGGCTGTCGGTCACGTGTGCCTAGGCGTTCGGCTGTTCAATCGGCGGAGCGCTGTTGTGAGGACAGGAACATTTCTAATTTCGAACACCAGAAACAGAATTAGCAGGCTGTCTCGAAATAAGCGCCGCGAATCCAAGCTCTACAGAGATAAGTGTCTCCGACCTAGATGACTGTTGCAAAAGAATAGTTACATTCCTAGAAGGGTATCGTGCGGACTCATGGTCGGGCTGGATGCGGGCCCTCTTGACAGTCTAAAGGTCTGCAGTTTCAACTGTCGCTTCGGTGGCGTCTATCTGAAGACATGTACTACTCACGGTCTTTCCTATGGCCTGCCATCCAATTTCACAGTCTGCGGTCGGCCATTCAAATGTCATCTCTTCAACCAACAAGTTTCACTTCCATACAAGCCTCAAAGGCATCTAACACCAAAAAGTTTCAACTTTCGAGTGAGTCCGAAAGTTATCGAAACCCAACATCTCTGTCTCTGAGCTGATAGCAAGAACATGCTGCTTAAGAAGTTCTATAAAGGTAGTCGACCTGCTATGTTTCTTTCATGTTTTAAACGAAGTAATCCTCTACATCCATAGTAATTCAAACTCTTCCTCATACAATCTCCATTTATCTCACCTCATATTGTATTTTGTCCCGTCCTCTTTTCTCAATACCTCCACATTGCAATCATTTACCTATTGTTTCCAAGTTTATTTATTCACTCAATCCATTGCAATGAGTACCGCTACTTCTCCTACTGCCCCACGCACCCTCTACATCACACTTCAGTATCTTCGCCGTGATGCTAGCGGAAACAAATATGTTTGTGAATCCTAAAGCCGAGAGATAATCATCAACTCACTGACGGTCAAAAGCATTGGGGCCTCTATGCCACAAGTGATACCCCACCCAGGGGCACATTGTTCCACGCAACCGATGCTGGCAGGCAACCTTTAGACCTCTACTATGAAGAGAGAAAAGTTGAAAACCCAACGAAGTCTAAATCGATGACCGTTTGCGTCAAGATAGGAGATGTATCCTCCACAACTGCAATTCACAGATGTGTTAGTACGGTTCCTTTGATGAGTAGAAGTCGGATACCTGCGGGCGAACGCCAGTGGACATGTCGTGTATATGTCAAGGAAGCCCTCAATGCTCTACACAACGCACAGTTGCTGAGCCTACCAGCAAGCGTAGGTAAGTTGAAGCAGATGAATTTCCAATATGATAGAACGCACTGATAGATCTCGGTTCTTCAGGCTCCATTGAACGTGCTTGTCTTGCAGTTGCAGATGCATACTTACCGTATCGGCTTAGTCGTGAGCGACCCGGCGTTTATAATGACTTCTCATGGTTGAGGAGGGGCAGCACAAGCCGAACAATTCCAATGGAAGTCGATCCGACCCTATATTATCCATCTGAAATGGAAGTCGACTCAAGTGGGCGCTATAGATCGACTCGATCGTATGGATCGCTCATGGACGTCGATTCAAGTGGACGCTATGCATCTTCTCAGTCATATGGATTTTAGTTTAGGGCATCGCGAAGAGGGTGGGAGTGACTACAGTACTTCGCAACTAATGTACCTAGCGGTCGGAGAGAAGGGATATGGGATGAAGGGCAAGGAATTTAATTGTGCTACTGCTGCATAGCTAAGATGTGTTGTTATTGTGTTATGGGGGTACGATTTTTGGGAGCACTTGCTTGGGCGTTTTGATTTGGGCTTTGTTCGTAGAAACATCAACTAAGCTGAACTTTTGACTTTGGGAGCGCTTGCATCTCTATGAACCTGTCAGCATAACGCCTAGTTTCAGCACAGCTCTTTGTAAAGGTCATCGTGGTCATCAATCTATCTCACTGCAATTCTAAGGTCGAAAGCCATGCATTTATTCAGTACATACACTCTTCAGGTGCAGAGATCTAACTTGTGGGGTATAAAGCTCGTGCAAAGCAATAGATGAAAATGACTAGGCCCACCGCAACCCTCCCCTTCCGAGTTAACTCCATTCGCTACTGTCAACTCCATGCACCGTAAATTCAAATTATTCAGAGGTGATGAGTTCAGCCTTTCTCTTACCCGCAGGAAGGATGGCTCGTGGGTTAGTTGGTCGCCAAAGGCGTACCTTGGCACGATAGCATACGACCCAGTCTCGACCGGGGCCCTTGAACTTAACGCCCATCAACATTGTCAATAAGATAGGTCTTCCTTCCAAATCCTTCACGTTGAGACCTGGTCCTTCCAACTCGAGGCTGTCCAGCACATGGAAATTAAGATCAAAGGCATCAGAGAGTTGTGGATATATGGGCGCGTATTCTCCTCTATAGGCAGACATGTTGACGTTGAGGGTTGAAGCAATGTTTGCGATTGACTCATGAAAGCTGTTAATCTCGGCGTTATTACCAACGATTGCGACCATTGCTCCGTTCAGTCGCTTCACAAAATCATCTACTCGAGTCTTTCGGCGCTCGGTAAAGGATTGCGCATCCGCTGGATTCTTCTTCATAGTTCGGATACGGGTGTCTTGGATGATCATTTGGATCATATCAGATGAGAGACCGGCTGAAGAATCGAGTCAGTCACTTAGCACTAGTAGATGTGTGAAGGGCTTTTACCATAAGATAGTCCTTCTGTGAGAATTGAGGAATCGTCAAACGGCGAACCAGACTCGAACACGAACTGTTTAACAAGGAGCATTAAGGCACCTTTGATCCAGACCGAATTTTCTGGTTTGATTCGAAGGCTCTCGATCTTTCCCTTAATAGACACTCCGCTATAGATATCCAGCATTTGGCGCAGAACCATTGCTGCCAGATTTCCAGGAGCTTCATCTCGGACACACGCTAAGTCAGAGAAGGCTACTTTATAGGGTTGTAAACCGGCCATTGCAGTGTATTGTGACAAAATGCCAGAAAGCTCATCCAACGATCGGCAGATTTCATCCTGATGGTCGAGCCACTCTTGGCCATAGCGTGGGGTGTTTTGGATGGACTCTGTCCTATTCGAACCTTGTGTGTTGGGTACGTCTGGACGTCTTTGTTGACAATCAGGACAAAACCAGGATCCAGTGTTGTTCAAACACTCTTGAGCATCTTTAATTCGAATAAGCCAAGTCTGGTATAACAGGGACGCAGAGAATTGACTTCTTTGACAAGTGGACCCACTGCAGGTGATCGATTGAGAAGGGCGTCTGGCTTGGGAGAAATCAGGGCTCTGATGGTTACGCTGTCCTCCATTTTGGGTCTTGACTTTCTTACTCAGTGTTCCTTGGGTTGCAACGAAGTCAGGATCGAACGAAGCTTGAGACTCTGGCACTGAGCGGGGAGAGCTTTGTAATATGATGATTGCTCGCTTTTGTGTGGAGGTAGAGGACTTCTGCTGTGACAGACGGGAGTCTGGTGCAAGATGATCGGGACTAGGTGATAGTGTCTCTGGCGTTGGTCTTGTTGATTTTGGTGCTTGTCCATTACGACCCAGTTGGAAGGGCGAAGGCCTATGATGAGGAGGGTTTGTATCAACACCAAGTTTAGACTTCTTGTCGTCGAGTTTTCTCGAGGTCTTGCGTGGCAGTGGATTTCCGATCAGCTCAGCACAAGAAGTGCAACTGGATGTATCTCGACTTTCGGGGGCAATAGGCTTCTTCCCACACATGACACAGAGGTCAAGCAATGGCACAAAATCCGATTGCCGCACACCTAGCGACTTGTTTCGCGAAGTTCGGGTTTTGTTACTTCGTGTTTGCTCTTCAGGAGAGGCGGCTTCTGATTCCGGGCGGTCTTTGGCCAGCTCTTTCTCTTTCCTTGCTTCTCTGATCCTCTCGCCCACGGCATACAACCAAGGGACCTTTAACTTGCCTCTCGCATCAAAGCAAGTTGGCAATTGATGGCAACGATTGGTGGCCGCAAATTTGACAGCTATTGATATCAACTGTGAAAAAGGAGGTCCTCCAGCCAACACCTTCATATCGCTATCTACCTTCTCAGGTTTAGCTGGGTTCATGTTACCCCTGTTGGCTTTTGTGAGGTTATCACGAACTTCCGCCTCTGAGAGCGGTAACAACTTTCGAGGATCCATGATGCTTGAAGAGGATTCGAAGTCTCCATTATTGAAAAGCCCGTCAAATTCGGTCAAGTGGGTACGAGTGCCGTTAGGAGAGATAATATTGCCCACGGATTGGTCGTTATTGCTTGCGTAGCTCTCGAAAGAGTCAGGTAATTGGGGGGTTGGGGAAGTAATTGTATTGCGAGACATGTTTTCAGGGCAGGTCCACAAGAGGATCAATTGATGGCGAAGCAAGCCTTGATAGTTTATGGCGTAGCTGGAGTGCTTTGCAGCGAGCCGAAAAGATTGCGACAAGCGGTTCTCTACATCCTTTCAGTTTGCATCGTGAAAGCGAAGATCATGTACTCACCTCAGGTTCATACGAGTCTCGTTAAGAGCAGTCGTGAAACAGATACAAGTGAAAGGCTCGTAGCACGGGGTGCAGCACAGGCTGTTTGTTTCGAGCGGGTGGACGTGTTTGCAAGTGTTCCTCCAAGCCACCTACTTATTCGAAAGGGCTCACCTGACTTCAATCGCACCGGGTGAGACAGAGTAGCGGAGGGGTTGCGCTCAAGGAAATATTCTGATCGTGAATCTTTTGGGAAGCTAGAGATGGACAAGATCGGGAACAACCCTGTTTCCTACGTGCATACGCGATTGCGCGCTAGTCTATATTTTTTAATTGTGAATTCTTTTTTTGAAAAACAAAGTAATTAATTTTGACATTTTATTTTTTATTTCTTGTTTTTTTTTTTGAATTATTAATATTTTATCAACTTTTAATTTTTAATGCCGGAACATAAGTCACGTGCTTATCACGTGTGGTCCCGTGGCTAGCATGTGCGCGGTGACCCTCGAGTTAGTTAGCGGGCTCTGAGAGGGACATCCTCCCCTCGAAGCCAGCTCTTGAGAAGGCACGAATCAATGAACCAACAACCTGACCCATAAGATCTTATATTATCCTATTACTCGAGTACCCTGTGATACCAATATTTAAAAAAAATATATATATATAAAATTCTGTCTCGGCCGGTTCAGATTATCCCGGGGTAGGCCCAGAGCTTTCCTGGCGGAAGGATAATGGCAGGACGCAGTTCATTGCTGCGACGGATGCTCAAGCATTCACGGAATTTCGTCTCTTGTCGCAACTTGAGGGCATTATCCCCGCTCTAGAAACAGCGCATGCGGTTTATGGCGCCATTGAGTTAGCCAAGAATATGCGAAAAGACCAAAACATAGTAATCTGCATAAGTGGAAGAGGAGATAAGGACGTCCAGAGCGTAGCAGAGCAGCTCCCAAGACTTGGGCCAATGATCGGCTGGGATTTGAGGTGTATGTGTTAAAGCAGGCCAATCAGAACTGTAATACTGGCCGATACAGTTGAACCTTAATGAAGAAGAAGCCTCATCTGGGCAATCTCGAGCAGAGATACTGACTACGCCACCGTTTTGGTCATTCTAGTAGAAGAGAAATCTATATGCCTTGAAATCGTCTTTTCAACCATGTCCCTGAACACTCTTTGTCCTTCCCATTGTTCCAGATAGATAATATACTTTGTATTAAGTAGGTCTCTTAATAAGGCGTCATCTACTGGCTGCCGAATATCCCCCCTTTGTCCGAGTATTTGCATAATTGTCCACGGGCTGTCTTTCCCGCCGGCGGAGTTCTTGGTGTTGGCCTCGACCGCCAAAAAAGACGATACAGCACTAATCCTCTAATGTTTCTTCTCACAGTTCGATTTTATCTTTCTTTTCCTAAACGAGCGCTAATTTCAGGGAACGAAGAGAGGTTATTGTCTTATATCCGGTTCTGTCCTGTGGGCTAATAGAGGACGGGCATAGCATGTGACTCTCGAAACAGTGGTTTGGGCTAAATGAGAATCTAAGAGAAGGCATGCTCGTCAACGATTATACTTGTGCTTCGCCACAGTTACCTTATCGACTGAGGCTCTAAAAACCCTCTGCCTCTCACACTGCTCGAGGAAGACCTGGTATTTGACGTCCAGCAGCGCTCGCACATCTTCATCATCCGACGGTCGAACCAACTCCCCCGACTTGCTGAGGCGTTGGATGACGGTCCAGAGGTCCTCAGTATTACCGTTTTGCTCCACCGTGCTAGCTTTGGCAGCCAGCAGCGCCGCGCCGCAACACACAGCAGCGTTCTCATATCTTGGAGTGACAACTGGAAGTTTGCACGCCGTTGCAATGGTGGCTACTAGGAATTTGTTCTGGCATTGCGAGCCCGACATGAAGATCGACGAGATAGTATGCCCGGCGCGGTTCATCTCGGAAATTATTTGGTGTATTTGGAGAGCGAGAAATTCGATGACGCCGTAGTAAGTGATAGCAAGGCTGTCTAAACTTTTGTCGGCTGTGAGGCCAATCGCCGACCCCCTCATAGAAGAAGAAGTAGCGGCCTAGATAGGGGATATTTGGAGCGTCGGAATCCGCGCACATCTGCTGAAGGTGGTTATTAAGAACTTCAAATATGTTCGATTTCTGAGATTCAGCAAGGGACATGGTAATTTCATATGCAGGGTGGATCTGCAGCATATGCTGCAGTAACTGGCCTGTGCAAGCAGATAGCGTTAGTTTTTACTCCCTCACACAGCTTAGCTTGGGTATCGGACAGCTTAGAGTTAGGATCTTGCTTCCCGAGAAATTGCCTTTGAAATCCAGTGCATCGCAGTTACGAAGCAGGTTGAAAAGTGCGATCACATACCTGAAGCAGTCTGACCACCTCCTGACATCCAGAATCCCGGCAATACCCAGTCCTTATAAGGGCCCCAGATACCGTGGACGAAAATAGGGGCTTTTGAGACCACAATGAGGCAACTTGATGTACCAGCCACTAACGCCAACCTGGATTGCACAGGAAAGGCATCCGGATTTCCTGGTGCTTGGAGCTGTGCTCCAACAGTGCCCACCCAACCAGCATATGCATGATGCCAGAGCCGACTAGGACGTCTGGTGGTAAGCCGAGTTCTTGTGCAGCCTTATTACAGAGCTTGCCCACAGGAACGCCTGCCTGCAGGCAGGTACCGTCCGTGCTAGGAACCAAGTTAACTACAAAAAAGCACAACTTCAAGTGATAGCTTACCTTGCACACCCCACCGACTTTCTCGAAGTCATTTGCCACCAGATCCTCTAATCCAATATCTGCCAAGAATTCCCTGTCCCATCCTTTGATTGTCCCGTCCACACCAAGAGGTAATGTCTCCTGGTCGCAGGCAGCGGTACAAGGTATGCTCACGTTCCCCGTCGCGATGTGGGTGAGAGCATCGTTCAGATCATAAAACTTGCATCTGTCGAAAACCTCTTTCGGTGTATTGTTCTTTAGCCATAATACTTTGGGCAGTTCCATGAGTACCGATATTGAGCCGCCAAGGTATTTGAGAAGACTGTGCGCTTTGCTATTGATGGAAGCCGCTTCAATGTCGGCCCTGCGGTCCATCCAGAGTATGATGTTGTGAACAGCGCCGGAGGAACTACTTCCGCTCACCTCCACAGGTTCGTCGGTGTCACGTGTGTGTACAGAGAGGGAGCATGTGGCCGCAAATGCAATACTCCGAACAGTGTGAGGATCAATGCCGCTCTGTACTATAGCTTCTCTGACCACATTACACACAACGTGCCATATATCGTCAGTAGACTGCTCCTGTAGCAATGTATCAGCAACAAGACTTAACTACTCAGCTCAGTCAATGAAAGCTTACATAGCAACCTGGTCGTGACTGCCATTGCTGGATATTCTCGGAGGCATGTCCTACCAACTCTCCCTCACTATCAATAATGTATGCCCGAGCGCTGCCAGTGCCTACATCCAGGCCAATGTAATGGGAATTTGATACGGGAGCATCTTTACCAGAATCGTCATTGCATTGGGCCGAGGGCGGACTCTGTATTAGTCCTATGGTTAGCATGGTTTAGATATTCGAGAAGGACGGAGCTCCTTTTTGACTCTGTCAAGTAAAGTAGCACCGCGAGAAGGCTGGGACACGAGAAGGACGGAGCTCCTTTTTGACTCTGTCAAGTAAAGTAGCACCGCGAGAAGGCTGGGACACGAGAAGGACGGAGCTCCTTTTTGACTCTGTCAAGTAAAGTAGCACCGCGAGAAGGCTGGGACACGAGAAGGCGATGGACGTAATAAACTATGGCGCTTGCAGCTCTAATGATGAACCCAATTAGAAGAATCTTACCAGAAAATATTCTATGAAAGGATGTACTGGGTGTTCATATAAGAAATTTTGCCTTACCGCTTAATTCTGCCTCCGATTCCAGGTTGTGACGAAGCTGGCGCTACGCATCACGTGCTCTAATGCCTGAGATATCTTCGTCGTATTTATTTACACGATTACGCTTCATTTCTTTTAACCGTGAATTTTCTAAAAAACTAAATAACTAATTTCGACAAAAAACAACACATTTTGTAGCAACAACGCCTTTCGTAGCAATAACGCTTCTCGTAGCACGTGCTTACGCGATTGCACGCTAGTCCTCACTTCAGCCTTGTCGTCGAAGCCAATCTTTCGATATTAATTTTATACAGAACAAACTTATACCAAGCACACTCCGCAACATGTAACTTGCTCCATGTCTTTACTTTGACCACCCACCTTGCGTTACCCTACGAATCGACAGCACGATAGTTGGCCAGCCTCGACCATTGCGACGACTGAGCGGTGGCTTCACACGGTGTTATCATGCTCCCCTCACCTGTTCGAGGTAGAGCGATCCGGGGCGGCAAAGGTAAGTTTCCAAAGAGTTCCCCAAAGTCGAAAGATCTGACTGACCTTTCCAGCCCGCACCGGTCCCAGTCCTCGAGCTAAGCCTCCATTGGGAGCCTCGACATCAAGCGCATCCACCCAGTCCTTTGCCGTTACGCAAACCACGGCTGCCAAGCCAGCATCTACATCCAAGTCCGTTGGCAGACTGATTGTCGGCATCGATGTGGGCACCACACAATGCGCAGTAGCGACTGCTGAGATCCTATATGGTAAACAGAATGGCGGCAAGGCACAATCTACTCCTAGAGTAAAATTGTATGAGGGCTGGATCGGTTTCTACATGAACCACAGCTCCACCCCGTGTACAGCGATGTACTACGAAGAGGATGGCACTCCTTTGACGGGGAATGATCTCCAGCCTCTATTCGATAATGCGAATCCAAAATCGTATCGTCCAGACAGACTTATTCGACTTTGGAAGCTCATGTTCCACCATCATCAAAATAAAGCACTTATTGCGAACATTCAGGGTCAGATACAGAAGCAGCTTGATATGCTTGGGAAGACAATGGATGATTTGATGAGAGACTGGGCCCGTCTCCTCTTCGACCATCTTTTCACTGAAGGCAGTGGTATCTCGTCCTTGCGACAAATCTATCCAAAATTTGACCAATTAGATCTTGAGTAAGCAGAACTTGCGTCCTTTGAACCTTATTTCCGCGACGTTCTTTATGGCACATCTGAAGCCACTACAACCTTTGCAGCGAACAATGGTTTTCGAGCTAACATGACTGTCTGACCCTCTAGGCTTGTTGTTGCTGTACCTCCAGGTCGATCCACGATCGCTCATGAACAGGTTTTGCAGTCTTTCATTCAAGGTCCTATCAAATCGACTACAGTTTCGCTTGAATCGGAGCCAGCAGCTCTATTCCGGAATTGGGTTCAAGAAGGGGAAAACGACCAGGACTGGGTGGTGAGTACCTCACTGGTTAAACACTTGAGTATTTGCTAATAATTGATCGCTATAGGTAGGAAAACGCTACTTGGTCGCTGACGGTGGCGGTGGAACTTGCGTTGGTTCTTCTCAATAGTCCCAAAGCATTGCTAACGTTTGCAGTCCTTCGTCCGGTTTAGACTAGATGGTCTTGAGCCACTTCGCTTTGCCCAAGAGTTCCAATCCGAGAGTAAGCTAAACAACCTTGAACTTCCTTTCAAAGGGGCGTGCTTAACAGAATGTTAGGTGTGGTGTGCGGTGCAGAGACAATATCAGATCTGTTCGAGAGATTGATTGCAACAAAGATCCCAGAGAATTGCCCATACCGCGATTGGTATATTGAGCGTATTCGAAATAAGTTCGACACTCAGTACAAGGTAAGCTTGTTCCTAGCTTCATTGGCTGTAGTATCCATAGGGTTCTGGAGCTTTCTCCGAAACAGAGACATGTAGGCAGAAGGATGCCGTCCATGTGTAACGTCCTGACATCGCTTGGAGCTACCAACCCATCTGTCGGCTTTTACAGTGCTAATACTTGGGTAAAAGCTTTTCGTGGGTTCAAATGATCGTGCGCTGTCTTTCGAGAATCCGATGAAAGTATCAGCAGATGATGTCATAACCGTCACAGTGTAAGTCAAAATACATGTCTCAACTTCTACAAAAACTGATGTGATAATTAGCGATGAGACCAAGCAATGGTAAGTGTACTCTCACACTATGTTGCTATTCTAGCCCAAGCTTAATAGCTGTTTGGGGCACTGATGGACAATGACCGTTAGCAAGCTCTGGTGACAGACTATGAGCTATCAGATCTGCATAGTCATCTATCAACTTCTTGCAGTGCTAATCCATTTGGTAGCTTTGCACTGTGTATTGCCGCGCTGGTGGAGGCTATTAGGCGACAGCTTGCGATGGGTGAACCAGTCGATGTAAGATACTCTTAAACAAACTTTTAAATGTCTGCGGCTAACTAGCAATGTAGTATATCGTCCTCGGCGGTGGACTATTTCAAAACCCTCATGTTCTTAAATCAATTGGAGCGGAGTTCAAGGGTCTGAGACTTCTAGAGACGTCAAAGCTGTAAGGAACTTCCAACAAACTTGTGTATTGGGCTGACATAATCCAGCAAGGGAGCAGTCGCTAAAGGCGCGGTGCTCTCTAAGATTTTCGACAATTTTATCTCCAATGACGAGATCACGAGAACCAAAGGCAATCTCACTATGATTGAAGTGACACCAAAATTAAAGAAGTCCAAGTTCTTCAAAAACCTTGTAACCAAAAAAGGCGTCGACGGTCGTACATACTACTGGGCCGTAACGTATCTTGTGAAGCAGGTAAGCTAGTAATTTGTCGACCTTTCATAAAACAATGATTGAAATTTTACAGGGTCAAAAATCCATGAATGGTCGCGAGATATCTACAGAAACAAGTGCCAAGGACGCGAGAAGACATTATCTTGAGCTTGATGACGATGATTTAAACTTCTCGGAGAAAATCTTCACCTTCAACTATCGACCAGGAAAGGATAAGTGGGCAGCTCTTACCAAGAGTGGAAGTTGGATCAACGAGAGAGGCCATGAGAGTACGAATGTCCTCAAGCAAATATTGTCGATATGCTAATTGTGCCAGTACCATACCCGGAGCACTACGAGAAGATAACTTGGAGTCCCTTAGCAGATGAAATGGAAGTTGAGCTTTCAGACCTCGAAACAGAGCGCACCAAAGATGGCACTGTGAAGCGAGTTCTTCGATATTCACTCCAATTACAGGTCAAAGAGACTGGTACGAAATACTGGGCTAAGATGTGGTCTTCTGATGCGATGAAGAGAAAGACGGGCGAGAGTGTCTGGTCTCTCTCACAACCCGTTGAGCGACAACCGCTCTTTACTCCTCAAGCGATATCGCAAAGCCTTGCCGACAGCTTTAAGTTCGACGATTCCCAAACTTTAACTTCAACTTCAATTTCAACTTCCAATGCCAGTGTCGTACAGAACTCAGCTGAGGTTGCCAGACCTAACTTGGCGGCAAAGATACAGAGACCAGCTGAGGTTGCTGCACCTAATTTGGTAGCAAAGACACCGAAATCAACTGAGGTTGCCAGACCTAATTTGATAGCAAAGACACAGAGACCTGCCGAGATTGCTACACCCAGCTTGTCGGCAAAGACACAGAAACCAGCTGAGGTTACTAGATTTAGCTTTTCAGCAAAGACAGTGGAAATTATTGCGAAGCCAAGTACCGTCGCTTCGACATTCACACAGTCTAATGGATTCGCGAGTACCAACAAAGGCCAAGAAACATCATTGCCTTCATATGCCCTACCAAGAGGACCCGTACATGTTGCTGAGCGCCCTATCCAGCAGTCGCTCGTGAAGCCTGGTCAAAGTTCGTCCCAGTTCTCCCAACCTGTTCTTAAACAGAATGCCAAAGCTAGCACGAGCAGGCCCGGAGCTTTGCGTCGTGGAGGAGGTAAGTTGACAATGAACTTCGATGTGAAGTCACTACATGATACTGAAACTTAACAGGTTGCTGGACATGCTCGCTTCGACACGCCTCTTGCAACTTGCAAAAGCCAAAATGCTGGCAATGTGAAGAGTTCGGACTTCAATGCGACTATATTCGGCCAGCTTGGTGGGACGACGATCAGCTGAAAGGCAAGCAGACTGAACTTTATAGACTTATTGTGAAGCAAAGCAACACTGTCAAAAAGTTAGGCTCGTCCTCAAAGCCGACAAGATCGATGACCGGCTCAACCACACCCAATATGACTACAAATTCTTCTCTAACAGTAAGTGCCTCGCATCGCTTAGGCAGGATTTTGACTGATGAATCTCAGCAGCAACGAGTCCAATCATACACTCCAGGTTCAGGAACGACTGGTTCTCAATCGAGCGTACAGAATGGTTCTTCATTCTCAAGTGGCACCCATAAACAAGCTGCACCTGCCTTCGACTGGTCGAAGAGATCCAGGGACTCGGATGGAGAAACTTCTACCCCACAGGCTTCGAAGAGACGTCGCCTCGAAAATCTGTTTGCCGATAACAATACTCCTCCCAATACCAGTGGCTCTCCGATTCGCAAGTCAGACCAAGCCAAAGTCCAGCGTTCGGCACCAGATATGAGAACTTGGGGCAGTTTGGACGACGAAGATCTCAACGGCTCAGACTTGGTCCCGCACGCTTCGGATGTGGAGGATTGATATGATGGCGACGGTTGCGACGGTTGCGACGGTTTCGATGAGTTCTTAGGAAGCGTTCTTTGAGAGGTTGACAACGCGATGTGGTTTTCTGGATCCGAACCAGTTTCGAAGCCGGAGGACCGTATATGTACATTAGATAACGCAGTGACGAACGGGATGGGATGGGGGATCATGGCGTTATTTTCGCGGTAGCATGGATGGATGGCATGGCCTAGCGTTTATTTCGAGCGACTGGGGAAAAAAGACACCACCTCCTGCGTTGAATCCGGGCTGCTTATAGCTATTTAGCTAGCTAGCTAGTAATTGATTTGATTTTCTTTGCGAATTGAGAATCTGCTGACGTTGTGGTGATCTCTGATAATGATACAGAATAGCAGAAGAAGGAGAAAGTTTTATCCTGCCTTCCTTGGCCTCGGTCATTCCTTAGCCTCACTACTAGATTGATTACATAACGGCTCTAGATCACCATATCTCCTTCCTCTTTCAGAGCATCTTTGCTTGGCGGTTTAGATCGCAAGTTTGGCGATGTGCAACAGAAGACGGGTTTGCGGAGTTGTGTTCTGGACTGATGGACTGCAGATCCTTGTCCAGCTGTGCAGGGGTGACTTGAGAGATGGTCACGTGACCGTTGCTAAAGTGATGGAACTTGGAAGAGTGAAAAGTGGTTTAAGGATGATGAAGATTAAAACTCATAGTGAATTTATATTTGTATTAAGAAAGTGACGGATAGAAGAGAACATGAAGGCGCGAAATCTCTCGCAATTAGAATCGTGACCTTAACAATAAGCTGTCCCAAATAAGCTAGTCTGGTACCTTTCCTCTCCTCTCCAGACCAGCCGAGATCCCTGGGACAAAAGCCACAAGCTTCACAAGCTTCTGCACAAGACTTCTTTCGCCATCACAAGCTTCATCGATCGATAAGACTAGTACAGTAGTGTTACAGAAAGGTTCACTGCTTTCTTTCTAGCCTTTCTTTCGTTTTCCCGTACAGCTGGCTCGTACCTTATCTACATACAAACTACTGTCTGGAAGTGTCTTGCATACGCATACATACATACATACATACATACATACGAAGACGGACTGCATGTGCATATACCGTATGTATGTACTATTGTCTGTTCTTGGAAATGCACTTGATTCGTGTTATACATTACCTACTGAGACTGTCCTGGGATGCGCGATCGAGGGGCTGTGATGCGATGCGATGTGCTGTGGTGGAAGGTCACTGCTAACGCGTCCACCCGTCTGTCTGTGTGTTCGTTCGTTGGTTCTGTCCGTCTCCTTTTCAGATTACTGGACCTAGCACGAGTCACGAGCGAAAGAGACCGTGCGAGTGAGGTGGTTTCTTCGGATGGCAGGCATGACAGACAAGAAGGAAGAAAATGTTTCGATTGGTGTAGATCGGTATATTTGTTTGATGGTGTTTCAATAAGTTTCAGTGGCGCTAATGGAGATGACAGAGGGAAACATTGGATGAGTGCAGATGTTGGTAGAGTTGGATGAAAGAAGCAAGACGATGAATAAGGATGGCGGTGGGTGAGTTGGGCGATATGCAGGTTGCCTCCAAGCAGAAGGAGAAGCGCCTCAGTGTCGAAGCGTCGACTTGCTTCAGCAGGTTCTTTCTTCGGGTCTACACCGTACTCGTATCTCGCCATTAACCTTCTTCTCCAGCAGGTTCGTTCGCCACTATTATCATCCATCATCTGTATTATTTCATGCACGACGTTTCAGCAAGCAATAAACATTTTCCTTGGAGAGACAGCGAGCGAGCGAGCACTTCAGGCTCATCTTGCATCCAGACCACCCCAATCTGGCTTCTCCCGACCACTATCAATGCATCGGGTTAGCGAGCCACGCAAGGGCAGGCACCGGCGCCAACTTTAAGTGAGTTGGCGTGCTTCTTCCCTGGAAGACGCTGCAGCGACATTTCTTTTTTCAGCAGCGGAAAACTACAACGTGAGGCTATCGAAAATCTGGAGTGAACGTCTTGATCTTGGTCTTGATTTTTTGGCGATGATGAACGTTGAGCTGGGGATACGGGCGGGGTCTTCGTTTCAGATCCGCTTACTGTTATCCAAACATCGAGCTTAATCGTCGAATATCGAATGTAATGCGCGCAAGTTTATGCCGTGGGCAGCATCGTGATAACGGGAACCATGCTGTGCGCTGTGACACGGACACTGAAGATGCTTTGAGAAGTGGAAAGCGGTGGTCTTTGCGCCACCTGGGATGGGGATGGCCGCGGCCAGTTCAGTGGTTGCATTGGTTGAATGTCGCCTCTTGTCCTGGGATGGGGATGGATTGATGCTGGGCTGGTTTGCTCTGCTGGTGCAGGAAAAGAGGACGACGGCGGAAGGGGACAAAATGGCTGGGCGTTCAGTCAGGCTGGGGATTTCTCCGTCGAAGATAGATAGGCTGGTACCAGTGTGCAACCAATACGCCCGCTCCCCAGTCTTACCAGCGTAGTGGCGGGCCCAGGTACAGGAGACAGACAACAATATGAATATTCGCTGTATGCCATCTTTGTTGGCAAAGTCTCAGAAAGTCACTCTTCTCCGATTTCCAGTCTCGATCTCATAATTCATGACGATTCAGAACTTGAATTGCATTCGATATCCGGCAGTATTCACTAGACCACAATCTTAGGCCGGCCAGGATTATCTGGAGATCGCCTCCTAAGCGAGATACAGTACAGTGCCTTGCAAACCTTGAGACACCCAGCGAGATTGCATCAAGGTCCGTTGAGGAGAACCAGCAGCACCACCATTCATCGTCCAACTTCTTTCAAGAATCAACTCTTCCTCCTCTGCCCTTCGTCTCTCTCTCCCTCATTCGACACGACGACGGGAGCGGCTGTTCAATCTTTCAATTCATCAATCATTCAGAACTTTACTGTTTCTGGACCTGTACTGGGCAGCTATTGTTGGACGATTCGAATACTAATTTGACTGCCGTTTCCACTCCACGACGACGACTTCTGCGACATCCCCAATCAACGCTTCAAACTTACAGAGATCCCAATTATCGAGGCACCTACCTAGATTCGAATTGTGGAGAGAAGACCTGTGATCAATTGTCCTCCAAACTCCCTTCGTTTCGCTCTTTCTCCATCTGAAGCTTCGACATACGCAAGCTTTTGCCTCAACAAACCTGCACCACCACAAATATCCCATTCGCACCTCCTCCATTCACTCGAACAAGCAGACGACCCGACGATAAAATTCGATTCATCATGTCTGCCGTCGACGAGAAATCGGTTGTGGTCACCACAACCGATGCTACTGGCGATGCACCTACCTCGAATCACAACATCCTCACAATCACACGACCATCTCCCGCCCGCCAACATCAACAAGGTCTCGTCTTATCCACCATCCAAGACGTTGACTCCACACACTCTTTAAGCCCTCCCCCTTCTGCCACAAACGAGAAATCCATTCTCGACTCCCTCAATTCCCCCTACGAATACCACCACTCGCACAACGACGAGTCCCACTCCGACTCCAAGATGAACGTCAACGTCATCCACTCCTCGTTCGAGAACGATCTCGAGGCCCAAGCCCTGACGCAGGAGAAGACGCAGGCCAGCCAGAGCAAGTCGAACCTCCTGAAGAACAAGACCAAGTCGTGCGTCGACCCAGCTTGGCCCGGTCGAAACCACCTCAAGATGCAGCGCAAGATCGCCAAGCGGGAGCGCGCGTGCTGCAGACCGTGGGCGGCGCTGAGCAAGAAGACCAAGGGCATCATCTCGGCGGTCATCTTCCTCGTTATCCTCGGTATCGCGCTCGGTGTCGGTTTCGGTATCTCTTCGCGGGTTGGTGGCACGATTCAGACGGGGAATGGAACCAATAAGCCGATTAACACGAAGTGAAGCTTGTCAGGTATACTTCACTCTCTCTGTCTTCATTGCAGAATCTGACAGGTTCCCAGTCGATTCGTCTTCAACAATCTTCCCATCCAGGTCCCACGATCTTGATCGGCACCAACCTCTTTCTTGTACATAATTTCCGCAAGCGACTTCTGCCTCTGCTCTTGCTTCTCATACCCCCGAATGTATGTGTGTTAGGCGTTCTAGGCGTCCCGGCCTCGACTGGAATGGACGGATGGTCGGTCGGTCGATTGAAATGTAATGTTCGGCGGCAGACAGACAAAAAAGGCCTTTTGTGCATATGGTGGATCCGTCTTCTTCCTTTTCTCTGACTCCATTCTCCTGTAGAAGAGTGAAACATAGGGAAGGCCTCAAGTTAGACGAGACACTTCAACCGCAATGAAAAAAACCTGCCTGCCACCACTCACTCACTTACCGTCCCCAAGTGACTCTTATACTCACACTGAAATGATCAACATTCCATTCCTTCCAATCCCATCACCACCCCAGCACACCACTCACACATCAAATGCAGGTACAAAAAACTAAACCAAGAGGGAATATCCCAGCTTATGTATGTATCATAAACGGCACAGAGACATAGGTTTTGTCAGCACGCAACCTCCAAAGTGGAGCTCCCGCTCGGCGTTAGGAAGTGTGAGTGCCGAAGGATTGGATTTGCTTTTGCGGCGGGTTTTTGTGAAAATTATGCGGGGTTTTATGCACGCTCAGTTCTAAGCCCAATTCTTCGCTCGGAGGAAAATGAAGAGAAAGAAAAGGGGATTGTTTAGGTATGTTTGGAAGTCTGCTTCAAGAGACACTGACCGCGAGGCTACGGGAAAATACGAGGGATATTGCATAACAATATTCATCGATAGAACCGTTATTGAGGTGCTATATACTACAGTCGATGACGAACACTGACGTTGAAAGGAGATGAGAAGCATAGTATTAATGGGGATAATGGGGGATTAAGAAGTATTGGTTTGGGATGAGGGAACCTTATATGGTGGCGAGCAAGAACTCGAATTTCGGACTTTTTCGTGGTGCTGGGACGATTTAGGAGACGGTATAGCTTACACGAAGTCGATGGTTCGGACGCTCATGGTGCTGTCGTGGGTCAAGATACGGTGTAGCTGGCAAGAACTCGGATTTAAAACTTCACTGTGCTGTTGTGAGTAAGAAGGGTTGGTATGAAAGAGTGTTCATTATTCATTAAATATTGATTATTATCTGTCAAGCTATTCATTCCCTCTTTTCCACATCTTCCATATATACAAATCTCCCTCTTCCACATCTACGAACTCATCAACCCCTTCGAATTCAGATAATCATTAATAACAGCATACGCCCCCGTAGCGTTATAATGCAAATTAATCCCATGCCCACTATCCGGCTGTATATAACTCGTAAAATTCCCCACGGGAAAATTCATCGCAACCTGCGCCGGGATACTCGCCGCCGCCCCCCCTGTGTCCAAACAATCGCCGCCGCAATACGGCAGGTCGTTCTGGCCCGTGATAACCATCACCGGCCCCGTAAACGCGTTCTTCATCGCCAGCGAACCGAGGGTGAGGATCTCGCCCAAAGTGACGGGCTGTTTGATCGCTTCGGCGAGGACCAGGATGGCGGGGTCGTAGAAGTGCGGTTTGAGGAAGAGGTATTTGTTCGCTTCGGCGTTGGAGTTGATTATATAGCCGTTGGGCAGTATTTGTGGGGGTGCGAGCGAGCTGAGGGTGGTGCTGAGGGGCGTGATGTAGTCGAGGAGCGGTTCGGCGTAGGTTGAAAGTAAAGATGAGATTTGGGCCCCGGTGAAGTTGCTGAATCGCAATGGCTGGTTTTTGCTTGCGAGGACGAAGTTGCCGCCAGCGAGGAAGAAGGGCGGGAAAGAGGCGTTCATGGAGAAGCCGGTCAGGACGATGCCGTCGGTGAGGGAGGGGTACATGTTGGCGAGAGAGTAGGTTTGTGCTGAGCCGAAGGAGTGTCCGATGTGGACGACCTTGGTGAAGGCGTGCGGGACGTTGGGGAAGGTGCCGTTGCGGAGCATCTGCGTGAGGGCGACGGTGGCGGATACTTCTAGGAAGGATTGGATTTCGTTGAGGGGTTCGCCGTGGGAGGAGTTGCCGATTCCGAGGCGGTCGAAGGAGAGGGTGCAGTATTTGTAGGTATCGGTTGCTACGTTGATGTAGGAGTAGTTGTAGTCGTTGAAGGAGAGGTCCCAGTATCTAGCTTATGTTAATGGAAGTAAAAATGGGGAGGATGGGAGCTTACGTCTTGTCAAAACCAATTCCGTGAGTGAGGACTTGGACTGTGGGATCTGTAAAGTTGCCTTCGCTGGGTTGACAGAATTCGGTGCTGATATTGTATGTTCCTTCGACAGTTGCGTATCCAGTGAGGGCTGTGTTGGTGAAGTTTCGACCTTGTTGTGTCATGTTGAGGATGAAATCAGTCACCTCGAGGTTGGTCTGCGGGACAGCAAGGTTGAAAACTCCATTGCGAGAAGAGATGGTAACAGGTACTGTAGCGTTCATACATTTCTTGGCCCCCACAGAGGCAGCGAAGAATGCAACAGCGGCTATAGAGAAATACATGATGCAGAGTTGTCTTTGTAGGAGATGCCTCCGATACCAAGCCCCGCGATTGAACACCTCATGTTTATATACATACACATCCTCGGCAACAAAGAGCACCGTGGAGCTGTGATGTAAAGCTCGTGATGTCACAGCTTTACAGCTTGCAGCTCAGAGCTTCACTTCATCAGACTAAAAAGCTGAACCAAGCTCTCTACAGACAGGAACGGCAACACCCCGCAAACCAAGCAGCAACGGTACCTGAGCTACCATTTGTAGCATTTGAAATCCGGGAGATCGGAAAGAGCTCCTCCATACTGCAATGTCGATCATGTCTGCTTGCAGCCTATGCGATATTGAGAAAAGAGCATGCTGAGAGGATTGGAATTTTAGGTTCTGGATAGTCTCATTTAGTGAGCATCTAGCAGCCGCACTCGCAGCAACGTCATTACCACCACCCTTTTCGGACTTTAGAATGTACTCGTAACTTTGGTGGTACGTCCAGAGATTTCTGACTCCAGATTCTGAACTAACCTTTGGTTTCTCTCATTTCATAGATTGCCGAAGCAGAGATCAAGATGCAGAAGGGCCATGTTCTCTCACGGGATCAGACGATACATGAGTTGTCGGAAGCAATCCTCCAGAAGGACGAGCTGCTGCGAGCCAGGGAGCGAGAACTGCAGGATCTGAGAGATCAAATTCTAGTACTCGAGGCAACCTTTAACCTTGCACGCCGTGCACAATCCCAATTGATCAAAGAGAAAGATCAAGAATTGAGGGAAGCACAATTACGCTTCGACGTGGCGGTAACAGAGTTGCTATCCAAACAGGAAGAAAAGGACGCTGAGCTCTGGAGATCAAGGACAAAGATCGAAAGTTGACTGAAGCACAGCTACTTCTCAACGAAGCGTCTGCAGAGTTGGAGTCCAAGCAGAGAGACCTCGACAACCTCTACTCCGAAGCGCAGAAGCCGCAGCAGAGTTGCACTCCAAGCAGGAGCAAATCGACAACATCCAACGCGAAGCTCAGTCGCATAACCTTATTGATGAGGCCACAGCCGAGGTACAATCCATGCAACAAAAACAATCGAGAATCTTCATCACGAAGAAGAAGATGCGAGCGGAGTGATCGAGGACTTTTGGAACAAAGTCTAACAACTGCAAGATACAAGAGAGGACCTAAAGACCAGGCTAGATGATGCAGATGATGCTTGTGATGAGCAGGTCAAGCTAGCGAGTTTCACGGCTGAGAGGCGGCGCCGGCGTACGCACTCCTCTTCTCTTGCTTCCAGGTCTTGTAATTGCTGCAACCGCTCTCTCCTCTGCTTCGCTCGCGCAATTTCGGCTTGGAGCTTTGAAATTTCAGCAGCCTCCGTCTCCTCGTCGATGGTATCATTAATGGGTTGTACAGGTGCAATTTCCTTGTTGGAAGTGTTTTACCAAGGAGGTCGGAACGAGGACGAATTGGGAGTTGCAGACACAACTGGCAAAGACACGTCCCCCGAACCGACTCAATCGCGTCAGAGTTTCGAACGCGTTTCTTAGAACATCTCCATTACTAAGGCATACGGCAGATCCAAAAACGCCTGTGAATTTTTCTCTATGATTGGTACTATTTTCCCAGCTCTCGAGAATAGCCATTCTTTTCGACTAACAGATAATCAGGTCCTTCAACGCCGGTTCCCTCTTCCTAAACCACAAAGCGTCAAAACGTACGATATGACAACTATCGCAGATATTTCAACAGCGAAGTACCAACAAAACGTCCTCCAAATACGGGCTGCAAGTGGTCGAATAGTGCCAATTCGTCCTCTTCTGCTACTCCATCCAAGGGATCAAAGGGCAAGAGTCGCGACAACACAGATCTCGCCTTCGTGGCAAGAGCTTCAGCTTCTACGCCGTCCTTCCCATTCTGGATCAATATCTTCGAGAGGTGGAAGTCAGTACGTGCTACAGCAGCATCTGGCCAAAATCCTTTGTCAGCTCTCTCCTGCGCTCGCGACAGAGCTGTCCTCATGTACGATCTACGAAGCGTTAGCAATATCCCAGATACCAGCATTCATTGGCACTTACTCGGCCTCATCTAGCCTCCCAAGATGCGCATACAATGCTCCGACGGCATAGTAGCTCTGAAGGGTGAAGTAGGTGGTCTTTCCTGTTCCCTGCAAGCTCAGGCGCGCCTGAAGGATCTGCTCTTGCATTTCAAGAGATTTCTTTGCATCTCCATGCTGCAAGATTATGCTTGCCAAATCGAATTTGTACCTGAGGATCAATTGGACTTGACCTGTTTGTCGAGACACCAGTTCGACAGCTTTCTCGGATAGCCTGATTGCATTGTCAAAGTCATGACAGTACATTCGGCAAAAGGCCAGGTGGTGATTGAACTTGGCGTACTCGAATGCCAGCTCGTCCTCACTGCCCCATTCCTTGTATTTATCTTTGCAGTTCTGATATATGATTTCGGCCTCTTCATACCTGTTGAACTGTAGAAGTGCGTTTCCAAAGTCGGCCTGCGAGTTACACAGAGTGACTTCGTCGTCTCTGGTCGCTGTTCCTGGGATCGCATCGGCAAGTTGCTTCTGCCTGATCTCCAGGATTTTGCTGTGTCGATCCCTGCTCTCCATGCGGTGACTGATACCAAAGTACTGTATGAGGAGGGTCGTTGCGATGTGGATGTCTATCCGCAGTTTGTCTTCGTCACAGTCTAGTCGGTTCAAGATTGCCTCTGCAGAATTGAGCAGTCGCAGCGCATCATAGATTAGTCCTCGTTGCCACAAATGCACTCCTCCATCTCTGAATAGCTCTGCTAACCCAACGAAAGGTTGGATAGAAGGGAGGCCTTCATCGAATATCTTTTGAATAGTCAGGACATGGGGAACGTATTCCTTGAATACATTCCATTTCATCGAGTCCGAACTATCGATAGAAGGCCTGGGCAGACGCTCCCGAATGAGCTCGAATGCCATGTTAAAAATCATCTCCCTCTCCTGAGGATTGTCATCTAAGTCTTGAAGCAATCTATGCTGCAACAAGCGGTGAATCGAAAAGACTTGGCTATGGTCCTGTACTTTCACGCCTATAAGCCTTCTGTCCATGAGGTCTGTGACCATCTTGCGACACCTAAGAAGTATACATTAGTCATGGAGCATCAAGAGACGGCTCAAGTATCTTACCGAAATGCATTGTTTGTTCTCAAAAAGGCTAGGGCTGGAGTCGTGTGGTCGTTCATCAACAATTCTCTCTGAATTCCATCGCTATCCAGAAAGGCCATAATCTTCAGCAGCTTCAGTGCATCGCTTCCAAGATCACTAAGTCCGATGTTCCATATCGTTTCCAGGGCCATGTTGGATGAGGCTTCGGGAGGCCGAGTTGAGAAATTGTTCCTCCGCCATTCGTTCCAAAGTTCCAGGAATTCGGCAAGGGAGCATTTGGATGCCTTGACATAGCCAGCAATGTGTGAGATTGCCAAAGGAAGCCCTGCAAGGCTTGCGATCTCTCCAGCTACTTTCCACTCTGGATGAAACCTGGTTCTTTCAAACTTCAGGTCTGATTGCATTCCCTGAATTAGCAAGGAGCGACTCTCTTCCATCGTCATTTCCTTAAGGTTGATGTGGAAATAGTTCGTAGGAATCGGTATCGGCGCAAGATCTGGTAGCCGTGTCGTGACGAGAACTGATCCTTGGGTCCTGATCATGTTGATAGGTATGAACTTTTTAGATGTTAGCCTCTGACCGGGACTATGCTAACAACAAAAAATCTCTATCGCAATAAATCTTCTCGGCTACTCACTTCTTCAACTGCCTCCCAAGAATCGACGTTGTCGAACACTAGAAGCCATCTCTTGTCGCAAGTCTGCAGAAATTCTCGACTCGATTCAATCAACTGTTTCTGGTCCCGATCATCTGCCTCCAGACCGAGCGCGAGTGCAATCATACTAAACGTGTCCTCACATCCGACTCTGGTCTCCGACTGTGTCCAGAACACATATGCGTACGATGATTCGTATCTGTAGGTGAACTCCCCAGCGGTAGCAGTCTTTCCGATGCCTCCCGTGCCACTGATTGTACAGATCCTCCCTGGAACGGATAAGATCTTGTACATGTTCGCAAGGTCGGTCTCTCTTCCAACGAAGTCATCGTCTCTTGGGCGGGCAGACGTGCGCAACGGTAGCAGTGCTCCGGTCGAAGATGGAGCATCACTCGAGCCTTGAATGTATGGCTCCGTGCCAGAGAGCTTTCCTGACCCACTGCGACGCATTGAATTGCCAATCTCTCGTCTTTGCTTACTCGTATGACCAGAGAGGTAGTTCGCAACCTTCCATACTGCTCCCTCGTCGCCCCCCTTTTTATTAGATGGACCGAACAAGCTCTCATCTCCCGAGTCGTCATCGGAATCTCCAACGAAATCGAGGTTTGTTTGCTCCACGCCAGTATCAGCAGGACCTTTCTTTTCCGGTAGGACATAGCCGAGTTGCTCCTCGACAAAATCATTCAATATTTCCAGCTTGGTTCGGCCCTCAGAGACGTTATCGTCGAACTTCTGAGATCCCCACTCGTCGCTGTCGTCTCCCTCAGAAGATTCTTCACTATTGATAGAGGTGAGAGCCAGTTGCTCTAGATGTCCGGCCACATGAACTTTTAGCGCTTCTGCACCGAGTTTGACAGCGCACAAAGGGCAAACATCGGCTTTAAGCCCTTTCTGGGAGTACTTCTCGAAGAGCGAGACCATCATTGCCATCTCTTCTGGGCCGCAAATGCTGCTGTGTTTATCTTGAAGATGGAATTCGCATGCGCACGCAGAATCAAATTCCTCGTTGCAGGATTGACATACCCAGACTTTCAAGATTCGATGGCTTTCCAGCTCGTGCCGAAACCATTCGTCGCGCTCTCCATATGTTTTCTCGGGACGTAAACACTTGTCAAACGTACACATGTATGGCTCAAGGTCCTCGAAGACGTGGCCCTCCCAATCCACCTCCGTCGTTATGGCATTCGGAATTTCTACTTCATCGTGGCAATATGGACAGATAAACAATCCGCCCTTCTCCCAGGACACTGGTGGCTTTGGTACCGTCATGGTCGTCATGGGTTTTACTACAAATTCAGCTTCACTCATCGTCGTCACCGACTCATGTCCTATCCCGGGTCTCGAAAAGACGCTCTCGCCGTCGACCGAAGGTGTTGTTGTACTCGAACCAAGATAACTCGGGATAGTACGGAGTGGAGGGCGTGACGGCGGACTATCCTTCCTCAAGACTGGTTTTTGAAAGTTGAATGCATCGACTGCTACCTCTCTGAGCTGCGATTTCTTGATTCGTCTGGGCGCAGAAGTGCTGTTGAAGCCACTGTATGATATCCCAGGCTGTCGCTTCTCCTGCAGAGATTTCAAATATTTCCTCCTTCTCCAATTAGCGCATCCTAGCCTCGTGATTAGAACTTTGGTTGCTGCTGGAAACATATCTGTCGCAATGTCGATGTCCGGAACGGCGTCATTTGGGTTGGCGTCGACGGTGTACTCGTCTAGCGGGAATGGATCACAGACATTCGGTACTACCCTCATAAGGCAAACCAAAAGTCCTTCGATGTTTTCGATGAGCATTGAGATCCTAGGATTCTCCTGCATTTGGCTATCCAGCATCAGACCCGGATCGCTGGCATCAAAACTTCCGATCATCATAGCTTCTGCGTCCTCTTCCAGAACAGCGGCTGTCTCTTGAACCTTCTCCATTCCTCTAACAAGTGTCGAGTACAAGCCCCGAAGAACTTCCATCACTATACTGGACAGATTTGTGGTCTTGCGCAAGGCACGATCAAGGGAACGAGTTGATGCCCCGCTATCCTTGCCCCATGTCAAGAATTGCCCATATTGGCCGTCGATTGAGGTCGAAATGGCTGGAGACGAATTTCTTCTCGCAACAATGCATAATCGTTCAAATGCATCTCGACAAGTTTCGAATATCGCTGCTATGGGATTTGTCTGAGGTCGATGATGATGTTGCTTTGGCCGCAAGGCTCGATACATTGAATTGGGTTCTGCCATGACTTCACGTTCTCCGCAACGCAGATCACAATCGTGGGAATGGGCCGAATCTAATTATGTGACTAGGAAGACGTCTGATCGATTTCGAACTCCCACCATCGAACGAGGCTGTTGAGGCTGTAACATGTGGGATTGCAGCCTAGATGCAGTGCTGACTGACACATGCAGATACTCTTCCTGGTGGTTGCGATCAGCTTCCACCGCGTAGATTTCCATCCAGCGAACAGCCTTGAAATATGCCTGAAAGCCAACTTCCATTGCTGGGTCTCACCGTTGCTGGGCACTGTGTAACCTCGCTTTGCAGTAGTGTGGACCCAGCCCGCGATCGAGTTCTCAGCCTTGTCCCAAAATCTCGTCAATTTCTTCCCATGGAAATTTAGGATTTAGCTTCGACGGATACGCGCTCCTAGATTCATTGGCCAAGTTGCGCAATGTCCCACTAGTTCGCGATCATTAGGAAGAATTCCGACCAAGAGCATCGCCAAGGGTATCTTGTTGTACTCGGAGAAGGCTGATCGCAGTGAGTGGTATGCAAGGCGGGATTGGAACAGGTTTCGCGACACTCTCACCCACCAAAGGCGTACTCGGGCAACCTGCGCAGCAAATGCACATGCCGAGTGGTTGCCTACCTAGGTAGCACTCCCGCCTATCTCTCGATTGGTGTCTCTCGCATACCCAAAATCACGTCCTTCGTGGTCAAGGCCCTTGAGACGCAAATCAGTGAGGACACTGACTTATCTTCTCTTACTGCGCACGTCAAAACACATCAATGAAATGTCTGGCTTCGAGGTTGTTGGTGTTGTTTTGGCTGTCTGGCCGTTGGTTATCAATGGCATCCAGCTCTACAAGAGTTGCAAGGCTGGACAGGGCTGGAGCTTGCTGCTAACGGAGTTCAAGACTGAGGGGATCATCTACACAGAATTCGTCTGCCATCTGCTCGCATCTGATATCTCAGAAGCCGATTTGCACCAGATTACCACTAGAAGCAAACCCAATCAAGGACTCTTCAGAGACAAAAACCTGAGTGATGGCCTTCGAGAACGTCTGGGAGTTGATAAGTCGGACGTGGTTATCAGCACCCTCGAGGAAATGGACAATTTGCTCACGTCGCTCACAAGAAGATTTGGTGTGAATCAAGTTGAATTGGTATGCTATATCCAAATGCCCCATGCGCTGGAGGACAACTTCACTGACAATGAAGTAGGAAGCTCCGCCTAGTAGAATTCGTCGAGGGTTGCAGAACATCCAATTGAACCTCCCTGCATCAGCTGCGAAGGAAGAGTTAAAAAAGCTGCGCAGTTTGAACGGCCGCCTGCAACGATTGCTCACGAATCCCCCTGCCTCGAGCTATTCAACACAGTCGCAGCAACCCAAGACCTCGAGCACATTGCAACCTGAAGTTCTGAACCGGATCTCCGCTAATGCGAAAGTATTGCATGATGCTTTGGTCGACAACTATCACTGTCACTGCGAGGTTGGACACGATGCGAACCTAGGATCACGACTTGTTTGTGCTGAAGACCTGGGATTTATGGAGCCTTTGGAGCTCTTATTTCCCGTTTGCGCAGAAGTCGCGAAGGAGTTGACTGAGATGGGTCTGTCATCTTCCTCATCCATGGGCTGCACAAGTCCCGATGCAGTTGAGTTTGATGCTTTGTCCATGAGGTACCTCACCTCCGTCCGCGATCTCAAGTCCTTGACTGACAATCCAGTGATGCACCACCACGTCCCTGGCAGCCCAGGTTTCCGCCAGAAAGGTCTTGGTCGCAAAGAGGGCAGAGAGCGAGCATATCGACAATTCCAACCTCGCTTCCCAGTCCTGGCTCATCTCCGCCTCCTTTTCGTGGACGAAAGATATCCCTGAGTAAGAGCGACGGCATGGAACCAAACAATCTTATCGAAGACCTTTGCGCATTCATCAAGAACCTGGCTGAAACTGAAGTCAAGTCTGCTCCACCGTCCTGTCTTGGTATCTTGGGACTTAAGGAAAAGAAGTACGCTGTCAATGTGACTTCGCTCGGTAGCGACTTGGAAGAAGAACCGAAGAGCTTCGTCTGTCTGGAAGATTATCTGTCTCCAAATCGAAGCTGGAATCTATCACGACAGAAGCGCATGGACCTTGCGCTCAGTCTCAGTCTTGCGATCCTACAATTCGTCTCCACTCAATGGGTCGATAAATGGTGGTCCTTCAGAGATTTTTGTATGCTGAAGGGCGACAAGTCCCAAATTTTCGTCACTAAGAAGTTCTACTCCACCCAACTCGGAGCCGCCAAGACTGATGAACCTCTCCACTCACCTCAAATGTCCATGTTCTGGGACTGTATCGGCGAACCAATCCTCACTCGTCTAGGCTTCGCACTCGTTGAACTGGCTCTTGGTAAACGTCTCTCAGATCTTCGAGCACAAGCTAGTGATCCAAATGTGAACGATATGCTTGATCTTGCAGCAGCGAAGAAGTTGGTGAATGAAGGGCAGGTGCTAGAGGAGGCTGGGAGGTGCTACAATGAAGCTGTGCTTGCATGCCTGACGCACCAGATCGTGACAGCTGAGGGAGTGACGGGTTTGAATTCTCAACATGCAAATTTTCAGGCTGATTTGGAGACTTTCATTGTTGCTCCGGTGAGGGAGTTTTATCTGACGAGTTGGCGGCCGGTGCAGGCTTTGGTGGCGGCATGAGTGTGCTTGAGTATGTGCTGGTTGGCGTCGAAGTGTTCTGATAGTTTTCAGCGAGGAGTTTGGCGATGGATATGAGGACAGGCTACACAAGGAGTCCACTGGCGGTTTCTTCGAAATGTGTCGTGATATACATATATACCTATTGCAGTCCATCACGTGCTGGCACATACGTGGCCGAGGCTCCATCTCACCTAGCATCTCTTTATCCTCCTTCACTAATTTCCAATTTGATTTTCTCCCACGTTACAACAACCGTCTCAAAATGGCTCCACCGGAAGACCTCTCAGTCAAAGCACCCATCTACTTCCTCTCCCGCAACCCAATTTACGAAACCACAAAACCCTACACGCTCCGCTACCGGCCCTCGGAAGCCTCTCAGATCCCTCAAACAAACGTTGAACGAGAACTGCATGAACTCGTTTTCCACGACTTACGTCTCGCCCATGGACTGGAGTACGAAACATGTGGGTTCCAAGTCGTAAGTCTAGAGAGTGAAATGAAGTATGAGGAATACGATGACGAGGAAAAAGTTGAGCGTTTTCATGGGAAGGAGGTGGGTGAGGCTGTTAGGGTTGCGCTTGGGGCGAGAGGGGTTGATGTTGTTGATTATGTGGTATTATAGGTGTCTTTTTGATATTTGACGGTAGAATCGTGAGCTGAATGAAAGATAGATTCGAAGGAGAGATCCGAGTTGGCCGATTGCTACTGGGGAGACATATCGGTCGCAGCAGCCTGCGAGTGCTGCTCATATAGGTAGGTCATCTTGATCTCATGGACACCATTTGTTGATGAGCGATTAGATCATACATATGAAGAAGGTTGTCGAATCGTGAGGGATATTTATGGAGAAAAAGCAGATGTTGTTCTTCAAGGGCGTTGGCAATGTGTGAAGTAGGTCTCACTTTTCTCTCTCTACGACTTGAATCCCTCGGTCGGGTTTCAAATCATTCGATGAAGTCTCTTTTTAATGTTTCTGCCAGCGTCTGGCATCCTCTCCAAGGACCTCTAGTCGACTGGCCTCTCGCAGTCTGCGATGCATCGACAGTCGACTTCGACAACGACACCATGGCGGGAGACGTCGTAGATCGAGAAGCAGTATTCGAGAATACGCAAGTTCACTTCAATTTCGATCAGAAGTGGTACTACCTTCCATATCAATTACCTTCTGAGCTTCTGATTTTCAAGAACGCGGATAGCGAGGAGAAGGATGGGTCTACCCAAGGTAAAGTTTGCCTCGATTATGATGGAATTAAGCCTGACTAATTTGTATAGGGAGCCCTCATGCTTCGTTTGATAATCCGAGAACGACAGATGCAGATTTGAGGAGGGAGAGTGTTGAATTTAGAATATTGGTGAGATGGTAGAGGAGGCAATAATCTGGTGAAGAGGGAGGTCTATATTCACCGTCAGATCACCAGGCATCCTTTCAAGTAGTTTCACGATGCCATGTATTTACTACGCCTCCATGCTGAAATCTAATACTCAAACGAGATGCTATGCTTTCCAAAATAGCCTGCCCCCACTCCCCCATCTGCGTTATCTCGAAACGTTGCTAGGTCTCCGATCTCTTAATCCTCAATCTTGCCGACGTTTGAGTCTTTCCCATAATCTGCAGATTTCCCTTATCAGTCCCTGATCTATAAGCTGGACTTTCCTATTTCTCTCACCGAATAGCCTCGCTTTCACGAAGCCGCTGCAGCCTCATTCTTCGCAGGGCTGACCTTCGCGGAAGTTCCATCAACCACAATCACAGCACCCTTCTCGACACCATACTCTACGCCCGACCCCTCCTTCGCTTCAACGGGTGGCCAATGCGCTTTCCATGGCTGAGCCTTCCGGCAGGTTTGAGTTCGAGTTGAGGATGGCATAGCCCTTGCAATAGTGAAGTGAAGGCTTTCGAGTAGAGAATTGACTGATGCTGAGTCTGAATATGCTGAAGGCTGCTGGATTTTTGACGCTTTTTTTGAACTGTTGAGGGAATTTCTTTTGATGGAGGGGTACAGTGAGGGGCAGATCCGATATCCGCAGCCAGGACGCACCTCCCGCCAGCATCTGACGTGGCGGTGAGCCTTGCCATGCCAGATTCCGCCCGACTGTGATGGTGAGTGGCACGTAAAGTGATTCGTGAAGTTGACGAAGACGCATGAAGCTGCATGAGGCGGCATGAACTTGCAGCTGTAGCCGAGATCGGGCCCAGCGTCTTGGAAGTGATACCAAGGTTTAGCAAGGGACAGTTCGGAAGAGGTCGGCTTAGTTCGAATATTGAACCATAATTGCCGTTACCTCAACATAGGAAGTTGAGGAAACCACGGGACACCACGATCTTCATTATCACATATCGATTGTGTGATGGATTGGTTTTCGCAGATGAAGTATTATAGGTTGGGTACTAATACTCCTCAAAGATTCAAGTAGTAGACTGTTTGGGCCGGAGTGCATCCCATCCTCTGAACGAAAGAGTCTCGGTTACCAAAAGGGGGCAATTAGTGGCGTCGTTTATTAGCCGAGGAAAGAGTCACCTGGTAAATGTTGTTAGAGATCTATTGATGGTAAAGTTATATGGCTCAAGTGTTCTTATCCACATCTAATGAGTCATCATAGAAGACTTTATTCCAAAAGTTACAACAGACATTCCGAATCCTCCCGAATACGTTAAACATGGAATAGAGTAATGCTTCCTTCGACTGCTAAAAGCTGCTTCCACATGGCGACCACTTTCAAACGCTAGGTTTTGTTGAAGATAGAAAGTTGAGCACAGATCACTTTTGCAGATCGGACTTATTATAAAGATGTTAGCGGGTCGAAGAAGCTCGCATCGAGATTTTCAAGTCCGATAGATAGGGGTTGTCTAGAGAGGCCGAGAGGACAGCACTAGTCTGCAATTGAGACATCGGCAGAACTCTACCTTCAATGAGGAAAGGTAGCTCAAGGCTCGATGTCTGATTCGGTGGGGATTCTAAAGTCCTCTGTTTCAAGTCCTGCGTCACAAGATACACAACGTCTTGCCCATCTGTCTTCTGTATTAGCATTGACTTCTCGATATTACAGCTTGAATCTCACAATGGCTGGCTATTTGAAATATTCCATCGATCATTCACCTCGTCCCTTCCACACCACTGCGTCAATTTATGACATGCGGGTGGGCCGATCTTGCAGATGAAGATTCTGCTAGACCGATAGCAATAGCGATCGAGGTCGAAGCATCGAGCTAGAGTGTGTGACATGTCTGGTGCGTATGTTCTTGACAAAGCGGAAGAACGGAGTACCTAGGTAGGGTGGGGACAATTATCCTGGTGAGCTTCGTCACATGATTTTTTTTTCACCTTTCCCATTCTAGTTAGTTTATTTTTCGCGAAATTTCGTGGTCATCTCGAAAATTTTCTTCCAGCTTCAAACTTTCCTCTTCATCAAAAAGTAACAGAGCCAGCCACGACCTCCACCTCGATTTCGAAACAGTGGTGTGTTGCCAGCACTCTTTCGGGAGTGTGAGGCTCTGGAGATGAATAATTTTGCTCTGCAAGCTCCTTGATAGGAAGTTTGTCTCCCGTGGGTCTTCTTAATTGAGGGCGAGGGGAGGTGAATGTCGATGATGGGAGACATACCAATGTCAAAAGTGAAGATACCTGGATACTGGATTGCGCGCGCCGCTGTCTGGAGAGGTCGTGATGAACAGATTGTGGCGGGATCTGGTCGATTCGAAGCTCCTTTCACGAATGCGCCTCTTTTTCCACGCCGCAACACTGCGTACATTTTTCTTTGCTCTTTCGTGAGACATATCTTAATATACATGACAAGTCAATCGTACCGATCTATGTCTACAAATTTACGTGCACTGGTTGGATATCAAGCAACCGTACGGAGACGGCGAAGCAACCTTTATAAACTTGACCTTCCCACGCCCTCACCAATATCTTCATAGACGTCGCTCTCTTCGCCTCCTACCAGGTGCGTTCTCAATGAAGGTCTGGGAATGGAAAGGGAGCAGTCCCATCAGCGCCGCAGTCATAATTTTGTCAGCATCCCATCAATCGGTCAGCCTTGCTGCAAAAATTGACCTATCACAGGCTCCAATTCTTCTTTACGATCGCGGCTTCGGAACTTGGCTCTCTGCCATCAACCTCGAAGGAAACGTCAACCTCCTATACCACCCAAACGGTGACTTTGACCGTCACTGCTATTCGTCAGGTGGTCAACTCAACCTATACATATCATCCTGCCAGGTACTGGTCTACCCGGACAGCGAATTTTTGATACGATGCTCTATCGGGCGCCTGAGCAACCGTCAATGTCTGTCGATTGCCTGGTGAACATTTGCATTTACGGCGGTAGCCACAACGATCAATTCTTCCGATTGGAGAAGGAAACATATCGTCAGCTATCTATGCAGGTCTGGCCACAGCTCGGAGGCCGATATATCCATGAGCTGCCCCAGTCTTAAGCTCTACCTTCTTATGCAGGAGAGATAGTGATTAGCGTGTAATTTACACCACTTCAACGTCCGTGACCGGAATTAATCTCATAGCCTCAGCATTCTGTTATTAAATTGTCTATGCCCCTTCGCATCCTTTTTCTTCATCTGGTTCTAATTCGCTCTTGGCTGTTGATCTGATCCAAAGCTTTTGGCTTGAACCTAGGCAGTTTTCGAAATGCATTCCATACGCATGTACTAAGCTTATAGTTTAATGCGCTGTCATTTGGTACTTTCCTCGAACGAATGAACTCTGTACATCATGCTCAACGGCTACTCCTTCCTGTCCTGCGTACAGTTCAGTCTTTTTCATCACCAGCACGTGACCAGTTTCTTCTTCAGCCAGTTGTCTACGTCCAACCCTTCGATAATCTTGCATTGCAGCTGAACTTTAGAGGAAGAGGATACTCATGTTTTATCTTGTTATAAATGACAGCATATAGTTCGTGCTAGCGGTTCTATGCAGTATCGTTAAAAGCAAATTTCGAGTCTTGTCAAGAATTGCTACTGGAGGTGTCAGCAAAAGCCATAACTAGGTACAGCTCTTCTGTGATGAGTAATCGTATTTTTACTCGGTCCTTACTTTTGAATGTCTCGTACTCGTGTATTCGTTTGCAAAGAAACAGACCATCATTTTTCCTCCCTGGGTCACCTTCGCGGTAACCAGCAGGGATCTAGCTAAATCCGGGGCTTAGCAAGAGGGCTGAAATCACGTTTTATCGAATGATCATTATTCAAGCTTTTACCAAGCATTGTTTATTCGTGCTCCAGCGCCAGCGCCGTAGTCGTCGTACTCTGCGGTGCTTCTCTGTGTTGGGGATCGATCGATATGTGAACCCCGCACAGGCCACTGCTCGGAATGTCTGTCGATTGGTTGGTTCGCTTGGCAAAATTTGGAAAGGGGCGCGGTACTATGTCAGCTTTCCTTGCCCAAATTGCTTCTACGCGGCACGTTGACTTAGAATGAATGCATGTCTTATCTCATCTATGGGTCTCTATGGATGGCCTGGCAGTTCCTAAACCTTGATGGCAAGGATTATCCAGCCAAAAGTTAGCAAGTTCCTGGTCATCAGTCATATATAAGTATCGATTGCCTCTCTTTAATTCTCATTCACGACTTCTGGCAAAAGCCAAGAACAACTAAACTCCATTAGTTTGCTCAAACTCAGGCATCTGCTGTACTACATTGTACGACACTTTTCACAATGCCGCCAAGCACTCCCTTCAAGAGTGCCTGGACGCAATTCTTCCCTCCGAAGGCCACTTTCACAGACAAGAATGTTACTGCCGACCTGAAGGGCAAAGTCTACATTGTTACAGGTGCTAATTCCGGAATGGGCCAGGACTTAGCTCGGGTTCTCTATGCGAAGAACGCCAAAGTCTACATAGCTTGCCGTTCCGAGGAGAAGGCGACAGAATCTATATCATATATCAAGAAGTCCGCGCCCACATCGAAAGGAGAACTGGTCTTCCTCCCTCTCGACCTTGCCGATCTGGCCAAAGTAAAAGCAGCAGCACAGCGCTTTCTGGCGCAAGAGTCCCGACTACACGTCCTGTTCAACAATGCGGGAGTAATGACGGGTCCAGCCGAACCACCACCAAAGACAGTGCAGGGTCACGAGCTTGCTCTGGGTGTAAACTGCGTTGGCACTTTTCTCTTCACCAAATTGCTGACTCCAACACTGATTACGACGGCCCGATCCGAACCAGCGAATACAGTCCGTGTCGTATGGCTCTCCTCTTTCGGACTCACTCAGTATGCACACGAGAGCCGCGGCATCGACATGGACAACTTAGACTATCACATCCCCAAGCCAGGCATAGACCGCTACGGTATCAGCAAGTGCGGCAACTGGCTTTTGGGCGTCGAGTATGCTCGTCGACACAAAAATGACGGTATTGTGAGCGTGCCAATCAACCCAGGCAATCTCCGCACTGCTCTTGCGAGGGACCAGTCTTGGTTACTGCAGTTCATTGCCAATTTGATCGTCTACCCAGTCATCAATGGAGTCTATACACAGCTTTTCGCAGGATTTTCTCCAGAGGTTACGACTGAGACGGATTGGAGTGCGAAGTGGGGTAAGTCGTTGGTATGGTAGATGAATGTGGGTTTGAGCTGATCAATATACTGTAGTTATCCCGTGGGGACGATTCCAGCCGCTTCGATCGGATTTGCCCAAGGCTACGAAGCCGGTGGCTGAAGGTGGGAATGGGAATGCGCAACAATTTTGGGATTGGAATGAGGAGCAGGTCAAGAAATACTTGTGAGCCTCGTTGCTAAAATATACCTTCAATGATGTTCATTATAATTCCTCTTTTGGGAAGACTTGTAATTCGATTTGTATGAATAGTTGATGCAATCTCATAGAGAGGGGCTATGAGGATGTAATGAATTATTGCCAATCTTGCTTGCGTGGATTTGTATTGGCATCGTTTTGTTCTCGGATGCAGCATGCATGCCGTCCGTCAGCTTTTGATTATCAAGTCCTGTTCCAGAACATGCGACCTCGTCTCAAGACTCGATGGCTCTCACTGTTCAGAGAGTGAACATTTGCTAGCCTGTGTAGTGCTGTTGTTATACGGCATTCAGAAGATCTGGGAAGCAAAGACATTAGCTCGAAAACTAGTACAAAATCGATTTCCATACATGAAGCATACCAAAGCGAAAGCTTTTATTTATCTCTGACTTAAGAGTCTTCTGAAGCTTTGACTTCGCAATAGGAAATTAATATCTAAGAATATCGGACAACCCAGATAGTCTCCTGGCTGTTCCAAAGCTCTCTCACAAACAAAGATAATTCTGGATCAATCGTCAATGAAATGTCCTTGGACATTTTTCTGCGGATTTGTTAACGAAAGCGATTTCCTACTTCTCATGTCCCAAAGAGATGGTAATAGCATAATCTTTTCCCCTAAGATATCGAAGTAGTATTTGACGAACAATCTGTAGTTGCTTTTATCATAATTAAGATGTAACTGCTGATCAGAGGAAACTGTAGAAACTTGTCTAGTCTATTAACATGACTAACTTGACCTGAGCCTGGAAGGCCACGGATGATCCATGGGAGCTTGGGACGATTGTTAGTGTCTGGAAAACCCTCAATGACCTTGCTTGCAATCGCAGACGTGCTCGTTCCATGTGTGGTTGCAAGTGTAGGGAATGTTGATACCAGCTTCCTCAAGTACCATTATATCAGACAGATCTTAACTACCACAGACACGGTCCATCTGACGAGCTCTGACAACGATCGCTTTCGACTGTAAGTGCGGCTGGAGAGGTGTGGCCGATGGAGCTAGTGCCGCGAGAAAAGCGGGTCCACGAAGTTGCGCAGGTATATGGGTGAAAAATCGCTTCAATCTAAGCTTTTCTCTTTGGCCTTCTCAAGATCTTTGACAGCACCAGCTTCGAGCACTCTTCGTTCGCCGCCAACTCGTCACACAATAGCAATCAGCAGCAGCAACAGTCTCTCTCCACACCACCAACAACAGCAGCAACAGCCACCTCCTCCACACCATGCCTCATCTCTCTCTCCCCGGTTGCCCCTATCCCGAAACCCCTCTCGATGGCACGGACATGGGGTCAGCCCCATACTTTAACGTCAGTATTTGTCTGTTTCCTTACTATTAATTGCTCCGGTTTCTTGGACGTCTTGCTTTTGTCTAGGGTTTGCTATCACTCGACCACAGATCTAGCATTTCTTGCTCTTCCTTCAGATCAAAAGCCCAATCCTCCTCCTCTCCAACGAGCTTTCATACCTCAAAAGAATCTACAAAGAGTCGAACAAGAATACGAAGTTATGTACGGACCCTGTCTTAGGACAGCTTGGCGAACTTTTAACACCTCACCGGGGCGACGAACTTGAACGCAGCCCCAAGGCCTAATCCTCATCCTCACAATCGAGCTTTCATGATTCACAAACATTTACAAAGTGGTCGAAGAAGAATACAAAGATATGTGTGGGCCCTGTCTTGAGGCACTGTTTGGCGGAATTTTCAGATCTCCCCACAATGGACTCGAAATTGAACGCAAAACAAGCTCACAATGATACAAGGAGTCCACAGAGGAGAGTTTACATGTCTCTAGGCTTCATACAATGGTTTGGCCAGCGCGCAAGGAGACCTAAAAGCAGAAGCTGAGCACCAAATCACGTTTTCAAGCCTCAAAGGGTCCTAGATTGGATTTCTACAAGCACAGAGCCCCTCTACAACTCCCAAGGATAGGGAGATGGCTCAATAGAGAGGAAGATGGCAACGAGTCTGGTGACAGATCTCAGCGTCATCCTTCTCTGTGTAGTTCTGCTTCCTATTTCTCAGTGGAAAGGGGGAGGGGCTTCGAAGCGAAATTTTCGGTAACGGACCAATGAGCGTTGACCTCGTTTTTTCCACCCCTTCCCTGAAGCAAGCCAATGAGCGTTCAAGCGTTCCTTCCTGAGACGTCTGTTGATTGCCTTCGCTCTTCACCGCATCTTAAAAATCTCTATCCTACGTTGGATTTGTTTGCTTTTGAATATCTTTACAACGCCCAGTCTGGACCTGGCAAGTTTGCAGGTTCCGGTTCAGTGGCAGGATTTCCTTCACACGCTGCGCTCACAAGGCGGACATGGTGGTTCTGGTTTGTTCGTTTGAAGGGTTGTTCGTTTTTATTGTGTCCATGATATCGCTGTCTTTCAATTCTGTTTCAACTGAAGATGCATGACTTGAGGATCACTGATCGACACTTGACGTCCGCCGGGGATGCAGTTGCTACTGAGATCATCCCTTGGAGCGAACAGGATCTAGGATCTTGGGACCATGAGTTGTAAGCAGAGTCTTTACTTGGAGTTGTATCAAGAATGGATGCAGATCCACTGAGGTCAAAGAAAATGATCCTTGACAGTCAAATTTGTGGACTTCACAACATATCCCAGCTACGTCTTCGTTTCTTCGTCACCAGGTCCTACTTGACAATACAACCATGTTGCACTCATTCATCCTCTTTCTTTATCAATGCACGTCCTTGCCCAAAGATGCCTTTCACTGTTGGATCTGTTCCAGCAGGAAAAGAAGATGGGATGTGGGGACATGCGTTTAAGGTCTGAATGCGGATCATGCAAGCTACTGATCTAGGACACTGATCTGAAAGGTCAACCATCAATTCTCTGATGTTTGAAGCTGTTTTGGTACTTCATCAGAGTCTCCAGCATCTTTTTAAATTGATATGCTTCTCAAGTTCGAAAGTGCGTCCTGGGGATGGATCTTCGGGTAGATTTATATCTCCAAGTATTGAGCTTCCACTAAGCCACTCAGAATGTCAACAAGGAAAGAACAATGCTGTATCAATCTATAGTTTCTGTTGTAGTCAACGTACATAGAAGGGTTGAAAATACGGCATTCAAGATAGAGAGAGGGAGAGAGAGATTTTAGCAAAGTCCCATACCTCACCGTTGCTGTCAAGATGTGAATTGTCGACAAGGTTGATTGTTTCAGATCTGATTTAGGTCGTCTGCAAAAAAGGACCGGTTTCCTTTGCTCCGATCTTAAGATTTTCCCTGTTGACATAGCCCGTGCCCCTTGGATTGAGAAGGTAGCCTTCCCACTCTTAGCTTCATCAGCCTTGTTCTCTCAAGCTCCATTCATGTCTAAGGTTACGGCGATCTCCGGGTTCACGTGGACATCCAAGCTTAAGAAGACCACCTACGTAGCGAGCGCACAAAAGGGTTTTAATCTCGCGTGTTTATTTTCCTGGACTTCGCGCTACTCTCTATATCAAAATCTCTCAGATCGCCACTTCTTGCAAACCCAACAGACACTGATTCGATCTCGTTGCCAGCTTCCCGCGCCGCAAGGACTCAATCTTGTAAGTTATTTTCCACCATTGGAAGCACTCAAGCTGATTCCGATATCAAGGCTCCCGTCCCTGGTCTCGCGCCCGTCCAGGGTCGCCGTCCTGCTGCCGTGCTTGTATGGATATTGTCCCTCAAGATATACGAGACCGAGCTAATCTTAACAACCAGCAGCCACCACGACAGCCTCAAGTCTCAGTAAGTCCCGAACCTCTCCTCCAAGCTCAATTGTACGGATGACTAACGCTTTTATAGAGGGCACCACCTGTCAATGTAAGCCCTTCTCCTCCTTCCCGATATTCAACCTCAATCCGCTCTCCTCCACTTACAAACACGCATACTGATACGAACATTAGGCTACCAACCCTCCGACCGCAGTCACCACCCGCTGCCTCTCCTACAACACCGGGTTGGGCGCCGAGTTACCGGGCGTTGCCCAACGACAAGTAGTCACCCGAGCAGGGTTGGCTACCGACCCTACCAATTCCGTCCGGGCGAGCCACCGCAGCTCGGCCAAGGGGCAAGCTGTCGGGACCTTGGCTCCTGTCGCTTGTGACCTGTGCGCCGCTGGCTATGGGCCATATGTTGACTGTGTGGTTGCCCTTGGCACCAGAGCCAACGGAAAGAAATTCTTCGGTGGAGGATGTGCGTCCTGCACGATGGGTAGCCACCCGGAGCGGTGCAGCTTCTGTACGTTTGACCGACTTTTTCCTAGCTATATGTTCGATCTTGCCTAGAGACCTGGGATGGGATAGGTATAGATAGATTGCTAACGTAGTGAATACAGACACTGGATAGGGGGAGGTAGTGGGGGATTCTTCGGTCTTCGTAAGTCCTCAAATTCCGCTTCTTCGCCGGACATCTAAGCTAACGTCTAAGTGGGAGCAGTCAGCAAAAGCCTACTACGGTGGCATCATCATCTTGTCGGAGTTCTTGTAAGCAAGAAGATTGTCCCGTGGTATGGCGGACACTCAGCTAACTTCCAGATGGAAGAAGCAGTTCATGCAAAAGTCCTTCGCGGAAGGCACCACATCTCGTAAGTAAAGCTCAATATCCTTTGTTTTGCAAGTAGGATAGGAAGACTAACAGTAAGTGAACAGAGTATGTTTCCTTCAAAAGTCCACTTCGGTGGCAGCGTATTTTGTAAGTTGAACGTGTTCCTGAATCTGACGGATAATGGAACTGACTTGTTAAACAGACGATTCCGAAGTACGAGACACGTCAGAAAGTCCTCGCTGAGAGGCATTGAATACAGAGTCTAGATGCATGATGTGATTGTGATATGTGACGATTTTCTGAACTTGATAGTGCTTTGAGCTTGACAACGATTTTGATTTCACCTGAGAGAGCTGATACGACAGGAACGGATCAGACAAAGCTCTACGCTAATCATTGCGACAGCTAAGTTCCTGCTCCTCAAACCTTCTTCTCCCCACCACTAACAACTGTCACATCATCAGTCACCTCACTCTCCCCACCATCCACCCTCTCGCCACCATCTCCTCCCACCCCAACTCCATCTCCTCTAATAATCTCTGATTCCTGATCCGCCATATCCCGCAAATCACATAATACAACACAAAACAAATCATAAAACTCCGCAAACCACCCTAAATGCCCGATATCCGTCGCTGTCTCCGAAACACTCACTCTTAACGTACTCACAAAGCCAGGGAAAGGGACTGCTACACCGGCTATATAAGCGAGGAGCGCTTAGATACTCTATCCTTTGTGGTAGTAATAGTGGTTATTGGACCGGAAGCCGTTGTACAGGTTACTGATGAAGATATTGCTGTTTGTCAAAAGATAGTCTTATTCCTCTGTCAGATAGCGAATTTGAGTTGGAGAAGGAAGGAAGAGGAGTTTACAATTATACAACATAATCGCAATGGTACTTGCCTATTTTCCAATCAACAAGCATCATCAGAATTATCATATGCAAGAGAAGGGAGTGTCACGTTCTATGAAGTTCGCATACCCGCTCAGGAACGAGATGCATATACTAGCGCTGGCCTTGATTTTTCATGGAACGAGGATCTACATCCCGAATGTGGCGATGTATTCGCCGCGTTGGATGGTAGGTATTTGGGAGGAGCAGGTGGCGTCTGAGCCGAAGGGGAGGGTGTTGATGAGTAGTTTACGCCGATGGAGTGGAATACCCAGGAGAAAGCGCAGAGCGCTATACCGGCGCATGTCCTAGCTCACTAGTACTGAATTAGGACGGCGTCCATGAGGCCTCATCCATCCCTATTCATCAGCCAGTTCTTCGGTCAAAGGTAAAAGGTAAAATGAGAAAACTACCGGAGTTTAGCACCCCAAGCTTGGATTATAGCTGAAGCAGCCAGGGTACCGCAAGTCACAGTGATACGATTGATGATTCGCAAATCATTATTTAGTAAAGAGGAAGGAAGGAAAGATGGTTGGATGGATGGACGGGGAACAGATATAAGCGTTTGTCTGTCTGAAGGACCCTAGGCCAGACACGTACGTCAAAACATATAGTACTCTTTGATGTGTAAGGATTTGGAAGCAATAACACCGAGAACTTGACGTTCAAAATGTTGAACCAGAGTGGATATCTCGGTAAATTGTCGGGAGCCCCCAACTCGACTCCACTCTTTGACGATTGCCTACTCTTCACTGGAGTGGTTGGTTTGGAAGTATGCCTGTGGCGAAAATTTGTTTGAAGGTATAGAGCACGGTTATCGGGTGCTTGATGCTGCTGTCTGGGTATCGTTCTTGGAGTTCTTATTTTTCTGAAAAGCGACCTACTGTTAATGCATTTGGGATGCATGGAGAACTTGAGAACAGTCTCGCTTGTTTTCTTTAGGGATGGGAAGAAATGGAGTATATATGGTCAAGAAAAATGCGCAGGGTGTACTTGTGCTTCAGAAAGTCGGCTCGTATACCCGCTTGACAGACTGTTTCTCGAGCCTGTGCTCCTTTCTTCTTCGATGTTCGCAGGTCAGGGAGGAACTTCATGCTTGCCAAAATACGAGCTGGGATGGAGGATTGTTAGATGAACTTGAATATTTATTGATGATTATTTTGCAACGTGCTCGGACGTTAGATCAGATGTTGGATTGTAGGTATTCATCCTATTAAAGTAGATACCGGTAATCTGGGCTCATGTCCTACAATTTGTCAGCACTTTATTTTCACTTGCGTCCATATCACTTGATCCTTCAAGATCACCATTGCAAAATTGAGTAGCGCAAGGGAATCATGACTTACCCCTAATTCAGTCTTCTCATACTCCGTCAATCCGACATCCACAACAGCCCTATCCCTAGCTCTATTTTGCCAAACCACAGCAATGGCATACAATACACAACTAAAGGCACTCAAGCACAAGAACGCAAGACATATACTATATCCCTTCTTATAGTACGGCGCATCGGTTGAGATGAACGCATAGGTCGCAATAATGCCTCCAATATTGCCGAACCCAACCTGCCAAGCCGTTCCAACAGCTCGTCGATGATGACCTCCAAGATTCATGTTGAACCAACAGACGATGACTGGCATAGCAGAATATGCGCCCATAGCAACGAGGAACAAAGCAGCGTATTCGAGATGCTTGTTATGATGTACCGTGATCAGAATCGCGAAGCCAGCTATCGCTACACAGATAGGAGCGATGGTAAAAGCGAATCGATGGCGAGTGAAATCCGAACAAGTGGCAACAATCATCGCAAATGCAAAAGCACACGCCCAAGGTGGAACGCTGTGCAACTGTGTTTCAATGGCAGAATAGCCATATGTGGCCAAGATGGTTGGTGCAAAGAATGCATATCCGTATGCAGGTACAATCATGCCAAAGTACATGAAGCCTCCCAGGATGACTTTGAAGTCCTGGAATACACGGCCTACGTCTCGGATTGTGATTTTGCGCTCAGCTGCTGAACGACCTTGGTCGGCTTGGAGACGGGCTTTAACGTAGGACCGTTCTTCGGGTGTGAGCCATTTGGCGTCTTCAGGGAAGGAGGGGAGGACGAAGAAGAAGAGGATGGCGACAACGCAGGTTAGAACGCCTTCTAGGATGAAGATCCATCTCCAGCCATTGTATCCTCTCAACCCGTTCATCTTTCCAATAGCCGAGGCGAGAAGACCACCGAATGCGCCGGCGAGCGTAGTGCTGGAGAAAAAGAACGAGTAGCGACGTTGAGCTTCTGATCTTTTATACCACATCCCAATCAGATAAAAGCAGCCCGGAAACATGCCAGCTTCGAACAGACCCAAGAAGAAACGAGTTGTGAGTAGCCCGCCATAACTCGACACCAGTCCTTGGCAGATAGAGACGAGCCCAAAGAAGAACATGCAGAAGGACAACCATATGCGGGGTGAAAGTCTCTTCAGGAAGACATTGGACGGAATCTCGAAGACCACATAAGGGACGAAGAAGATGGTCAACGCCGTATTGAATTCCGTATTTTTCAAATCGAGATCCTTGATCAACCCGAAAGCCTTTGCGTTTGCAATATTTACTCGATCGAGGAAGGCGAGGAGGTATAGGATGCAGAGGAAAGGGATTACTCGCAGGTCGATTTTTGCCATGAGCTTCTTCTCGGTTGTGTGGGGAGGGCAGATTACGTTCAGGTCGTCGTATTCGGGAGGCGCGGCTGGGTTCGAGATATTGGGATCATAGTAGTTGTTGATCTCATTCTTGGTCCCTGGCTCTGGATCAAGGTCTGAAGTTGTTGGAGACCCTCTCGCGCCATCTGCGAAGGAGTTAGAGAGAGGGGATCTTGGAGTTGGCATAGAGATTGAGCCACTTACTTTTCTTGCCAAACATCTTGGCGGATTGTGAGTTGTTGATTCAGCTCAATGGCAGCTCTTGATGACCTATATACCAGCAGCTTATGTACAGCAGTAATCACTCGACGTTTACACTGCAGCTGACAATAGAGAAAAGGTGGTAATGATAAAAGAAGGACCTGAAAAGGACCGCGGCGACAAGGGCACGAGAGCAATAAGTAATCGAGCCAGAGAAGTTTTACTGCATAGGGCTAATGGTTCGACGTGCTTAGTACGAACTACTCATTAATGGAAAAGAATTTTAAGGATCCCCGCAAAATGGAATGCGGGAGGCGGCACTAAGCTTCTTACAAATGACCCTAACGCTTTTCGGACAAAGATCCGCAATTGTAAAAGATGTGATTGGGTAGATAATGCGCCCATGTCTCTGAAGATGCGGGGTTTGCGATTTGCTGCCACCAGATCGCCCCTTCGGGTTTCTGTCTGGACCGAGCATGAAGTCATGCCTGAGGTATTGAATATCTCTTTCCTATGTACCTAATTGCTTTGATGGGACACGATAGTTAAGCTTCTATGTACCTACGTAGACTTAAGCTTAATATTCCATGAAATAATAGATTTTTCTGTACAGTCGTACCTCACATCTTACCGTCTTCCGGTATCGGCTCAAGCAAAAAGGGTTCTCGGCTTATAAAAATCACAAGTGGAGAAACAGTCTTGGAAGTAGATGAGAAGAGTGGGCAAGAGAAAAAATAATGGAGAATTGGCATTGAACTCTGTCTTTTATCTTGAGGATAGTTGAAATATACCTCGAAAATTTCGTCTCTTCTACCAGTATCAAATTCGACGAGGTTCCGGGCCTTAGAATGCCCTGAGATGTCCTACAGAACTGCTAAGCACGTCTTGTTCCTTGAACAAAATCTCATTTTCTGATCTAAATGGACGTTTAAACGGATAAAATAATAAACTACTCCAGTTTACGGTAGGTGACTAAGTAGTCAAAAGGTACCTAGGTAAAGTACCTAGGTATCTGGTTCACGTGTAGATCACATGTCCGCAATGAAGCTTAGTCAGCTTAGGTAGCTCGAAACTCTTCTTCGCTCCTTTCTTTTCGAAGTCTTGTTCGAACAGACACGAATTTGAGATTCGCACAACTCATGCTTCTATCCAGACTAGGTTTGTATGATCCCGAAGTCGAGTAAAGCCGCAATATGCCAAAGTTGGCAACAGATCAACGTCGACAGCGCAGACTTTCTTGAGTGGGAGGCGCAGCCCTTGCTTTCCCTTCAGCGCGTGCTCGGACAAGACGCAGTCTCATCATGAAATGTCTCTGGCGTCTCATATGCCATGCTAGATTGGACTGGTGTCAGAATACCGAGTGGCATTCTGCCTGCCTTAAATGGCATACTTGTACCAAAATGCCCTCTTGCAGTCACCGAATGAGCGTGGCTTGCTCCGGCCATTACCAGCCTCATTCTGACATCCAAAGCTGTGATTGATTGGAATTACTCGCTTAACTGCAGCAACACACCCTTCCACGGACCTGTTTTCTTGCATTAGATAAGGATGCGTCTAGAGGCGGCTACGCAGCCTCGTCTTCATGTTGACTTAAGATGAGCCCCCCCAGAACTCTTGGAGCCTGCTCCATGGTCGCAAACAATGTCGACTTTTAACTCGAGGGAAGCAGCTCTCACAGGCGTCAATCTTCAAACATTAAGAATCGAGTCCGTTGGCCCTGAACGGATTGAAGAAGCACAATATGCAGAAGTGGAAGCAGAAGAAGAAGACGAAGATGACGATGCCCTGAACATTGATGATGAGCTTAGTGCAACAGTTGAGGATGCAAGACAGAAGACCGAGAGGCATAATATCGCAGAACAGAGCGGGCCCAGTTCCCAAAAGTTCCCAATTGATATGTAAGTCTGGTGTCGAATTACGGAGGTGCCATGCGATCTAGACTAACCCGGCTGGACAGTATTGAAGATGCCGCTACAAAGATGAAGATATCCCGAACCTGCGCACACTGTCGGAAAGAAGGGAAGATCGCTGATCTCTGCATTTGTGCTGGATGTGGAGGGAGACCATATCACAAATTGTGCTGGCCACGCGCAGTCCTCCACCAGCCCGACGATGGATTCGATACATGCAAAAGTCCAACAGAGTTTACGGAATATATATGGATTCAACATCTCCTCTATTCCAACACTAGTCGTGAGGAGCAGGCAACACTTCATAGAAAGGACATCTGGTCAACCTGGTTCGGTGTGCCTCATGAGCAAGAAACGCCGATGTTATACATCTACCCCAGATTGCAGCTACTCATCAGCGAAGCACAGGCTTTGAGAGACGATGACAAAGAACTCGAACAATTCCCAAGTCTAGTGTCATTCTTTGGTGATACTGGTGGCGGAAAAAGTACGATAATCAGAGCGTTGATTCGCAACGCTTGTCTGGAGAGCAGCAAGCCAGGGTCGGTTCCTATACCGGGAAACTCTATTGACAGACACAAATCGACAAGTGGAGATGTACATCTTTACTCCGACCCTGCCACCATCGATTCTAAAGTCCCGATGTTTTATGCAGGTAAGTTCTTTGGGACATGTCAATCATCAACATGAAATTGACAGCGCTATTAGACTGTGAGGGCTTGCGAGGGAGCGGAGTTTCTGCTGCAACTCGCATTGCTGAGGGTGATTTTAACTTCGGCTCAAGTTCGAAAAAGCTACTTCCACGACCGCCTTCCGACAACAAGGGTGGAAAACCAGCAAACTCTTCGAAAAGGCCCTCTGAAAAGCACACAAGACGCAGAAACCGGCGGTTCAACAAAGAAGCGTTGCTAAGAGAAGTTGCTGATCACAAGGCCACATCAAGTCGAAGACTGGAACTCCAATGGGCTGGGACAACGACCTCTGGAATATTGGAACATAAAACTACTGTTGTTGGACCGAACACTCGTCAGATTATCGTCAAGGATCTCTATCCTCGATTGCTCTACACTTTTTCGGATGTAGTTTGCTACATTACAAACAATCCAAGGTAAGCCATTCGCCATCTTTCAATCGAGATATGAAACGAAAGATTCTGAGATTTTGTCAGGGCTACAGAAGCTGAACTTCTACATCTATTCGAGTGGGCCTCAAGTGGCCATGAACTAACTTTGAATCAACGGGTTCGACCTGGACTTCTAATAGTCGTGAACAAAGATGTACCATCAGCCAGTGAAGATTGGCTTGATGTCGATTTTGCTACAAAGACTCTGCTCTCACATCTGGAGCTTTCATCAGCTTTTGCAGACTTGCGAAAGACATGGCGAAAAAGGGGCAAGTCACTGAAAACTGCCGAGGATCTGATTCTCTGCTATTACGACTCCTTCCGGATCATTTGTATACCAAATCTAGATCAGAAGACAACACATACCATTGCTGTCCAGTACGACAAGCTTTACAAAGAAGTCAGACAAGCTATTGAGAAGATGCGGGTAAAAAAGAAAAGTGTCGGAATGAATTTGAATGTTCAGAGCTTCAACAAATACATGGGATATGCCTTCGAGAGGCTCGCCAGGGACAGGACCAGCTCGATTGATTTCCATTATCTAGAAAGCAAGGATGCTACGCGGCCACGGAGATTTCACGAACACATGTTGGCTCTGATGATTTCGCTGAAAGAAGAAGAAGAGCGAAACAGTCCCGAATCCATTGCAGATCAAGAGACGCTCGTAACGAATTTGGTTCCATTCATGGCCAATGTTATCGCATCTGATGTTCGTGGGAGGAAAGTATCATCCGAAGGTTTGTGCTTCTTTGCATCGTACTCTGCTGCTGACAAGATCAAGAGTTCCGGCTGACCACTATTTAGAGGAAAAGCTGCTGATTGATCGCCGACTTCGGGAATGCAGACACACATTAGAGAGATTCCGAGAGAAAGCTTGGCGCTGCGAAGCCACAAGTGGAAAACGTCGCTGCCGTAATTACTGGCAGGGTCATGAAAAGGGGCATCAATTTTCCTCATCGGGACGTCGTAGACACTCCTCGCGGCCGTCTGATAGTTCGGGAGAGGAATCTCTCCTAGTTGGAGACTTTCAGTGCTCGTTCGACCAGGAAGCCGTGGAAATAGCAATGCATCAAGGAATTAGGCGTTTGCTCAAGAAAGTAGAGGACCTCAACGGTAACTTGGCCGAGTGTGCCCAAGACAGTGGAGTAGCACAAATATCAAGTTACATAACTTGTTATGGTTGTCTTCGAAGATGCCCCATCTTCATTCTGCCATGTCAGGATATCCAACATGCGTTCTGCCAACCGTGTCTCAAAGGGTTCCACCATGAGACTGGACGTGGAGAATCGACATTGTTCTTGAGAGGATGTCCATTGGGCTGTCGTTTCAAGAATGGCACACCTTGGCACATTCGTGTGAAATCTCGACTGGCGGGTGCACGACTTCTATCCTTAGACGGGTAGGTACCACAGGCGTTGCGATCTTGAAGTTTAAGCTGATTGAACATGACAGGGGCGGAATTCGTGGGATAATCGAGCTTTGCATCCTGAAGCAAATTGTGGCTGAAGTGGGCTTTGGTATTCCAATCCAAGAATTGTTTGACATAGCATTCGGCACCAGCACAGGTCAGTACAGGGTGCTCATGAATCAAAACGCGTTTGCTGATTATAAAAGGTGGCATCATAGCTCTCGGCCTCTTCAAGAACAACTGGTCCATAGACACGGCAATAACTGAGTTTGAGAGATTTGCGGAGGCTGCATTCTCGAAACGGATGTGGCTTAAGGTTCCTATGTTTCGTCATACGGCGCAGTTACTCTACTCTTACAGGTTCAAGAGCGAGGGTATCGATTCAGCGTTGCAGCAAGCATTTGGCAAAGGCCCGCTTTTCGGCTACAATCAGTCTTCCTCGCCAGATATTGTGAAGGTAGGAGTTGTCGCAGGTGTCTTGGGGGAGAGACAGCCATACATCTTCACGAATTACTCCAGAGACGTGCAAGGCACAGGTAAGATCTACCGGCCTTTTTTCGAGGTCAATTGAGTACTGACGCTAGTCCCACAGGTCCCGACTACCTCGTGAGAGAGGAAAATCCAGCTGATGAGCTGAAGATCTGGGAAGCGTAAGGAGACTTTCTCTGTACAATATGATTTGACTAATCTGCAAAATAGTGCTCGTTGTACATCTGCAGCTCCCACATATTTCGAACCATACTTCCATGACCAGACCAAAAAGGATTACATCGATGGAGCTCTGATGCGTAACAATCCAGTCCAGATAATCGAAGAAGAGCGTCGCATGGTATGGACAGATGGTCGGCCACTGGATATCGTCCTCTCCATCGGTACAGGAGTCCAAGCGAATTCAGAAGGAGCCGCAAAGCTCGGCGGCAAAGCTTTCAATCTAGCCAAGAAGCTTGTCCCGAAAGGATTGAAAGGCAAGATCGCTGTTGGTCTGGACATGATCCAAAGTACCCTAGACTGTGAGAAACAGTGGAAAGACTTCATCTCCGCAACCGACACCAAAACACGCCGCGTCTGCCACCGCATCAACGTAGGTCTATACGAACGACCACCCAACCTCGACGACGTCTCGAAACTCCCCCTCTTGAAATGGGAAGCGGATAAATATCTCCAGCCGCGCGGAACCAATACGTACATCTACCCTCCCTACAACTCCGCGCACGCCCACATCACCGCCGTCGCCCGCCGCCTCCTAGCCGCGCTCTTCTACTTCGAAGAAGACGAGGACTCCGTCGAGCAGCGCGGGCCCTCATGGACGGGACGGATCCACTGCCGCCTCAGCTCTTCCATGACAGAGCAATTTGGACGGCTGTCTCGGTCTGGACGTCCGGAGTTTAGACTTCGTCAATTGGGCAAAGGGGGTGAGATTTCGGTGGCACCGCTAGCGACGGATTTTGATCTGAAGACGTTTTCGAGTAAGGTTAGCTTTGAGGCGGAGACGGAGGAGTTGGTTATTGAGGTTAAGATGCATAGGTGGCCTGGGTGGGAGAGGATTAGTGGACGGCATCAGTTGTGATTGTGGATTGTTGTATACCCTGTGATGAAGTGTTTAATGATAGTCTCGCACGGAGAGAGTGTCCTCGGTGTCGAAACTGTGTGTCATCTTGTCGGCTTCCGTAAGGGACTGTGAGGGGTTCTCGTGGAGTAGCTGGGATCTCCACTTGACTAAGCTGGACGACATGATTGCCATGGTATCAGAGTTCCAACCGTCGAGATGCGGATTTTGAGTAATCCAGCCAAATCCAACAGGTCTAGAAAGTGGGTTAATAACAAGCGGATTTATGATAAGCATAATCTCTGTACAAAAGCAAGGGAAGTGGTCAAGAGATTCCGCCTTAATACCTCGTCTTACCTTCTGCGGCCTAGAATCGGGTTCCTAAGTTTAATATTTAGAAAGCGGGGTCAATATTAAACGGACTTATTATGAGCATAATTTCTCTACAAAGGAGAGTACCGGTAGTCAAAGAGGAGCGCCGTAATACCTCGCTTTACCTCAAGTGTTTCGAAATCAAGTCCTGGGGTCAAAAAATCTAAAAAGCGGGTGTCAGTAATAGACAGACTTATCACGAGTATAATCTCTGTGCAAAGACATAGCTGTGACAATTTTGCTTACCTTAGGTGCTTTGGAATCTGGGTCCTAAATTCTAGAAGACTTAAAGCTGAGGTTAATAACGGACATACTTATCACGAGTATAATCACAGTGCAAAGGAGAGGTATCAAAGCCAGGTTGTCATGCCCCCCTTGGAGGTCTTTTGATTCATCGAAACTGTTGTCAATTAGCATCAGTTAATGTACCTGCAATTGAGGAGCTTTCAACTTTCGACTTACGGAAACGAGTATTCATCATCGTCGTCATCGTCATCTTCTGATACTGTTAATATGGATGACCCAATTTTCGAAAGGCTTTTCACTTACGCCAAAATTGATTCTGCTGCTTCTCGAAAACAGATTAGTCATTGTACCAAGATCTAGAGGACAGTCAACTTACAAAAGCTTCTCTTCTCTACCTACCTCAGCTAGAGAGTATCTATTAGTTTCAAAGACCAAGAGGAAGCGAATGTCTGTTTTACCGGTAGTGGGCGCACTCGGCAGGGTGTCTATAGTAGACACAGCAACTACACGCACAACGGCGCATCCCAGCGACGACAACGCACCAAGGGTGACCGAAGGCGCCCCCGGCCGTGCATCTGTTGCATCGGAATTGACAGACATTAGCCCCAAAACAAGCTTTCAACTGTAACTGGAGCTTTCTAATGATAGAAAAGCTAGTCATAAGAGATCAACTTACGGGCGCAACAGTGCCAACACAGAATCCAAGCGCACCTCGGACATATGACGGGTGGGTCAATGCCCCAGACACATTGGCTTCCCAGGCCAATTGGCGACGGATGGGGCGGGAGGCGAGGTCGCGAGCCTGCCTGGTGCTCAGGGGCCCGGCGGCGACGGCAATCAGGATTAGACCTGAGGTTGCGGTGTTGGGAGCCTTGAATGTCCAGTAAGTTACGGTACTTTCAAATAACAGCTCGGGATACCTACGAGGCCGGCTGGGTTGAAAGGTGCAGCCAGCTTCCATCATTTATAAGTATGTAATCTCTCTGCTTGTGTGGTATAATAACTTACAACGGCGGGAACGACAACGAGAGGCTATGATTATATACGTTAGCTTTGGTACTTTAGAGGGAGGGAAAGTACTTACAGGAGGAGCGGGGTTGGCGGCAGGCTAAAAGTATCAAATAAAGTCAATTCTGTCTCCATATTCTAAAAATCTGAAGTTCGGAGACATGTAACGTACGGCAGGAACCGGAACGGCAGCGGGGGCCGGGGCAGCAGGATTGTTGGCCTGTTTCCAGACATTAGATTAGCTCTGAAAAGAATCTTGTTTTCTGAAAACGAGTGTAATATGCTTACGTTGGGGGGGGGCGGCCTGCAGAGACTTATTAGCTTTAAACATCGAAATCACGTGCCGTGGACTTACTTGGGGTGGTCCTTGACCAGGTTGGTTCTTCGAAATGTTCGAGTTAGTAAATGATATTCAATGGATGTAAAGTTCGAGCATTCTTACAGGGTTCTAAAAAGCAGAATTGTTAGTTTGTGATTCCAATACACATAATGCGTTGAAGTTGATATGTAGAAATAGTAAACAAACATTCCAAAGTGTGAATAGGAATATCGGTCTTTGTTTACAGTAGAAATTATCAAATAATCTGACATCTTCGTCCGTGAGCAAGGACAAGTAGCTAGGATCAAGTGAGATTATAGTAGCTACTACTTCGAAGAGATCAAAATACTTGACTGGCTTTTAACAAACAAGAGATTCAAGTCAGGCGCGGGCGGGGCGGACGCTACTAAGCGAGCCAGAGATAGGGGCTGGATAATTAGTAATTTGAAGAGATGAGACAACAAAGGAAGAATCGTACTCTTATCAGAGGCGAAAGAACAGGATGGATACATGAAAAGTACTTCCATGATGCAAGTTGGAAACTACTCAGAGACCATCGTAGTGGAAGTCCAGACAAGAAAATGCTGGGACAGCCTTTCAGCGCATTGAATAAAACTAGACGAAAGGCGCACTAGTTGGAAAACTTAAAGGAACATCTCTTCTGGAAAAGTCACGCAATTATCTCAATAGATGACATGGTAGGACAGATCTACACAATGAACAGAAGAAGATGTAATGTAACTTCTCCCAAGGCGAGACACGAGACTGGGCTATCATGAGATTGAACCTCGATGCATTCAAACCAGCTTTCACACCCCCGGACGAAAGGTGAACTCTACTAGGTAAAATATGATTTGTGGCATTGTCGGGGAGGTGTAGACTTCAGACGCAAAAAACACATGAACACCAAAAGCGCAAGTCAACTAACTCAGTCAAAGTGGATGGCTAGTAGCAAGAGTGGATCTCAACCAAGTGAGCCCCATCAACTAAACCCGGACTGAACCCCGGTAATTCGGGGTATAATCATGGACCATACGAAAAATGGTTGATTGAGTGTGTCCCAAGATAGATCTCTTGGTGATGAGGGGCAAAAGCAAGAGGCAATGCACAATATCAGATTTAATGGTAACAAATGCGCAAGTCATTGAAACAAACAAACAGTCAGCAGATGAAGAGAGCTCAAGAGACTAGTCTATCCTGGATTGACTTTCGAGAAATTCAGAGTCCCTCGCGTCGTGTTGGCCTTAGCCACGACTAATTACCCAACGATTGACCTTCGACAAAATAAACTCAGTCAAATGCCATCATGGTACACACTTGTATGAGACTGAGCATGACAAAGTACTCGGGTTAGACAATCGCCGCAACTTCGCGCTCACTCTCGCTCCATCAATAGGCCAGAGTGGAGGTGCCAGCTGAGATTTAAAACGCAAACTTATGCAGAAACAAGCAAAAGAACAGTATTGAAAAGAGCAACAGAAAGAGATATAACTCTCAGGCGTTATTATCCAACTACGGTAAATGAACTCTGCCAAGCACCACCTATATGACACGTTTATGTGAGGCCAGATATGGCAACGTGCTCAGGTTCGACGTGAGATCTACCCGACGTTTTGGCTCAGACGTGTAGTCAGCGAGGCTTCGCGCTCACTCTCGTCTCTACCTATAGACGTTACGTGACCACTAGATCTAGAACACAAAACCTGTACAGAAACAAGCAGAAAAAGGAGCGTTCAAGAATAACAAAAAGAGAGACAATCAAGTCTCAGGCGTCACTGCCCAACTGCGAAAGCTGAGCTCTGCCAAGTACTATCCATGATATGCCCGTGTGTGGAGCCAGGTGTAGTAGCGTATTCAAGTTCGACGTTAGATCTAAACAACGTGTTGACGCAACGAGACAGCTCTGTGAAATGGACTCGCGTTGTAAGGATAATAGGAATCGGAATAATACGTACGGCGGAAGACATGGTTGGGTGGTCGGTGGATGACTGAGTGGTCGATTTGATTGCTGAGAGTGGCGCTGATTGCTGAGATCGGGGTCGAAAATGTGTGAAAAGCCAAAGAGTGAGAATGAGTCGTGGAAAGTAAGATTGGGGTATTATCCAAGGGTCTCCGCTTTAATTAACAGACTAACTTTCTATTACGGAGCTAAACCTCTCTTGGGCGTATGTAGGTCGCTGGTGATGTCGTTGGTTGTTATTGAACCGAGACTCACGCGTCATGCGACAATGGTAGGCGTCAACCATGCATTCGAGCGAGCTGCGAGTGAACCATTGTGTCCTAAGATGAAGTACTACAACCTTATATGCAAGAGCCAGTGTAGTGTCATAAAGCTACGAGACACAATAGGATTTCAATAGAGAAAGAGATAGATGCGACTGCTCATGGATTCTTGTGTCTCATCTTGCTCTACAATGTACCTTTAGATAATCACAATAGTCAATTTGCTCTTAAGCCTCAGATGAACTCCGACAAGCTTCCGATAGATCAAAACTACAACTGTAGGTCTAAAGAGCTATTGAAGACACGCGCGAACAGAAGAATTCGAAATTTACCAATGGCTAAAGGATAACTAAAGCAAGGCCAACTTTTTCGATGATTACAAACGTAGTATTCTTTCTTGAGCACACAAGGGGTACTATCATTCCACAATATCTTTACAAGAGCAAGAAATCAAGGCTTTAGATAAGTCTCACAACTCTTGCAGGCTACGGGAGGGCTACGTGAGAGTCCCCCTGAGGCATGTGACTTCCACCACCGAACTTGAAGACCTTGGCGAAAGTGTCGACAGTTGGTATAGAATGGGAATAAGATGCATAGCCAGTATCAGGCACATTACTTGAGTGTATTATAGGGCGAGAAGCTAGACCAGCTGTTGTCTCCTCCATACCCGAATCGAAGTTTTGTTCCGACATACTTTAGAGGGGTCAAATTTGGTTGCGCATAGACGAAAATGTTAGTATTTTCCGCTGCTGTACCATTATCTAAACTTCGAAACCCCCGAAACTTTGATTTGTAAATGGGGAGGCATCTAAAACCCTGCGGATATAATGAAGCCATTTCTTCGTAGATGTAAGAATCGAACACAATAAACTTCACTTTATAGTAAGACCGTTCACGTCATATCATACCAAGAGAGATTGTTCAACTCTGCAAATCATTCGTCCACAATTTGAATTTTAAGAACTAAATCTTGAGTTTGGAAGATTTGTGAAATACCCGCCGTTACATCTTTCGTTACTTGTGGGCAGCCATTCATATATGCAATGATAGAACTATCTAAAGGATTGACCTCTAAGTGAGGGTAGAATTAGCAGATTAGGATGCAAACTAGCGGAGGATCACCAACCTGCATATTCAGCACGGCCATCACCGTAGAGGTCTCTAACTGCCAGCCCGATTGGTAAATGTTCATGCAACACTTCAAAAGTGGATAACAAAACCATTACAACTCACACAACGTTGGCACTTCCTTGAGGATACCACACAGGTTGAGCAGCATGAGGTCCATTGTCAGGTCTACCACTATTGAGTTATTCATTGACAGCCCCAGGTCCAGCGATCAACTTCGAGATAATCTGCTCTTCCATCACCGTTGATATCTGACTCTTTCGATCAGCTCAACTGTTCATGTCATCCAATAAATTCCAGTGAGTAACTCTACCTGCGAAGATCGTATTATTCCTACATCCACCAATACCAGAAGCAATAATCCCTTGCAGCAACAACCACTCCACTATTCCAGCATGAGGTGTTTCATCGATCGTCGGCCCAAGATTGAGATGTTCTGCTCGGCCATCGCCATTAAGGTCCTAGATAGGTGTTACATGATGAGATCAAGGACGGGTACGGACAGCGAATTGTACAGTACCTCCTGCCTTGCGGCTCCGACTCCAGTCGCGATAACACCTTGAGGCAGCCATTGCACCGAAGCTCCTGTTGTGCTCTCTTACGAAGTTAGGTACTCGAGGAGCCAAGTTCGGGAAAATTGTCACGGCGCAATTCGAATCAACCCAGAAATACCCTACACGACCATCTCCGTTCAAGTATTAGCATCGTATGGGATGCAGGGTGCAAGCAGCGTTATTCGTACCTGCAAAACGTAGTGCATGGATGAGCTCATACCCCGTGGATGCGTAGGAGCTGGGAGCTGCCACTCCGTGGTACGGTAAAGCTAAGTCCTGTTTCACTATCGCGGGTGCAATTCTCGGGAAGCTGTTTCTTGTCAAAACCTATCAGCACATCTCACCACTCTCATAGCTAACAGCAATATACATACAAATCAGTGCAAATGATAAGCGGGTAACAGTCAGCAACCAGACCATTCGCAATCTCACCTTGAGGATACATAGTCAGTAGCATACCCATCTATTGTATAGTTAGTCACACTGGATGTAGAAACATCTTGCCCATTCTTGTCTCCGCATTGCGGTATCACCAGAGTGAAATTTTGTTCTTTGCATAAATTAAGGTCATTGAGGTCAGTGGTGCGCCATCAATGGTAAGTCGTATCTTGGCAAGAAATGTTAGCATTCTTTGAAAGAATAACTTACTGATGAAATATGGAAAGCCACTTTCGGGGAGTCTGAAAGTGTGGTTATTAGTAGAACAGACTTATCACAAGCATAATCACTGTGTAGAGGAGAGGAAATGTCAGTCATAATGCCCGGTGGGTCTTTTGAATTGCGCCGAGCTTTTCTCTTGATTAGCACTTATAACTGTATCAGAAACATAGGGACATTTGACTTACTTGGCATCTATCTTCGTCGTCATCATCTTCTTCTTCTTTGAAATAGCGTTAGTAAATCGCCTGAAATCCGTGGGACTTTTTAACTTACCGTATCCTCCAAAATGCGCATGCTACTCCTCAAATTTATCAGCAAATGTATCACAACTTTGGACATTTGAATGCTTACATGCGTCTTGTCATTATCATCGTCGTCATCCTACCTATAATGTCCTCATTATCACTAGACATTCGCAGTAAACTTCTAAAGTTATTCTTACGGGTGTAGGGAGCAAGGGCGGAACCGAGATTGATACGCGCAATTGGCGCACGCGCCACCAAAAGCACCAGGGACCACCACACAAACAGAAAACGGCCCACACGAGTTCTGACAATGACCACAAGGAGTCTGAACATTGATCATGATCGTTAGCGAGATGTTCCAGGTTTGAATAGACATTTTTGTGGTTGAGAAACTTACGGCCGAGGCAACACCGATCATCTGGGCCATGCTAGCCCGGTCCCGAGAGAAACGACCAATTGAGTGCATAGCACCCGGACGGACATCAACGATTCGTCGGGGAGGGTGGAGGACCGGATTGGCCCACTGGGCAGTCTCACCCCCGACAACGAGCGCACGAGTGACAATAGCCTGTTGAAACTAATGTACCAGTCAGTAACACGACTTTAGATTGTGGATATGTTCTGAAATCACTTACGGCGCCGTGGGTGAGGAAGCCGGGGGGGTGGCTAAAATGTCAACAATCGGCCAGACAATCCGAATAATAGAACTTACCAGGTTGTTCGGAGCGGGGAGCTGTCATTGAAGTCAGCTTGATATTTCTCAACAGGAGATCTACTTACAGCAGCAACGGCAGGGACAGCCTGTAATGTACAGATCAATGATAATATTTAAGTCACGGAAGTTTGAATACTAACGGCAAGAACATTGGGACCAGCCTGAAGCATCTATGTTTAGCGATGACTCGACACAAAATCGATCACACAAGGTGGACTTACGGGCGGAGCAGCGGCAGCAGGACCGGCAGGAATGGCAGCGGGCTGTCAAAGTAGAAATTAGTATTGACTTCTGAATATTTGAGGCACATGTGACTTGTTTAGAGGTACTCACAGGGGCAGGGGCAGGGACCTATGAAAGTCCTCGTTAGCATCGAACTTTCATATGTAAGGGCAGTAACTTACTTGTTGGCCGTTGGCCTGGTTGTTCTATAATATTTTGATTAGTAACAAACATTCAAACCTTCCGAAGTACGAATTTTCTTACGACGTTCTAGATACTCTTGTTAGCATGTTTTCAACTTAGCGCAATGATGAAGCATGAAAAGCATGGTAATCGAAACAAAATCAAGAGATTAAGGAAATATTCTTTGTCGTTTTTTTACCAGGCCATAGCTCCATGACGCAGTGGGGTATGTTAAGCGAGAAAAATAGGGGTCGCAAGCTAGGCTAGGTAGATTGCATGGAGCATCAGATCCAATGCATCTTTCCTTACAAGATAAAACGTGAAGTTTTTGGAGTTGGTATTAGGGAAACATTGAGAGGGAAAGAAAAGACTAAATTGTGACAAGACCTCAAAAAGAACAGCAAGAGATATTCAACTTGTTAACATGATGGACAGGGTGAGAGATCTCAACAAAGGGTGACTCATCTACACAATAGTTGAAATTCGACATATTCATCGCATATCAACAGTCTGGACGAAAAGTGAAGTTTCTAGTTAAGAGCTCTAAGGTGGCTGAAAATGAAGAGTGAGGGGCAGGACCAAGCAGCACATAATATCAAATCTCAAGAAAAAAACATCAAGCTCTTTGAAAAGAAAATCCAGTACGTTGAAGGAGCTTTAGTACAAGACACTAGTCTACCCGACGATTGACTTTCGACGAATTCAGGGCGCCCTGGCCTCGTGTTCGCCCGGAAGCCATACACGAGCCCTACCAAACGAGACGTGAAATAAAAAACTGTACACAAACAAGCATAGAAACAATCTCCAACAGTAATTGACAAAAGAAACACGTATAGCACGTCATTATCCAACTACGGAAAGTGAACGGTGTCAGTGCCACCCATAGTACACGCTTTTGTGTGGATAGGCATAGCAACGTGCTCAAGTTCGGCGTCAGATCCATACAACACGTCCGCCAGAACGAAACAGATCTTTAGAAAAGAGACTCATGTTTCAAGAGTCAAGGACCTTTGATACGTACGGCAGACATTGTAATTGTTGGCGGTTGACTGGTGAGTGATTCGTGGCTGTTGAGGCGTTCTGGGAATGCTGTAAGATAGTCAAAGAGTGAAAATGGATCGTGGGAAGTGAAACTGGGGTACTGAACCAAGAGTCTCCGCTAATATCAACTGAGACTAAACCTTATTCTACGCTGCTAACCCGTCTCGGTCATAGGGACGTTTACTAGTGACGTGCTCGAGCGAACAGTCGAGCGACGACTAAGCGCAGTCCTCACAATGATATCCAGGTAGTCATCTGGCATTGTCTTGCAGAGCGACTGAGCAAGCGATGAATGTATCATTATGCTGTAACGTGAAGCAAGGCATGAAATACAGATCTATGATAGTAGAACTACAATGAAGACTACAATGGGACTAATGTAGGGTTGAGAATGGCATCTACTTCATGATATCCTTACCCATTATGGTTCATAATGCAGCGTTCTGCAAAGATAAGGGAGACTTTCAGCTCCCTTAAACCTCAGAAGGAAGAGGAAATGCTTTTAAAAAGTTGCATATAGTTCAAGTTGAAAGCTTGCCAGTCAGTTAACCGTTTCCACACAGGCAGGAGAGCAGTTAATGTTCAACTTGTGGCACTCAGTTATTGCCAATTAAAGACTATTTATTTCATTATTTGAGCGAGAATTCATATAAAGCTCTTCCAGTGCCTTGATACGCTCGCCTTCTAGAGGTTAGCTTATTTGGTCGGAAGAGTGCCATAGATATTCGTCGACGACCATTTTGATGAACATTGTGCAGCCCATTAACAAAAACAATCTGTAGCCATAGTGGACAAAGCTGACTAAGCGTCAGAAACCCATGCTGAGAATGACTTGGAACATGCTTGCTAGGCATCTGGAATAGAGCGCCGCATGTTGCGAGCAGCTCTCTAAGTTAGCTTGAGATGTTTGGCTCATGATGTTTCTCAAGAGATTATCTTCATAATACACAAACGGCAGCACAAACGACCGCGAACTTTATTCTGGTTCTATAACTACGCAGGTAGCTCTGAACTGTATCAAATAGGCAGGAACGACTCTCGACAGCTTGACGCTGGACCTCACCTATTCATCATCATGCCTGGTAGTCTAAAGGCTTTTCTTCAAAGACTAAGACAGCCCTGGAAGCTACAATGGTGGACTGTGCAGGACACTTTTACAGATTTTAAGTTGAAAGTCTTTGGCAAACAATCTTGAGTTGTGCTTGAACTCTCTGATGACACGTGACCTGACTCGAGGAAGCCATCTACGATACTTCCAGAGAGCTTTGCACAGCTCGAGAACATTATCATGAACATTTCACGTCACCAAGCTATCAAATCTTCCATTCCAAACTTAACAAGGCTCTTTTCCTGCCATCTAATCCCAAGGATGTGGACGCATTGACTAAATGCTTTGTGTACACATTGTCGCAAATCGCTAGTACAAGCTCAACCACTGGTTTCATTAATGGAAAGATTGAGAACGTGTGGAAAAATCTTGAATTCAGCATCAAAGGAAGTTGATTTATATTAACAGAACTGAGTGCAATTTCTAGCTTCAAGAGCTTTATTCACGAGGGTAAGTCGAGGGGAACTTTCCTGTCACATCACCCATGATTTGAATCGCAGTATATCGTCCCTATTGAAAAAATTAGCAGAGACCGAAAGGCTATGTAGATGTGTAGAGAAGACTTACAATCCAGCGACACATGTAAAAGCCAATACCCGAGAAGTAGAGTTGTGGGTCTATGTACCAGTCAGTATTGAAGTGAAGTCAAAGTTTCCCAAAGTCAGAAGCAACTCACGTCCGCTAGCAGTAGTATACCCCGGAACCTCTCCCTCAGAATCAACCCCAAATAGACTAACGTTCTCCACCATCCCCGCACTTTTCTCATCCAAAAACCCACTCTCCCTCCACCTCTTTGGCAAATCCACAGTCTCATACCCCGTAGCAAGAACCACACCTCCCGCCTCAATGACCCTATCCTCCCCACCCTCAACGTCCCTCACCAATACACCATTCTCTACAAATCCCTTCGCTTCCCCTCGAGCAATCTTGATCCGATCACTAAACACCAAATCAAACATCTTCGGCTGATCCATATAGAAACTCCTGCCCCGCTCTTCGTACGCTCTAGACACAAGACAAGGCGTACGATCAACCATATAACCCTTACTCTCAAATTCCTTACAGCGCTCAGCCTGCGCTTCGATCATAGCCGCCAAAGCTCCTCGTGCCAAGTCTCGCGTAACAGCAGCCGGCATACCGGTATCCAGAAAATCAGCAACTTCAACGGATGTTTGGCCTTGCCAGCGCATTGTGACCATTGGACCAATGACGTCGAAGTCGAAAAGAACAGTAGGACTACGTTGGAGGATCGTGACGGTTTTGACGGCGGGGCTGAGGGCCAGGTTGTGTGCTACATCGTGAGCGGAGTTACCTGAGCCGATAATGAGGACGTCTTTGTTGCCATATGGTGCGGGAGTACGGTACTCAGTTGTGTGTTCGATGGGGCCTTTGAACAATTGGCGGTCTGACAGCTTGGGGGATTTGGGGTTTTCGTGTGAGACGAGGAAGCCTGTTGATATGACAATGTTCCTGGCTTGGAGTGTTGCCTCCTTCTTGGTCTCCACATCTTGGACTTTAGTGGTCCATAAATTTGTCTTCTCGTCGAAGGAGTTGCTCAGGACTTTAACACCGGCGAAGACTGGAAGCTTCAATTCTTCGACTGCTGTGCCGAAGTATCTTGTCAAGTCTTGACCATACAAGTATTCGGGATACCCTTCACTCGGTACAGGAAACATGGGGAGTTGGATCATGACCGCAGGATGATGCAGCCTGACATTTTCATATCGCTTTGTGGACCAGTTTCCACCAGCCATGGGCTCAATGTCAAAGGCAGCCACATTAGCACCAATGGAATCGAGCATGATCGTGTTCGCAAGCCCACTACTGCTTGCACCAATGACAATGGCATCGAGAACCCCTTGGACACGAGGCAGACCTTGAGCATGTGCCTTTCCTCTCTGCGAAACATCAATCAAGGAGGGAGACTGGCGAGGAAGTGACTCAAATGGATGTTCGTCAAGTGATATCACAGCTGTAGCCATGATCCAAATCTTCCATTGACCACCCTTGGGTACTAGTTTGACTTGTCCAATGCACTTCGACGTGGGAGCTTCTGTCGTGAATCCGAATGGAACATCGAGCGAGGCCAGCTGAGGCGCCATTCGTATAAACGCTGGTTCCATATCCATAGTATCATTTTTCTCCACCGAGAAGTTCGACGGCTTCCTTCTCTGGCATAGTGTCTTGAAAGCTTCGGTGATATGTTGTGCTCCTTTCAAGGTCCGCTTGTCGAAGGTGAGAGTCAAGCTGTCTCTCCACCAGGAATCTTCATAGAAGAATCCTTCAAATGTTTCCCAGTCTCTCTTATGAATAGCTTCAGCGAATTGTTTGATGAAGGTGGTAGCTTCTTTGCCGACATCGAGAGTCGATTCGCCATCGAAAGTCGGTACATGAGGGATGCCTGCTGGCAAGTCACTGACATGGACTCGGGGTCGATGTAGTACCTCAGTCATGGTGGTTGTGTTTCTGAAGGACTTTTTAGGTGGGGAAGTTGCGCTTTTATGATCGACAGCTTCTCTTTGTGTACTCCCAGCCCTAGCTCCGTTCACTTATATATTGGCTAGTAAATTCATAAAATTTAGATATTTAACAGTCATTCTCATGGCTTCGCTGCACAACCATCACAAACGGCGGTTCCGGAACAGGCATTAGCAAGGAGGATCAAACTAGGAACACAGTCAGCACGTGGACAAAATCGTGTTTAAAGCTGCGCGAGCTCATACCATAAGACTTGGATATTATTGTCCCAAACCTTTTAGGACAATATCAGTGGGCTAAGTCCGGATTGTGAACTAAGATTTGAGGGTTGAAGTAGGTAAAAACAACTTGTAGTACGACGTGAAAACTTTTCCATCTCGAAGAAATTGCCTTTCCAATTTATATTATCCCACAAGTTCTTGGACAATATTATCTTGTATCCCAAATTTTTCCACAGTAATAGTGTTGCTCGTCAATGGACCGGAAGATTTGTTGGCAGGGGGCGGACGCAGGGGCGGGGAACAAATTTGGGGCGGCTTTCAACCAGTTCCGCCCCGCCGATCTGACGAGAGTAAGATTTTGGTCGAGGGGTGTGACACAACATCGATGATATCTAAATCAATTGCATTTGAACAATAGATCAATAATAATTCTCACCGAGACACGACTTATCCTCCTGATAAACATGCGTATTGAGGGTCCCACAATTCAGAGCTCTAAGTCACTTTCGAGACAAGTCATGTTGATTTAGAGCAGATTACTGGTAATGTCCCACGCCCCCATATTGCTTTTGCTCATAATAAGCTATATAAATCTTATCTGGATTAATGTTAGTATATGCTTATTTCTATTCATTTTTAAGAAACATGAGACTTGAGCCCAGAAATCAGTATGCAAATCTTCTCAAACTCTTGGTACATTGATAAATACTTGCAACACAAAATCTTCAAGATATGAATAATTTGGCTTATACTCAACAATTAAATTGTCCTTGTTTCATAGAGTGATTATGGTCGTGATAAGTCTGTCCACTGTTAGCCTCACTTTTACTTTCTAAATATTTCGAAATTAAGTTTTATCTTTCTTTATTTTATTATAATTTTAAAGGACTATAATGTTCGTCACTAAATCAAGACTTTACCATCCTTTTAAGTATGATGATCGGTTCAGACTTTAGAGCTTTATATTTCTCTGTGAGATAGATCGCATTATTCCTCGCTATATTGGTTTTACTCATGGTATGTTGTTGGGCTAGAATGTTACATTTATATTAGTATATGTTAGTTCCTAGTCAGTCCAAAACTCGAGATAACAATTCTTGATTTCCTGGTACATTGACTAATATGTTCAATACAAAACTGTGGGATATACTCTATTCTCAGTGCAAGCGGATCTCATTCATCACATTGTTCCTTGTTTAAACAGCTCTTAAGCCGGCTACATGTCTGCTAGAATGGACAGATCTATCTTTTCAATGAAAGGATCACACTGCTATCTAGCATGGACTTACGGAGCATAAGTACCTATTTAGTCAGGTTTGGGGTTTGAGCTCGCTTAGCCATTCAGGGGCTTGGAGCTACTACCCACAGTGAAGAGGCTGTGCAAGTTCAAAACAACAGCCTTCTGAGTTGGTTCAAATCGAGGTATGTTAATTTGCTGTAGAATTCGTGATATTCTACGAATTACTTTTTGCATAAAAATGAAAACACGTTGAAGGTAATATGAACACAGATCTACAGTTTTACGCCACAGCCCTTGGCCTTGACGTCAGAGGGCGAAATACCGCACCTCTCTCGTCCGACAGCCTCGTGGGGCATACTTTCCCTCGCTGTAGAAAGCGCTCTCTTGTCTCGCAAAATTCTCGGACAATGCTCAAAACTTAATCTCCGACCCAAGTACAGTAAATGCCATCTAAACTCTATTGTGCGACATCAATCGCTAACAAGAAAGTCAGGAATTTGTCGAAGCCGAAACCATGTCTCATCAACCATCCACCACCGATAACATCAAGAGCACCGCCAATTCGGCGTACAATTCCGTCGTAAACACAATTACACCTTCGAACAATCAAGAAGATTACGATCCAAATCAAGACCCAGCAAATTTCAAGAAGGATGCACACGGAAACACGGTCAAGAAAGGCGACTTGAAAGACAAATTGAACGAGGCTGCATTGGGTGGACCAAGAGAACCAGAACCAACATATGTTGAGAAAGGTGCGTTCTTGTGATGATTTGCAGTACTCAGTAAGGATACAGAGGGCTAACGGTTCAGCTCTTTCAAATATTCCAGGTGTCAGCAAATTACAACAAATGGCATTCGATCAGGGCGAACCAGCGAAGCAAGGTCAACCTCCAGGACCTCCAGAAAGACCGGATCACGATGTTCAAGTCGAACAGTTCTTGAGGAAACAGTATCACAGCCAGAGTGGGGACGGCATGCCGGATCCGGACGCGAAGGATTGATGTCTTGAGTTTATGGAAGGGGTCCTGGACATTAGGGGTCAATATTCAATACTTATAGAGTCCATGGACTCAGCGGGCAGCCTATGTCGGAATAAGAGAGATTCATGAGAGGAATATCGGTCCTGGCCGGAAAAGTTGTACACATGTTCACGGGACAATCCCCCTCAGCATACGTAATAGGCCTGTTTCATCTCGTCAAACCAAGCGTGTTCAGGAGACTGCACTTCAAGTTTTATCACAGAGACGAGACTAGAGAAGAGAACTGCTTTAGCAGCACCACTACAAATGAAACATCAGACCCTGCTGGAGATGGTGGGACTTGATCATCTGCACGTGTGATCTAGCTCGTGAACATTGCAATATCCCCGTTTACGCACAACATCGTGTTGTCCACAATATATCTGGCAGAGCATAGGAAATATACACAAGAGGTGTGGATTCTCAGAGAAATGCCATGTTATCATACGGCAAGCACCAAGTTGTACATACGCATGCTGACCGGTGTTCCTCAACCTCGAAATCTCCAGGAATTCATCAATTTGATTAGACCTTCTCCCCAGCAGCTCTTCTCAATGCCTGCGCAGTCCACTCTGGGTAACTAACCATCAAGCAATGCCCACCCTCCTCACACCTTTCCACAACATCAAAAGCACTCTCCACCTGACCCCTCGCCGCACCTAGCATACCCTCCACCGCCTCTAGAGTGAAAACACTCTTGTCCTTCATTCCTTGCACATACGTACTCGGAATATCTCTCCAAGCAGCATAAGTCAACGTACGTACACACCAAGACTTTGATGTGGTTCCAGTTCCTTCACCCACTTCTCACGAGTTGAAGAACATTCCGACGAAGGAAGATCATGATAAAAAATTGATGCTGCATCAGATGGAGTGACAGTCGTGATATCATCAGACGTATTGATTTTCATCCAAGCGGGAAACTGGGAGTATTCTCCTCGCAGTGTAGGTTGAAAGCCTATGGGCATGGCGAATGCGTTGATGCATACGAATCTGATCACGCCACCCTTTTCTCCTCTGGTTTGGCGCTCTTTCTTGCCGAGTCCTTTGCATGCTTCGGATCCGGGCATGCCGGTGTAGGAATGTACGGCTAAGACGATGTCTTTACCCTCGTTGATGAGAGAGGTGAGGCAGTCACGAATGGCTGTGACATCCTCGGCGAAGTCCTCGTGAGGAGGAACGGCTCCAGCGGAGGGAAGAGGAAGGAGGACGGTGGGGTATCCGTGCTTATGGAGATGGGAAGCAACATCTGAGTAGATAATTGGCTTGTGCCATGCTCCTGGGACCATCACGATTGTTGGTTTGGACATTGTGACTTGAATTGAGAGATTCCGGGGGCGATGTTCTCGGAACTTAGGGAGAAATGAAATCTGCAAAGTTGGATTCTGAGATCAGGAACATGTTGACATGAGAAGTGCTGATGTCTAAATTACAGTGCTTACAGGAACTGGCGGAAGTCCGCCGCTAGTCTGAATTCGCGGTAGCCGTTCCGAATCGGTTTTATGCTTGGGTACTCGTTCTTCGTGGCCAATTGGCAAATTGGTACTCATGATTGTCATGATGTACCTCGAATCCTGTCTCCTCTGGCTCGCTAGGCTAATCCATCCCCTTTATTGGTAAGCGAGTCTTGATCGCCATTTCGCATGAGCTTAAGAGATTAACAAGGCACTTTTGGAAGCCTGCTGAGAGGCATTCTATGATTGGGGATTCGTACGATGATAAGCTTCGCTTCCCTCGGCTCTGCCCCTGTTTATCATGAAGATCGTTATGACTCCATATCGCCGGGGAAAGAATCAAACCAGTTGGTAGAATACATAGATACCAAGAACGAGCATGGATGACGCAACCTACCCGTGATCAATTTTAAGACATAAATCATAGAAACATGGTTTTAGACGTATTGCAGGCAAAAGCCCTGTAGCAGAAAGGGACTTTCTCTGGGAGAGGCGACACGCCCGATAAGATGCCCAAGTTCAGAACTCGTTTATGAAAATGCTGCAAAAATGAAGGACAATACAAATGACACCCTTATACATTGCACCAGATCACTGAGCATGCCGTAAAAGCTCGAATGTTGGTGTGAGGGTATCGTAGCCTCGGGTTGGCACATGGTGTAGAACTTTGGTTGCGAAGGATTACTTTGATGTGCCTTGGCATCAGAATACTATTCTATTCTTGATACGTCTCGACTCCAGAATATGGACTTGAGTTTTACCCGACTTTTCAGGAGCAAAAGAGCCGTGCCAAGGACGGACAATTGGAAAGCTCAACTCTGATCTAATGATTCCATAGACATCTCATTCCGCAGGATTGCACTCATCAACATAATTTGGAGATACGCTCTTTGGAGGCGGCCTGGCGAGGTGCCCATCATTTGCTGGCATAATACAGTAATACTTTGTCAAGGTTCAAGAACAAAAGAAGATTGTCTCGACTGTTCCAAGCATCCGTATCTGAAGTCTGGTATTGAGTTTCCTCGAGATCTCCGTCTGCGCATGTCGACTTAAATATCAAACTGGGTAGAAGGAGAGACTGAACTAGAGGAAAGGTTGAAGCAACTAAACAGCGTGGGACGTCTTCGCTACCAAAAGTCACCAGGATACCAAAACTACCAATGGGGCTTCAGTTCGTCGCAAGGGAGGTTAATTTGGACAAGACTGAAGTGCCTTTCCTGTACATCTGCCATGTACTTTCCAGCTGCCAAGAAATTCACCACAGGTGACACGTAGCTGATTACAGGGAGAGGGGAAAGGGACTGGAAATGAATTTGGAACTGTTTTCTGGCTCTTGCTGAAATACTTGAATGTGTCTAATTCTTGGGCAATTTCACCGAGAAAGCAGAAAGCTAAGGTCTCTAGACTCGATCAAAACGTCTTTGCTTTGATGTCTGTTTTTTTCCACGCCGTGCAAAGCCCTACTACTTCGCTACCTAGGTATGCGTCTTGAACCGAACTTCCATCAAATACAGTGAAGGCTCAACCTAGAGCCTGACACCTCGAAGCCAACTCCAATATTCAACAGTGCATAAAACGAAGAGGTGCAGAGTCCAACAGAAACAACGATCTGATCCCAAAAAATTTCTCTTCGAAAACAAAATCTCAACATAGCATAGCACTTGCCATATCTGACCTTTCCAAGATGCCCTTTCCACCACTGAAATAAATGTCAAGAAATAGTAAGAGCTTCCGTAACATCTGCTTGAAAACCAAGCAACAATCAATCGTCCATTCATCTATCATTCATTCGTTCATTGGTTCGCTCCATTCTAAAAACCCAATCGCTGTGTCCCATTCCCAATCCCACTCATCCATTCATTATGCCAAAACAGAAAAACCTCCCACAAGCAACAAACTAGCATCCTAACGACCGGGAGGAGGCGGTCTCGGACCAACGATTTGTCGTCGTCCCGCACCGATGCCCTGAGCTCCGCGGTTCTGACCATCACCGCCTGTATACCCAGTCCATTGATTAACGTCCCATTTGCCTCCAATGCCACCACCGATACCATCAACGCCATTTCCTTGCGGTACCTTGCTTTTAAGTTCCTTTTGAGATTCTTCCCATTCTTGTTGCCGTTGGCGCTCCATCTCCATTTCTCTTTCTAGGAGGGATTTAGATGCCCAGCCACCGGCCTTGGTCTTCTGTTGTGAAGCCATACGTCTGCGATCTTCGGCATCGCGTTCTGCTGAGCTGTCGAAGCCACCAATCTCGTTCGAGTAGGTGGTGGTAGGTTGAGATTGTTGCGGTGCAGGGTTGGAAGCTAGGTAACGGTCTGTTCGGCTTGTGTTTGGGGAGATTTGTTTCGGGGCTGCGTATTTTGTTGGGTCGGGAAGCGGACGTGAGGAAGGACCTGTGTTATTCTTTACTAGACGAACCGGTTGAGTCGGCTCTGGAAGAGGACGAGGAGATTTCGCTGGTGGTGGAGCATCGTGTGAAGCATTCCATTGCTTTCGCAGATAATCTCGCTCATCTTCTCGCCATGCTTCATCGCTGTTCTTCCGTGATGGTGCCCGTGGCCGACTTCGTGATCGGGCCCGTGTCTTGTTGTTCTCCTCCTTCATTCGCACGGTCATATCATGGTCCTCCACAACCTGGCGACTCCGTTGGTTCAATTTGGCTTGTCGCTCTCGCTCATATTGACGTTCTCGTTCGCGAGCTTGTTCAAGCTCTCGCTCCAACTCCTTGATTCGGCTGCTTTCCGAATTGTTGCCATTCGAAGCGCCATTTTCTGCATGGTACTGGCTGAGGAACTGGCCCCGTAATCGCGCATCGCTGTTCCCACGCATACGCTTGCGTTCTTCTTGTAATCGGGCTTCGGCCTCTTGTTCCTCTTGCTGTCGCCTCTCTTCCTCCAATTTCCATCTTCTCTCCTCTTCCTCCCATTTGCGCTTCTCTTCTTCGGCTTTTTGTCGCTCTTGCTCTCTCAATTTCCTCGTCTCATCCGCCCATCTCTGCTCCTCTGCGATACGAGCACGCTCTTCCTCAGCTTCTAGCTCCTCACGCTGTCTCCGCTCATCCTCTTCAGCCTGTATGCGTTGTCGCTCCTCTTCGGCCTCTTTCTCCTTTCTTCGCTTCTCCTTCTCTGCCATATTCGGAACATGCGGACCAGCACTTGTGATCTGCCGTCTGCCACCAAACGACACTCCTAAGTTGCCTTGACTCGCACCTCCCATATATCCATACTGCGCAATATTCCAAGCCGGGGCTGTAGCTCCTTCATCTGCCTTCTTACTCCAGCTACTGACTGATGGTGACAGCGGAGTGCCTTTTGTAGGACTCCATCTTCCACTGTTCGAATCGCCCGTCCTCGTAGGTGTTAATGAACTAACAGGTCTGACACCTGATCCGTAAGCCGAAGACCCATTACTAGCATTCGAAACTCCACGTCCTCGATTTCCATAGCTGCCTCCACCAACAAGACCTGATCCAGTGCCTTGAGGACTCATGATGCCGCCGCTGCGTTTACCACCGATAGGGGTTGGGAATTGAGAAGGATTGATTCGGTTTGCTGCTCTGCTGAATGCGCCAAGACATTGTAGGACTTGCGCCGGATCTTTGGCTTCGTATAAATCGACCGTAAGGAACATATCGTGCTCCTGGAGACCGAAAGGAGGCTTCCGACAAGCTTCGAGGAATAGCGCAATGTTTTCCATCTGTACGAACGGCATTACGGCTCTAGCCTTGAACCGCAGAGTGTTCGGCACAGCGAGATTGACCAACCTAGAACATTGCGGTCAGTTTACTGTAGATCCGCAGAATAAGAATGGAGGCCATACTTGCAAAGCGCAACTCCATCTTTGAGACCTGGCAAAAGATCCGCACTCGGGAGGGGTTCTCCAAGGGAGGATTCGATGAATGTTTTGGCTTCATTCGCAGCAGATTCGGTATATCTATCCAAGCGTAATTTGCGCATATCGCTGTCGAGGGAAGTGACAGAAGCCATGATTGCGATTTATTGTAGTGTAACTTGGTCCGGAGTCACAGAAAAAGTGCAACCTCCTGCTCTTGTGTTTATTGCGTGGAAGGCGCAGCGGCATGAACTAAACGCGGATTGCCGTCATTAGGCGCTCATTTGCTTATTTTGAGGCATTCATGCAGATTTCACGTGAGGAAAAATGTAATGGCAAAGCCAAAGATTATCGCTGTTTCGACAAATATTAATGTTATATACATGATTAAAAGCCTCCTCAATACTTTGTCCACTAGATACACGTAAGTCAGATTTATTACCACGTGCTGGAAGTAGGCTGTATCACGTGAAAGACAACCTATGAAAACTGCTCAGATTGAGACGGAAATGCTCTTCAAAATGATCCATACTCTTGAGACTTCGAGGAGGTCTATCAAGACAACTTGCCACTTCTATTTCTTGTTTACAAGCAATGTCATCCACGTGAGACAGTCTGACTGAAGCCTCAGGCTCATACTTATTATGTCAGCACGGTAGCCGTGCACTTAGACAAGAGCTACTCTCTTTGTATCAATCAAGCCTCCTCACCATCGGTTAAATGCTGATCAGTCCGAGACAGCGGGGAACAAGGATCCTTGGCCATCAGCATTATGTTCCACATTTATGCAATCAGTCCAATGAAGATCCTGGCTCTGCTAATCAGGACCCGGAGTGCTGTCTAACTGTCTTTGCTCTAGTGTGGTTCTCGTCCAGCTTGAATCGCAACTCCAATGAGAGCTCGAAGCTGTCGCCGCCTCCCAGTTAACCAGGCAAAGCAGCCTTTCCGTTCTTACATCTGAACTTCCGCCCTCAGCTTGTCCTTTTCTTTCACCCACACACACTCCTAATAAGTATCGTCTTCCTCTCACACCGCACCTCTTCTTCCTTTCCTTTTCTCCTTCACACTTCCCTCTTCACTCTTCACTTTTCTTCCCCAATTGACACCTTCCACTACCTCACTTTCTTAATACTTCTCATTCCGAAATTGTCAATCATGAGATACTTCGACCAATCTTCCTCACCTATTCTTGTCTTACCGCCTCAACTTCCACCACAAGTAAGTCTTCTTATCAACGCCAAGATGTGTCAAAAGCAATCATCCTTCCCATCCGGATCAAGTTCTCGAGAACGATTCCACCCTGCTCCTTCACCACGTCTGCCTTTGGCCTACCCTTAAAGCATTAGATACTAACAGAACTCAGCCAACCTTCAATATGGGGTCAACACGACCAACCTTCACTTCTCCATTCTCGAACGGCGCCCAGCAATCACCCCTCAACTCGTCGTGGTCGCACCTGACGCCAACACAAGCTACCCCATCTTCAGCAGCTGGCCGCAAGCGTTCACGCGATGAAGCCGCATCAAATCTCGAAGAAGATTACTTCCCAGTTCAACCACCAGCCGCCAAACCAGAACCAGAGAATGAGGAAGAATGGGAATACGGAGAGGGAATGACCTTGATCAGGAAAGGTGGCTACATTATCGAAGCCAGCAGTCAGACTGGTACATGGGCTGAAGAGAAGGCCGAGCAAGAGAAGGCAAAGGCGGCTGCTATACACGCACTTTCGAACGCGGGTCCCGAGCGACCGGTTCTTCGCGCCGCCAAGAGTCAAAGGCTGGATCTGAGTGCGACGCCCGCGATAATTGAAGAGGTCTCACAGAATGGCACACTTGTGTCACCAGGATCACCTGAACGTCACATCGAGCCCACTGTCGACGATTTCACTCGTCATCTGGGCATCGGATGGTCGTCAATCAACCAAGCAGATCTGGATATTCAAGCCGCTGCACGAGGCTGGGCCAAGTTCATCGAGAACCACTTCCCAGTCACCGACGCAAAGATCCGACTCCAAAGCAAGGGACTTGCAAGCTATTTGGTTGAGGCGAATGAGGGATATTTCCTGTTCGGTGAGGACTTGAAGCAAGGGAGACTTGTGAGCACGAGTTTGGACAGGACTTGGGTCAACCTTCAAGGTCCTGTTCCTGCATTTGAGGGCGACTTGGTGATGGAAGCTGGCCAAACTCCCAAGGTCGACGTTGATGTCCAATCAAGTGTCAATGAGGCGCACGTGATGAACGGGTTTGCGAGCGGGAATGGTCATCTCATGAATAACGGCCACGGAATGATGGATATGCAACATATAAACGATGGGCAGGATACTACGGGAACTACCATGGAAATGGACATGGATATGAGCTAAACGGCCATAATATAATGACATATTTGGGAGGGATACTTAAAATGGGGGATTACTTTTCAGCAGGAGTCTGGCTGGTTGGAATTGCATTTCGGGCACGGTTGGGGTGTTGTTCGTGAACGAACTTTGTAACAATAGCATAGGAGGGATGGGAGGATAGCTCTGGGTATCGGCTTCGGCGTTGGCTATTCAAGTAGCAGCAGCATCATCAGCATACGGTATATGAAGAGATAGTTTCAAAACCTCAAACAACTGCCACGTACCACGAGACTCGGAGAGAGGTGAGGGCATCATGTGATACCATCCTCGAGTGATCACCTGCAGCCCTCACTTCCAGCCCCTCCAGCAAGGGCCAACGACCGTCGTTGAAAAATAGCGCAAAATAATGCAGGATTTATGAAGGGGTGCACAAGCCAATGCAAAGCCGCGATCCTGCCCTCACTCTGCGTTCCCCTCTTGATTCGACCGACGCTGGCCGCCAATGCAAGAATTCTGCAAGCTGCAGTCAGTCCACTCGAACTCCCCAGCAGCGCACCGCATTTTCAGGTCGTTCTTCTGCCGGCAAGAGACTGGCCAGCACGGTCAAGGACAAGACATGCGATGCTTGTACCCGAACTAGAATCCGATGAATTGATTTGTGCAGATGCCAGCTGTGGTTCCGCAGACCATGCAGAGTTATTGGGTAAGGCGTCTTCTAAGGTTACGGCGGGCCAAGAACTTGCTTGTGATTCTCCCATCGCCACACTTGCTCGACCAAGCCCCGATGTGCGGTGCGGTGCGGTGCTGCGCTGCGCTTGAGCGCGATTGAGTGCTGAGTCTTTCAAGGGGGGAGCTGTGAGTGTAGTGTTGTGTTGTGTTGTGTTGTGCTGTTTTGCCTGTCCCTTTGTTGTTGAGAACCTTCGACGCGTTTCGTGAGCTCGAAGGAGTCGCCGAGAGACATCTACTGATTTGGTCTTGCTCTCTTTGCCTGCTGCCCCCGTCTCGCGAAAGAAAGAACCTCGGGGACGTGTACTGTAAAAGGTGGGAGTGCAATAATAATAAGAGGCAGGAACGATCGCGTGCTACGAGAAAGTGAAGAACTTGCCAGTGTATACGATCCAGGCGACTCGGTACAAATTTTTATCCTTCAGCTCCGCGCAAAGATGCTTTATTGAATAAGTATATCTCACCCCACCCTTTTCGCGATGCGATATACTGATTCTGAGCTGAAGGCTGTACAAACAAACGATGGTCTCACAGGTAGAGCCTTCTCAATCGCTGACCCTTCGAGGTCCCTCGTCCGTCGTTCCGCGATCCTCGAGACATCGACGGCATGGCAGGTCGCATGCTGGAGGTACTTCGTTCGTTCCGCAGAATGAGTTCCCCGTCTTCAGCCACACTGGCGATGTCGAGATCCTTGTGAAGGCTGGCTCCCACACGAATCGATATCTCCTACATAAAATAATACTGTCACAATGCTCTGGGTTCTTTGAGGCGAGTACAAGTCAAGAATGGTCGCAGTCTGCGGGTGGTGGAGGGGAATTGGCAAGGCTGGGAGAGGACTCGGGAAGTGAGTCAGCGAGGAGGAGTGAGGTCAAGAAGAAATGGAGATATGAGCTGGATCCCGGAGCTGATCAGAATGATATACCCATGCTGGTTAAGAAGGAGGGCTCACATTCTCTATTTGGGTCCAACGATGGCCCACCACCAGTTCGAAATAAGCCGCCGTCGTCGAATCCTTCTTTCTTTCGCTCAGTCGCAAACCTCTCACTCTCAGCTCCAACTCATGCACCTGCTCCTCTATCTCACGAAGATCAAGACCTCCTTAATGACTACGACAATCTCTTTCGAATCTTCTACAATTACCCTCCGACCCTCGACCCAATCGACATAGCCATTGCCTACGTGCAATGCAAATCTCTCCTTACGTTGGCAGATCTCTACGACGCACTCGCTGTCGTAGGACCTAGAATCGACCATCACCTTCTTCAATTCCAATCTCGACTCTGGAAACAAATCGCCAAATACCCCTCTTCTTACCTGCGAATCGGCTATCTCTCACAATCCAAGACCATCTTCCAAGAAGCTCTCATTCATGTCGTAGGCGCATGGCCAGTAGGAGAACGTCACATCCGTCATCAACTCCCTGACACAGTTCTCGACATCATCGAAGACAAAGTCGAGGATCTCTCCGACTTGGTTGGTAAAATCGAAGGACGACTATTTCGTCTCACCCTCCTAACTCCTCGAGGCGAACGAGTAGGACCACAAAACTCGTACATAGATTGGTTAGCAGTCTCACTCTTTAGACAATGGCTAGCAGAAGCCACATCTCCACCACCGACACCACCGGCTCCTCGATCTCGGAGCGGAAACGGACACCATACACGCAACAACACAGTCCAAGTCCCCAACACCAACACGACCATCCAACAATACTCACCGCTTCCTGCTCCATCCGACATATCCACGAATGCACCAAACCCGAACCTCGGCCGCGTATTCCGCATCATCGGCTCTCTCCCCTCAACCTATCTCCCACACGAAGAATGCAAACGCTTCTTGAAACTAAGCCCAGACATCTATTCCCGCGAAAGCTTGAAGAAGTTCGAAAAGAGGCTCGATGAGCTTAAAGGCCTAGCGAGGGAAATTGTTAGACCATTGATGAGGTGCTCGTTGCTGGGTAGCGGAGAGGGTGTTAATTACTTAGTTTGCACGAAGGTTGGAGAGAGGGATTTCCCTTGGAGTGAGTAAGACAAAGAATGAACAACAGATACGGCGAAACGGCACATACAGCATTCACGAGCGTCATGATACCATAGCAGCAGATTATATAGCCAATTTTTTCATTTGTTTGTATGTAGGAGCATGGTGGATGGATTTCTTCAGATAAGGGGAAACGCGAGTACATGTTTGCTTGGATACCCTCTAGCAGGAGTAGGAGTTTGGGATCTCTCTTATTAGGTTGATAGGTAGCATAGTAATGAGATGATATAACTTTACTCTTGGGCTGAGGTGGCTGATCGTGAGGAGCCGGGACTTTAATGCCTCGACGAGCCGTATAAGAATACAAACAACCGCGGGAGAACTACTTAGCTCTTGACACTAACTATTTCACGCATGCACAGTTATCAGGATCAAAACTTGTTCTTCAATTATCATCCAATCTAGTCCAGCCAAATCTATAACTCCTAACTCCCCATCAACACTTACTCCAACTCCAGTCTCAACCCACATCCCCTCCCTCCCTTAATCCGCACTCAAATCCACAACCTCAACCTCGCTCAACCTCCACCTCCTCTCCCTCTCTTCTCCCTTCCCTACTTTCTCACCTCCAAAAACATCATCCTCATCCTCATCGGCATCAACCTCAATCTCTTTCCACGCCCCAGCTAAACTCTTCCTTGGCATGATGAATTTCTTTTTCTTCTTCATTTCTACTCTTCCTCGCAGCTCGAATGATTCAGCCGTCGTTGGTCTAGAACTCTGCATCGAGACCGAAGCAGAAGCAGAAGAGGAGGAGCGTAATTCGGCCAGGGATGGGAGCTCGGGACTTGAGGTTTGGGACCTGTGGTTCTCTGTCTCTGTATGCTGAGTATTCTTCGAGGCGGAGAAGTTGAGGAGTCTAGCCACGGGTTCAGGGGTGTGGGAATGGATCGAAACAGGGTGATCGGGCGAAACTCTCTTCCTAGGCGAAGGATGGTCCGGATCCCGGGTCTTGCTGGGTGTAGATGGGTCTTGAGTTCGGCGGGAGCGGGGTCTGGTGATTGTTACTGTGTTTGGGAGGTCGAGATTTGGCTCTGGAGATGGAGTAGGAGAGGGAATGGGGGAGTGTTGGTGTTTTGTCCCGTTTGATGGTATTAGAGAGAGGTTTGGTGAGCGTGGTGAGAGGGGTGTAGGAGCAGGTGGGCTGCTGGATGTGATGTAGCATGGCGAGGGGGGCCTGAAGATTGCTACGGGGGTGGATGATGGAGTGACAGTGTTCTTGGTGACTTTTGGGAGGTTCTGAGGGGATGAACTTGCTCGGGCTATGGTCCATGGATTGGTGTTGGGTTGTGGTTTTGTGGTAGCTGTGGGTTTGTTTCGAATCCTTGTGGTTGTCTTCGCTGGTTTTGTTGCAAGAGAGTCGGTGTTTGTTCGTGCGGATTCGTCAACTATTGCAGCTCTGCTGGCCTTAGTTGTTGGTAAAAATTGTGAGCGTTGTTGTGGTCTCAACCTAGGCGCAAGATATACTGGAGGCAGATCTGGCTCAGGAGATTCTGCTAGCTCTCTGGAAGCTTCTGACTTCTCGTTCTGTTTGGTGGGCTTGGTAACGGCTACAAACTTATCCATAGCACCCTTGGGCATGGCTGCCTTCTTGGCAGCAGCTTTCGCTTTGAGGAATTTCCTTGGATTTCGCAGAGATTCTTTATAGTCTTCTACTTTCAATGGCACACCAAGCTTCGCAATCGTTTCTGGCAGCCATAGCTTGTCCGGCTGAGTGGGATCATAGGTCGATGGCCCTCGTCTCCCTGGGCTCTTTGATGTATCTCTGTCTGACACATCTAAATCCCCATCATCAGCATTATTGGTGGCCAGACCACTTCTGCCAAAGTCTACCGCATCATCATGTTCGGCATCCAGGTCAATTCCAACAATATCGATTGGCGAATAGACCACTCTCAGTTCCTTGATGCAATCGACAGTGAAGTGGTTCCTGTTGCCGCAAATAGCGCGAACAAGCTCCATCTCGTTCATCGCTGTGAGTACTAGATCACCATAGCCAGAATCTCTTCGATCGCCTCTTAGACGAAGTTTGTGGACTAGAAGAGCAGGAGCAAGATTTCGAATGAACTTCCTCGCTCCTATCTTGTTGGTCCAATCAAAAGCTTCGCCCACAAACTGTCGAAGACCTTGAATGTCGATCTCTCCATCCCATACGATCTCATCTTTCATTTTCTGTACTTTGAGTGCCGAGGAGACAACTGGATTGGTATAATACCCCAGCACCTCTCGGTTTGGAAAGTTTTCCGGGATGGTCAATGTCTTGTGTTTAATCCGGAAATACTTGCTCTCGTTCGTTCGGATTTCGTGGGCTAAATTACCTCTCCAAGTTGCTATACCCGCGACATCGTTATTTGCCAACTTGCACAAGGAGTTTCCGAAACCTGCTCGAGCAGCTTCACATGCAACCTTGATACCACAATGCGGAATGCCCTCGGTTATATAATCACCACCACTCATAAGGGCGACTAGAACCATTCCTTCTCGGTCGAGTCCAGATTTGCCCTCTTTGGTTGCTTTGGCATCGTACACTGATACGTGGGTGGGAGATTTGTTCCCTCGTGTGCCTTCAGAGGACCAATTCCTAAAGGTCAAGCCACATCCAAACATGAGAGTATCGACATCTTCGCTAAGAACAGCGTCCACAATTCCATCTCTTTGCAGCAAAGCACATTCAGCTTCAGCTTCTCCAGGAGCCATATGGTAAGGATAGCCGAACAAAGCAAGCATTTGCTTCGTCATAAGATTTGGGACACAGGCGCCATGATGACCTGTCTTCTTGCCGCGCTTAAAAGGTGGCTTATGAGGCCCATCGAAGACAAAAAGAGGCTGTACGGAGAATGAAAGTAGTCGAAGAAGACGATAGTAGAAGGTACGAATTGCGGGGTTGCTTCCTCCTTGACCTGCTAGAGTCTGGAATTGCCAGATGGACACATCGATTGCCACTCTTAATGGTCGACCTTCCTTCTCCAACTTCTCAACAGCCAGTTTTGAAAGGGAAATTCTCTCCCCTGGACCAATTTCTCCATAAATTCTAACGAATGGTTAAAACTGCTAATGGACAAGAGTGGCAAACGAACCCTTTGATACCCATGACTTGGAGCGTGCTCCAGATGCCAGAATTTCTCTCCAAAAAATTATTATCTCATAATTACAGTATGCTATTACCAATACAAGCAAGGAGAGCAATTTGTCGTTGTCGAAAAGCAATACACCTCTAAAGAGTCGTGATAGCTTCGGGAGCAAAATCGTGTGACTTCTTATCGTTGGCTAGGGAACGGATTGCGATAGGAGCACGCTATAACGTGACTATTATTAGACAGCACATTGAGTACTTATTTAGAACTGAATAAAGGAAGACGCCCTTCAGTGACTGGTTCTTTGATAGGACCTAAATTAATAGAGAAACAGGTCTTGATCAATATAGTATATCTATGAGCAGCTCTACCTTTTGAGCTTCTTGTTCTCAACCTACCTCTCTGACGGTACCGAAAATCAGAGCATGAGCACAAACTGAATGCAGTATGGGAGAGAACTTGTAAATCGAGACGTAAATACAATGATAGTGTATGCTTTGGTCTCCCAATTATCCGGACTTTCATAAGAGGCCACTGATCGTGATCTCGCGTTGTTCGACGCGCGAAGTTCGCTAAACTGCATTTTGACTCTGAGTCCAACCTACCACAAACACAACAATCAAGCCTTTTCATTCCCTATGGACTGTGCCGACACATTCTCCTAATTCAAATGTAGCATTATGTCCAATCCATCCGCCCCCGCCGCTCACCGCAACGTGGCCAGCATCCGCTCTCCAGGGTCCAACAATACCGGCGCACCAGCAAGTCCCCATACTCCTCTCCGCAACATCTCTTCAGCATTCGGCTCTCCCTCTGCTCTACGCGCCGAAGAAGAGACTGTGATCTTTGAGCTAGGCACCCGGTATCTGCGAGCAGGATTTGCAGGAGATGCCGTGCCCAAAGCCGTGATTAATTTCGGACCTGAGGAGCAGAGACGGGCTGGTGACTATAGGAGATGGGGGACGAACTATGACAAGTCTGCGGCGAAGGGACTGCAAAGTAAAAGCTGGGGAGAGGCGTGGGAGCTTTGGAAACTGGATTTGAGAGATTTGGATATGGGATTGGTTGGGGACAAGCTGGATCGAGCTGTGAGGGATGCTTTTACAAAGTCAGTAGTTGTATAAATTGTGGTGAGCCTATTGCTAAATGAGGTTTACAGATTCCTCCTGATCGATTCCAGGCCAAGGCGGCTATCCTTAGCTATTCCATCAACCCTACCCCTCCCACTGCTCTCTACAATACTTGATACCCTCTTCAACAACTTCCAACCACCAACCATATCCTTGCTATCGGCTCCTGTTCTTACCACCGTAGCTGCCGGGCTACGGTCGGCTCTGGTTGTAGATATAGGATGGGCAGAGACGGTGGTCACAGCTGTCTACGAGTATAGGGAAGTGCAATGTCGACGTGCCGTAAGAGGTACTAAGTTGTTGGGTGAAGCCACGTACAAGGTACTAGCAGAAGCAGCCGATTTAGCTGAAGCTATGTCAAAAGACAAGCCGGCAGACGACAAGTCCGAGGATGACAATAAAGCACATCCCAGTTTCGAGGAATGCGAAGAGATTATGGCTCGAGTCCTGTGGTGCAAAGCTGCGAAGAAAGACGAGCCTAGAAGATTCGATAGAGGTCTCACGCCTGTCACCGAGGAAGACGAACTCCGATCCAGCATGAGGATGATGAGCATAAGTGGACAATCAGATGATGACTCCACGATCTCTATACCGTTAACTTCGACAGAGCCTCCCACAACTCTCAAGCTTCAATTCGCCGACCTAGCAGAGCCATGTGACACTGCCTTATTTGCTACTGACACGACCGAGACAGAGCTAGATGACGAGGAGTTACCTCTGCATTTACTCGTATATAGAAGTTTGCTTCAACTACCAGTCGACGTTCGCTCTATCTGTATGTCACGAATTGTTTTCGTTGGTGGTGGTTCCAACATACTTGGATTGAAGGGCCGAGTCCTCGACGAACTTGCTCAACTGATCGATGAGAGAAGTTGGGATCCTGTAAGGGGGAAAGCGGCAGAGCAGTACCGCAACAACCCGAAGCTACAGCGGACGAAACTTAGACAGAATGGACCAATAGAGGTTCTCCAACAGAAGGATTCAAACGGCATTCTCATAATTCCAGCACACATTCAAAAGCAAGAGGATGATCCGATCGACGAGCAGTTGAAACGCGAAGCCAGGAAGGGATTACCAGACGTTGAGTCTGGAAACTTACGTGCCGTCAACTCACTTGGAGCCTGGTCTGGCGCAAGTCTGTTATCGCAAATGAAAGTTCCAGCTATCTCGATTATTGATCGAGAGCAATGGCTTCAGCATGGTGCTGCTGGGGCATCTAAATCTACGGAGATTGACTTGACCAACAGAAGGCAAAGCATGGGTCCGGGTGCAGCATTCAAGTCTGGTGCAGGAGACAGGTCAAGTTGGACCTTGGGGTTGTGGGGATGAAGTTGGAGCTGATGTAAAAGTCGATTCAGTGCCTAAAAAGATACCCATTTGTACTTTACAAGAGCAATATGGCTCCAACCTAGAAATGCTTTCACATGAAAATACAAGCAAGTACGTGACGCCGTGAAATTCAAACACGAGCGAAAAGTATATGAAAATGTGATGTCAATTAACTCTACATGCCATTGGATACATCCTGGAGCTCCTTTGATTCACAGAATTCTGTTTTAAGGCCTCAAAGTCTGATTTCTGCAGTGGCCTGACAATTTCCTGATCCCAGCAGCTAAAAAGCTCCCATCGCGAAGCTCCCCCTCAAAAATTCCAGAGCTCATCTCGTCAGCACTATGCCACCACCACGGCGTCCCATCCCCTTCACCTGCCTCCAATGCCGTCTCCGACTCCTCCCACAGCTTCTGCGAAGCTCTTTTCATACCACACGGCCTCTGCAGGCTGAACCTCCACGCCCTTCCACCGCACCCAAAATCTCCGTCGATATAAAGCACATCCGCCAGAATGCTGCATTATACGAACAAAACTGCTTGGACCGGAACTATAAAACCCAATCGACATATCCTACGCGTATAAACTCTCTATATGAGCAATGGCACAATCACCAAGCGTCTGCGAGAGCGTTGCGGGAACGTAACAATAGGTTAAAGCTCCAGCTCGCAAACCCGACTACATTACGGGATGAAGATTCCGTGGAAGCGAAGGGGTTAAGGCAGATGAGCAAGCAGGAATTGATTGATGAAGCTAGGACGCTGAAAGAGAAGATCGGTGGGATAGAGGACCAGGAACATACGATCATGGCAGATATTGAGAGTCTCGCTGCATCGATACCGAATTTGACGTCTGACGAGACGCCCAGAGGGACTGAACCCAAGGTTGTGGGTTTTATAAATTCGCATCCGGAGCCTGATCCTTCGTCCTCTGATCGAGTGTGGAGGAGTCATGTTCATATTGGTTCTGAGCTGAATCTTTTGGATTTCGCAGGCGCTGCTACGACGAGTGGATGGGGATGGTATTCCCTGTTGAACGAAGCTGCGATGCTGGAACAAGCTCTAGTACAATACGCGCTGAGTGTGGCTCGGAAGAAGGGATGGGGAATGGTCACGCCGCCGAGTATGGTGTACAGTCACATAGCAGCAGCATGTGGCTTTCAACCTCGAGATCAAAATGGAGAGCAGCAGATCTACAACATCCAGCAAAATCCAGCCGATGTTGGGAGGAAACCGGAATTAAGTCTGGCAGGAACAGCAGAGATCCCCTTAGCTGGCATGAAAGCAAACACCACATTAGAAGAGGCAGATCTACCTCTGAAGCGTGTTGGTGTTTCGCGGTGCTATCGTGCGGAAGCTGGTGCAAGGGGTGTGGATACGAAAGGTCTATACCGAGTCCACGAATTCACAAAGGTGGAGATGTTTGCCTGGACCATGCCATCGAGCGAAGCTTCAACGGCAGTATTCGAAGAAATGGTATCCATCCAGACAGAGATCCTGACAGCACTAGGTCTCCATTGCAGAATCATCGAAATGCCTTCCACGGACTTAGGGGCTTCGGCAACGCGAAAACGGGACATTGAAGCTTTCTTCCCTTCACGAAGGGCAAAAGATGAGGGGTGGGGAGAAGTCACTTCTGTCAGTACTTGTACAGACTATCAATCACGGAGATTGGCTACGAAAGTAGATGTTAGGAGCATGGGAGGAAAGACCGCGTTTCCCTATACTGTGAACGGAACTGCACTTGCAGTGCCTAGAGTACTAGCTGCCATGCTTGAAAATGGTTGGAATGAGAGCAGGCTTGAGGTCAGGATACCAGAAGTTTTGTGGCCGTGGATGGATGGCCTGAAAGTTATCAAGCAGAAGGAAAGGCTACGGTAAAATATAGGTGTAGTAGAATGTACAACTTTATGTCCCAACATAATCTTAACTTATGTGCCAAAGTCATTCTTGGTTGTTTCGCCCGCAATTTATACCGCTCTTAAGGTTGTTTTGTTGCACATCGCAGACGGACCACGAGGCGTAATCGACAACGAGGAGTAGACGAATACGACTCCTCGACGGCTACGACTCCTAGACGACTATGACTATACATGGACTACAGACAAGCTATAGATAGGCCATAGACATAGATATAGGTGCGGCAATAGGCACATTGAAGTCTCTACCTAATAATTTACAATATGGCATTAAGTTTATCGTTGGAAGTGATAATGGATGTCTAAATCGTCAGCAATTCCATCGGCCATAACAGCTGGAACGCCTTTGTTAGGTTTTGAGTGATACCATGAAATTTGGGATACAATATATTATTCCAGAATTTGTTGGATAATCACATCACTTGCGGTGGATCGAAACCTGGAAAGTCTTGTGTAATAGGAGAAGAATCCATTATAATCGCTAAAACGCTATTCATCAATCAATCAGTCATGATAACTCCCCTCATCACAAGACCATATCATAATTTTTGCTCGCCATCCTCCACAAACAAGTCGCCCCTTTACCGAAAAATGTCCTCCGACGAAAATAAATACAAGAAGACAATAGACCGCCCATGCATAAGCATATACACTAAACAAGTTGTCCTCCTTCCTCGTAAAGGACCATAGTTGACTCTGGTTCTTCAACAGGCTCGTCTTCCGGGTCGGGGTCAAGGTCTTCACTCCCGGATATGCTACCTGTCCACTCCGTGCTCTCATCGATACTGTCGCTCACTCCAGTGCCTGTCAAGATCGTCGTGCCGCGACTACTTCTTCTCATCGTCCCACTGTCACTAATATCTCCCTCGCTTTCTTCAACCTCATCCTCTTCGCTCTCCTTCAATGCTAAATTCTCCTTATTCAGATCACCGTACTTCTGGCTCAGAGATCCTCCCCAACTTGATTTCCTCAAAGCACCGGCGCCGGTTGAGGTCTTCACACTATGACTGCGCTTGAAATTTCCAGTGGGCACGTTATGTGTGATCTGATTAAGCGACAAAATGCGTCTCGAGGCGGCAGGATTGACAGGCACATTCACCACAGCACGCTTGCCACTCATGGCCATGCTGACAGCACTCTGTGTTGATTGCGATGCTCTTGAGGTTGCGTTGGAGATGGTAGAACCTGTCGTTGAAGTAGCTTGACTCGGAACACGCTTACGACTCATTGCATCTCGACCTTTGTTGCTACCTCTGTTGACGAGTAGAGCACGCGAGTGATCGATGACACCTTCAAGGATGCGACGCTCAAGACCTTCGGCTTGTGCTTCCATAGCATGCAGTTCCTCTCGGCGGATGCGCAAGGCAGTTTCGAGACTTGAGACATCTGCTGAAAGACGCAGCTTTTGATGCGCGAGGTCTTCTTGCTCAGCTTTGAGAATCGCGACAGATTCCTTGAGGCGTTCCTCCTCCTCTCGAAGACCGACAACAGTACCTTCAACATGCTCCTTCTGGGCCAAACGCTTCTCAAGAGCAATAGTAGCGGCTTCAACAGCCTTTTCCTTGTCCTCATGATCATTGGCAATACGCTGAGTTTGGATGGAAACAAAGTCAGAGACCTCGGCGGCAGTTTTCATGACCTGTTGATGGATTTTATCAAGCATTTCGAGCTGAGCGAATGATTTCTCGGCCGTCTCGCTATGGTCAACGAGTTTGTCCAACTTCTCATGAACCGGTGCATAGTCGCAGTTATCGACAAGTTTGTCCAGTTTCTCGTGAACTTGAGTGAAATCCGATTTTTCAACAAGCCTATCCAATTTCTCATGGATTTGGGAGTCATCGTACTTTTCAACTGGAGCCTCTTTTAAGAGTGGCACGTCAGGTGGTGGAGGGCGTTCCGCAATCTTCTCCTGAAGTGTGACAGATGATTCCTTCGAATGCTCATAGTGTTGACCCACGATAGAAAGGACATCCTTGAGAGAGTCGAGGATCTTGGGATTATACTCTTGAACGTTCTCTTGTACACCTTCAATAGCGCTCAAGGTCTTGAATACTTGTTCTCTGGTCAACTGATGTTCGGACTTAGCATCGGCATGAGTCTCCTCAACTCGCGTGAAAGTTTCGTCGACCCTGTTGAAAACGGTTTTGCCAGCCTCATCCATCTTCTCAACAGAATCTGTGAGAGTAGTACCTAGTGTATCGATGAGAAGCTTCACTTCTTCTGCCACGGCTTTGGCAGCGAGAAGAGCAGCTTCGGACTCGGCACTTTTCTCTTCGCCAAGTCGAGTTTGGATCTCTGCCGCGGCTTGGGCGTCCTCATACTTGGTCATGAGCTCGTCGAACTTTTCGTCAAGCTTTGAGTCGAATTTGTCCCAGGTAAGTTGAAACTTCTCGTCCGATTCCAGCTTTGATCCCACAACACCTGCGTTTGATTTCTCGAATTCATCTTTCATGGCCTCGAACATCTCTTTAACAATATCGCTGACGTTGGCGTTCTTGTTGATAGTTTCACCGAGTCCTTCGAAGATCTTGGCTAGATCATCTACACTAGACGCACCTTCTTCCAGCTTTTCCTTCAGGGAATCCTTCAAATCTTGTAAGAACTCCTTGATTTCTGACACCCGTTCACCGACGCCAACAGTTTCTGCTTGACGTTCTTCAAAGGCTTTTGCATTCTTTTCTTCGTGGACTTCCACCCGACCCTTGAACTCTTTGACCATCTCTTCCATATTTTTGAAATCCTCTTTGGAGGCCAGATTCCCAATGTCAGCCAAGACTCGTTGCTCAATGGCGACCTTGATATCGTGACAAATAGACTCGACGGCTTCGACATCGGTCTTAGTGACTTTCTCGAGGTCATCCGACTCTTCTGCTGCTTTGTCTTTCATTTCCTGAAGACCTCCAAGGACGTCTCGAACCAGGGTTTCGATGTTGTTGATATCATCACGCTTTGACACGTCTTCCAATTGTGTTGCCAGCTCAGTCAGTGTCTCCCGAGTTTCGAGGATGAGAACTTCAACAACATCAAGATGCTCTTTCTTCACTGCTTGCTCGGGGTCCATCTCGTCGATCTTGGCCTTGGTGTTACGGAGAAGTGTCTCGATAGCTTCCATATCTTCGCGCTTGACATTCTCCTCGTCCACGGATTTGTTTTGACCTGAGATGTTACTGACAGACTCGTGGACATTACGCAGCATTTCGTGAACAGGTTCCAAATCCTCTCTAGACAATGATCCTGGAATGGGTTGAGGAGGTGGAGGAGGCATCGACTCCAGGGCTTCCACTTTGATTCGTAATTGAGTAATTAGCACTTCAAGATTCTCAATGTCGTTGCGCTTCAAGCCTTCTGCAGCAACGACGGCGCCGCTGTTGATCTCTGCTACTGTCCGGTCTTGGTCGCCATTCTCACGGAGACGATCAATATCAGCTCGAATGCCTTCTAAGCCCAGCTTGAGGGTATCCAAGATCTCGTAATTAACTGTCATGTCGACCGGCTTATTGCCCAGATTCTCGACCTCGGTCCGGACTGCATTGAGCCCGTCATGGAGAGCATCAAGAATTTCACCTGTACCGGAAAGAATGCTTTCGTTACTGTCCCGTGGTCTCTCAACCTCTTCACGAATACTATCAAGGCCTTGCTTCAAGACTTCAATAATTTCATCCTTGTCAGCACCTTCGCTGCCTCGAACAAGGGAAGTGGTCATCGTCTCTCGAAGTTGCTCAAGTTCTCCTCGAAAGATTTCTAAAGGAGCATTTGACCCCTGAGCAGAGAGCAATTCGACTTCTGTACGCATATTGTCGAAACTTTCACGCATTCTGTCCAGTAATTCATCTTTTCCGTTGATATCAACGGCTCGATCAACGTACTTTTCGATATCATTGCGTAGTCTTTCAAACCCGTCTTTCGTCGCATCCAGCAGCTGTTCCGTGTCACGGCCGTTGGCGGCAACATTTTGCTTGGCTTCTTCCGAGACAGCTTTGAATTCCGTTCGCATGGTCTCCATGATCTCCTGCAAGCGCTCCGAAATGACGCTCGAGAGGTTTCCACCCACCTGAGGAGAACCCTCAAGACTAGCCTTCACCGCGTCGTACACATCATCTTTGGTCAGGACTTCACCGCCTTCTCGAGTTAAGGAGTTGCTTGCGTTTGCAGGAAACTCAAATGACTCCAGACCTGACTTTACGGCATCGATAATATCGTCTTGGTTGATGTGGGCGCTGTGCACTTGCGGGGTGTCCTCGATCCCAGCTTTGACAGCATCGTAGACATCCTCCTTCGTTAAAGTCCCGCCAACTTCACGAGTTAAGGCAGTGCTCGTAGTTGCGGCAAAGTCGAAAGAGTGCAATGCGTCCTTGATGGCATCAATAATTTCATCGCGCTCCATACGACCACTGACTTCTCGGCTTAAAGCTGTGGTGTTAGCGGCGAAATCGAAAGAACGCAAGCTCTGGGTAACGGCATCGACGATTTCATCGTGTTCGAGGCGCCCACTGACTTCTCGGCTTAGGGCGGTGGTGTTGGCAGCAAAATCGAAAGATCTGAGACTTTGTGTAACTGCATCAACAATCGAATCATGATCAAGTGATCCTCCCATATCTCGACTCAGAGCTGTAGTGTTTGCCGCGAAGTCAAATGACTTCAAGCTGTGCATAACTGCATCGATAATGTCTTCTCGCTGCATACGATCGCCAGCGCTCACGCTGGTCGGAAAGTCAAAGGTGTGCAGACCTTCCTTTACAGCATCGAAAACATCATCTCTTGTTACAGCTTCCAAGGATCCTCTTGTCAAGGCAGTAGAGTTGCTTGACCCGAAGTCAAATGACTGAAGACCTTCCTTAACAGCCTCGAGCATCTCGTCCCGGGTTATGCTATCACCAACTTCTCGAGTGAGAGCATTGCTGTTGCCGGTGAAATCTGTTGAATCCAGAACTTCCTTCACGGCAGTCACAACTTCATCTCGTAAGACTACAATGGCCTCTCCGCTCATAGTCGTAGTTGACGTAGGGAACTCAAACTCGTGGAGACTCTCCTTCACAGCATCAAGGACGTCCTCCCTCGACAGTCCTCCAGGTGTAAAGTCGAAGGTGTGCAAGCCTTCCTTAACAGCATCAAACATGTCATCTCGGCTTACGCCTTCGGTGGGAAAGTCGAACGTATGCAAACCTTCCTTCACGGCTGCAACCATGTCGTCTCGAGAGAGTGTCTCTGGGACTTCCCGAGATAAGATGCTATTGATATTTGGAAATTCAAATCCATGCAGGCCTTCCTTTACGGCGTCGAGCATATCGTCTCTTGTCAAAGACTCGCCAACATCTCTTGTCACGGCAGTGGTGGTGGCTGGGAAGTCAAAAGTGTGTAAGCCTTCTTTCACAGCGTCCAGCATGTCGTCTCGCGTAATTCCAGTTTCTAGAGGTTCCGGTGCAGGTGCGGATGGAAACTCGAATTCTTCGAGGCATTCTCTGACAGCATCGAGGATCTCATCGCGTGTGAGACCTGGTGAGGGCTCTATACGAGGAGGTGAAAAGTGCTTCAGGCCTTCAATGACAGCCGCAAAGACCTCATCGCGAGTAGCTCCTGGTTCTCGGTCTGCCGGAGCATATTCTTGGATACCCTCTTTCAGACACGTCAACAATTCTTCTCTCTCCAATCCGAACTGTTGAACCTCAATATCAGGCTTGTAGTTCTCCCAGGCCTCCTTGACTGCTCGAATGATATCCTCTTTCTCTAGATCCGGACTACGTGACTCGTGGTCTTCATTAATGGCACTGCGTACTGCTTGATATATCTCTTGATAATCGACAGCATTGCGTGTGGCATCAGCTGCAGATTGGCGGCGATGTTCGCGGAGTATCTGGTCCATGTGCTCCTTCAACGTTCCCAGGCCATCTTGCACAATCCGTGCAATTCTCTCCTTGCCTGTTGCACCATCCTTTGCCGATTCAGCAGTTGCTTGGTCGATCTTTCGGCCCATTTCTCGTCCCATCCCAAGCACTTCTCCACGAAGCTCTCGCACTAGAGCTTTGACCTCAGCTGTGAGTCCTCCTCCTTGGGCGACACTGTCCTTGATGCTTCGGATAAGCTTCACAGTCTCTTCGTTAATGGCCGCAGCTGCAGGACTACCGACGTTCTCCTTGTTTGCAAGCAAAGCTCCAACTCTCTGTGTCATGGGTCCAGATCTTGCTTGATCGAAGTCCAGTTCCAATCTTGGAGCTTCACCAAAGCTAAAGTTACGAGCTCTGTTGTTGTTGTTGGCGCCGCCTCCACCTCCAACGTTCTGAGGCACAATAGCATGCGACGTGCTAGATTTAATGAGATCCAGTAAATCGTCCAGTTTCTGTGCAGTAGCACTTCCGTCTCTTGCAAGGAGATCAGCAACTGCTTGCAATCGTGAAACTAGAAGTTCTTGGCCTTCCTTTGTGCCCATCTCGCGGAGAATCTTTTCTAGAATAGCGATGCTAGCCATTCCTTCGGGATTGTAGACACAAGGACTTCCAATAGACTCCCTGCCTAGAGACTCCGCGAAGCTATTTGGACTCGGAATTCGTGGTAGAGTGAACGGCTTGACGGCATTTGAGGAGGAGCCTGGCGAATTGATTGCCCTAGAAGAGTTGGGTGAGCCGTGGGCTTTGTTGTCAAGATACAGAGAGCCATGTCCAAATAGGTGACTTGGAGGCCGAGAACCATGCTCGGAGAGATTTGTGACGAGCTCTCGAAGGCTCTTTCGGATGTCCTCATCGCGAGCATTGGTTGCTTCCTTCAAGCTGACCAGATCCGTAGCGTTATCCTTACTTCGTCTACTCAGTTGAGCCATCTCTCTCTGTAATGCTGTAGCAATGCTAGTCAAACTCAAAATCTGATTTGAAATTGCATCAAAGGTCTGAGGTGTGCGAACCAGCGCAGTTGATCCATTCGTGACATTAGAGAGAGGGGCCTCAACGTCCCTGCTGGCCATGTTTTGAAGAGCTAGCATCGTCGCAGACTGGGGTGGCGTGTTCTCTCCCAGGATGCTTTGTGGTGGTCTTCTTAGTGATGGTCTCAGTGCTGGCGTATCTCGACTCGGAGGTTCGTGAGGTGTGGGTGTTCCTGATCGACTTGAGCCCTTCTCCGGTGATCCCTCCAGCAGAAGTACTGAGCGCCGTGAATCTCTTTCAGGCGATTTCTCCGGAGACTGTCCGTCTAGGAAGAAGTCTTTATTTGTGTGTGGTGTAGAGGGTCGTACCGAAGCTTTCTCGGGGGACCTCGAGCCAAACGTTGAGCCTCCTTCTAAAAAGCTACTCAGGTCTCTGACGTTTCCTGTCTGGAGAGATTGCATGCGCTTGTGAGCAGCTCCCTTTATAAGAGACCGCTCTGGGGATTCGAGTCGCTTTGGAAGTGGGTTGGTGATGTAGCCGTTTTCTCGGGCCTTTTCGGTCAGGGCTAGATGGGCAGATTGAATAGCGCTCGATGTGTTTGGTCGAGAAGTACTGGTAAGGGGTGATGAAGGATTCATAGGTAGTGGAGGAGGTGCGCGTTCTGGGTCAGAGCTGTCCCACCTGTGACATTCATAGTTAGCATCGTGCCTGCTCTGGAACATTGGGAATACTTGCATAGGGACAATGGCTCTGCCAGTATCTGAAGAGGAGGAATGTTGATGTTTGAGATGTCTTTCTCCATCTCGGGAGGCGTCCCTCTCTATCGACGGCATAATGGCAGTATTATAGTCGTGGAATGTAGAATGGAATGCGGACGTTTAGAACGTCGATTGATCTTAGGGTGAGACCAATCTGCAGGAATGGTTTGGATCCCAAGCAATAATGATTGAGAGAGCCCCGATGGTGTATGTGAAAGTTATGGGAGCAAGGGTTTGCGATGTGAAGAATTGAATTGCAAGGTTGATTTGGATATATCAAAGGGTTCGATATGTTGACTTCGGGCGAAAGTAAACAAACACGATGCAGGGATGACACGGACGAAAAGGAGCTAACCGGATCCGCGCCTACAACCACGACAACGGATAGCAGCATGTAAAATGACGTGGCAGGAGTTGGTGAACACTTGTCGAGTCTACTCTCAACTGACAACCTGTTCATTACTTTCGCATTGTCTCACGAAGCGCATAACACGATGTAATGTGTTGAATATTTGCAGGTCACGTGGTTATTTTGCATGTAAATTGACCCAAGTTACCAAGTTGAATGGGTCAATGAAGCTTCTAGGAAGACGCATCGGAGATGTTACAGTTGCCAATTTGCCTTCTAGGTAGCTTGAAAATCTTGAACGACGGAGTCCGCAACATCACCGTTCGCCATAGGATGGGAACAAGACTTACGCCAAGTAATGAACTTGACTACCAACTTCAGAATACTGTATTATCGTTGTATTTGGAAGTAGCATTCAGCCATAGCGCATGCCTCAGAATGAAGTTATAATCATCTCATTATATCTAATATCTTATGACAGACAGCTAAATCGTCACTTCTACCTAACGATCCCAGGGTCGCGAGAATCCAATCAGCCTTAGGCTATGAATGATCTGCGAAGTTTAGCGGCGGGAGCAGCGGTTGCGTTTCCAGCGCCAGCCATCTGAACGGGCACGCATCCACCAAACGGTCCAGCGTCTGAAAGTTTGTTAGCGAGATATATTTTAACCTTGAAGAACGTTCTTACTGGCAGCGTTGTTGCATCTGACCATACAAATACCACTTTGTCCTCCCATCGATCCTGTACATGTTTGGTCGGCGGCAACTTTTGCCGTGAGAGGCTGAACGTGTATTAGTCCGGCTTATGAAATACAATCATTGGTTACTTACAAAGTCTGTAGCCTTCGCTTTGCTCCTAGAGTTGGTTCCTGGAACATTCGTGGTGACTTGCATGGCAGTCCATTGAGTACCAGTTCCTGTGCTGTCGATCATGCAGTCATATGGACCAGCTCCATCGCCATTCACCTGGTGCAGAGTCATCATGACCGAACCCCCAGCCGAAATTTGTGGCATTTGTCCTCCATTTGCAGCAAGCATCTATGTACCAAGATTAGTTCAGCCTTTCCAAAGAAGAGTTGACTAAGCGGAATGCAAGTCCCAGAGGTCCAGGTCCACTCTCGGCTAGTCATGCAATCACGTATTCTAGAGAGGATGGAACATTCTTTGAACACTTTAACTTACTTGAGGGACTTGAGTTGCGGGGTCGTTCGTTCCACCTCCAAGAGTTTCACCGCATTGATCAGCGGCCGCATTCTTGAAGCGAGTAGAGTCTTGTTGAAAAGGATTTCTTGTTGCTCCATCACGTGGAGTGCCAGCATCAACTTCGGAGGCTTAGTTCAGTAGTTCAATAATTGAAGGCATGACCTACTTCCAAGAGCAGTTCCATTGCCACCTTGATCACCAACTGCTTTAACGATAGCACCGTGACCAGCGACGAGCTGACTAGCGGCAAAACATATAAGAACTGATTTGAGAAGCATTGTGAATGTACAAGTGACTACTGGCCGGCAACAGTCGGAAATGATTGTCTGTGCAAGGAATGAAGGAAGGTGCAATTAGATTGAAGAGATTGAAGATGTTGATAAGGATAGAATCACGAATGCGCTTTTCATTGTGGTCTACTTATACATGTACCCAAGAACGAGCGTGTCTGACCACAGACAAAATATCGAAGCACAGTAAATGCCCAGCATCCGCAAAGACAATAAGAGAAACACCCAAGATTGTCGAGACCTACTGTTGACACAGTTTCTGGGGGTTGTTAAGCCTCGGCATAAACAATGCTATAATAAGTTCTTAGTGCAATGAAGTAGGACATATACCAAGAGTGGCTGTGAGGTATTCTCGAGCAGCTCCTTACATGGTGATATGCTGATAGTCAACGAATATCAAGCAGTGAGATATCTCACGGTTGCCATTCTGGGACATCGACGCGAGAACCAAGCTTTTTAGCATCTCAAAAAGTTCAGGAACAAGCAACAGATCATCCCAAGGAAGACAGAGATCACAAAGAAGCGAAACAATGACAAGACCAGTGAAACGAAAAGAATCAAGCTATTGCCAACGGCAATGATCTCCAAGATCTTAAGGCGGTTTCCGTGTACGGCACACTGAAACTCCGAATGCAGCCAAGCAAATGATGTGCGAGCCAGCTGGTGATCAAAGGTAGAAATTCACCTGTGCAATAGAGGACCGATGGTATCTTGAGCGGAACGATCATTAGTCGAAACTTTGATCTCCAGATATTTCATGGGACAGAAGTATGGAGTAAGTTACTAGTGCCCTTTCCGAAGGTGCCAGGTCATGTGATGCGGCCGCGTTAACTAAGCCTAAAAAGGATGGCCTAGTCGCGCACACAACCAATTTTCAAAAGAGAAATCGTCAATTCGACGACAACATCAATTCGACACCAACCACCGACGAAATGAAGTGTACGTATTGCGCATTCCTATCAAACTGCTCAGGTCTCAAAGATATACTGACTATGTTACCTTCTAGTCCTCAAGATTGGCCGTGTTGCCATTATCACCCGTGGCCGATATGCGGGAAAGAAGGTAAATTTCACCTTGGACTCCCAAACCGTCCTACACTCGAGCCCTGGGAAAGAATAGAAGGACTTATAGAACTTGGATACAAGACAATCGGGAGGAATTGGTTCGAAATGATGCTGACGGAATACTGTTCAGGTTGTGATCATTCAACCCCAAGATACCGGAAACAAGTCCCACCCATACCCTCACGCTCTCGTCGCCGGCATTGAACGCTACCCGTCGCAAATCACCCGCAGAATGTCGAAGGCCCGTCAAGCCAAGCGATCCAAGGTCAAGCCATTCATCAAGGTCATCAACTACAACCACCTGATGCCCACACGCTACACACTCGAGTTGGAGGGTCTCAAGGGAGTTGTTACTGCAGATACTTTCAAGGAGGTTTCTCAACGGGAGGAGGCCAAGAAGACCGTGAAGAAGGCATTGGAGGAGAGGTACACGTCGGGGAAGAACAGATGGTTCTTCACTCCTCTTAGTATGTTCAACTCAACCAGGAGGTTATGCTAGACATTGCTAATGAGATTTTCTAGGATTTTGAACGGTTCCTCTGTCATCGGGTCTGGACGGGTGTTATTTCATGGCATGGCATGGCATTAGTCGCATAACGAACCAAAGAATGCTGGTTTCTCCAAATCTGCGATCCTTAGGAGCACGTACACCAAGGATGATTTTGAACTTCGAGCCAAAATGGAGTAACGAATTCTGACTATCCGGAAATCCACAGTGATGGTTTGTGACTCTTGACCTCCAAGTAGATACACTCGAAGAGTGTCGATGCCAGTCTGCCGACCACCGCGACAACGGAACCTGATATTCCTGTGAATTTCACACATTCGAATTGATGCTCAACAAACCGCGATGCTCGCGTTTGATCCCTTACATGTATTCCCGCATTCGTGCATTCGTTCCTTAGTCGGGATAGAATAATGGCAACTTGTGGCTATTGGTGGACCATTGCCAGCTTTCAAGTGAACAGAAGTAGCCTCGACGAAGGTCTCATGCATTGCCCCAAACATACATTCAACTGCCGCTGAAATTAGGAGACAAGACATATTGGCTTGAAAGTTCACAGTCGTTCTCAACCGGAATTCTTCAGAAGATAAAACTCCTCCAAAATGTAAGAAGTCCAAGTCAGATCGTAACTATTTGACCTCCCAGACTTTGGTTTACACTTGGCACTTAACCTATTTATATTGTCCTACAAACTATGGAACAATTAGATCATATAGCCCCAATTTCTTACGGTCTCCACTCTAGAGGCATGATTCTTTTGAATCTTCACTACAAAACGCCCTCGTGGAAACGTATTGCGAGTCTAGAATATATTACCTCCTATTCTACAAGTGATGAGCAAGCTTAGCTACCATAGCTTCTTCAATTCAGAAATTCTCCACAGCAACCCTCTCAAACTCCTATTCAACAAAGCTCATACCCTCACCCAGTACTGCCTCTTCTTCTGACCACTCTCACGCCGTGTAGAGCAGATTGCTACTTATACGTTAAGTAAATAGGAGAGTCGATAAAAGATTGAAGAGGAGCGTAAGCGGAGAGTCAATTAGGAAAGAAATGCCGCTCAGTGTGCAAGCAGCGCGGACAGCGCCGTTCGCGCGTAAAGCGCAAACCGCGCATTTCACGCAGCACACGCTGAAGTTAAATAAGCATCTCAGCCTTCCTTAAAAAAGAACAGTCTATCAACACGAACACAAAGTTTGTGCGCAGGGAGCAGATCAGGTCGATAAAAGACAGGACGCTCATAAATACGGCATAGAAGACGAATGGAGATGTGAACACCGGTGTTTGAGTTTACGATGGCGTTGGAGAAGGGGTGGATTGTTGTTTGCGAAGGTGAAGAACTGTGCTCCATATCCTTGTCCCTATTCGATCAACCTCCCGAACCTCTGAGAGAAATAATGGAAGACGTATGTACCAGAAGACACAACACTATGATATGAAATGTGTTCCCCAAAAAGGATTTCAAAATATCAGCAAGGCTCAACAGCATACCTTGGAAGTAATACTTCCCTCCACTGTCATGTCCACACCAACGAGTAATCTATGCAAGATGAGTACACACATCATTGCATCTTTCAACCAAGTAGCTCCTCGTCAATTCATCAATCCTACACACAACGGACTTAACGTAACTAGAAACCCCACCATCGCCATATCCAAACATTCCCAGCTCACTCCCCGGATAGAAGCGGAGATACACATTGGAATAGGACTCGCAAAAGTCCCCTCAAATCCCCCTTAGCAGACAAAATCAAGTCGAATGTCCAGACCAAGCAGACGACTTTCGCAGATGAAAAGTCGGGTCAAAAGGAGCAAGGGACGTTGGATATCAGCCACCATTCAATCCGGGAGACACCTGGTCAGGCTACGAGACCTAATAGTGAATAGTAGTTGTCATATAGAAATCCTCCAGCTTAGGTGCGCAAACCTGGTATTCACCTTTAGATCTCGCTTAACCTCAGAGCCGGTATATAATTTTAAATAATAATTTTGTCCTTCACCGATTAAGATGCCCTTGTGGCTCACTTGGTGGTCTTGGGGGCTCGAAAGGAAATGCAAAGGCACCCCAGTAACCTCGCTTGCGAGGGTTCCCCTCTGGCGGTGTTGAGATCTCCACTTGTGGAATTTGCTACCTTTGCAATCACTAACCCATAGGTACTATCTCTATGTTGTAGGTTCGATTCCTACCTTGGCTTGCCAAGTACGAGTTTGCTCGACAGAGTTTAAAGTAAATAATTTTATTTTTATTTTAGCAAAGTGTTATCTTTCTTGAAGATACACATTTTCCTTTCCTTCTGTAGGTTCTTTTCGTCAAAAGAGTTTCAAGCGTCTGGTTAGCTTAAGCGAAGCCATTGTTGCTACCACGGCGAGGATTTCAGGAGGCTATGACTCGTTTGAAAGGTATTGCATTATGAGAAGTCCATTGCTAAGCTATTAAGATAGAGTTGTTAGGTTAGGTCTAAGTATTGAGGTCAAAGAAATCGGGGAATTGAATAGCAGAGTCTTCCCACCACCGAATCAATCTCGTGCCCCAGTGCCCCAGACCAGTATGAAAGAAAAGAAAATGACTGCTTTTAGTTGTAATATCGGATATGAAAGAAAAGATCTTCGCTGAAATAGGGTAGAAAAAGTCCCATGGTTGGAAGGGCAATCGCATCAAAAGTTGGAAATGGAGCGACGCCGAAATTATCCATCCTCGCCTGTAACTATCCACCACGAACATTCTTCTTCGGGTTGATGCTGATGCTCATAACCTCAAATCTCGGAGCCACCCAAAGCTTCCCCTCCTCTGTCATTCTCCACTCTCGGAACGTCTTCCCCAGTGCTGTGCCATGAGTTTCGGACTTCTCCCAGAACCCGTCCAAGAGTGCATCGACCTTCGCCCTGTATGGTACAGGTACCCAGTTTCCATTTCGTAGAGCAGCAGGCTTTTTTACTCCGACTTCTTTCGAGGCAGTCTTGCTACTGTCTGTTCGGGCAGTGGAGGGTCGGGCAGCAGGAGCTTGTGAACCAGCAGGTTGACCACCGACACTTAGCGGCTTTCGTGTCTGCTTCCTCCAGACCATGGTCGGAGCTTTCTTGAACGAAAACGTATGAGGCTTCTCTGTCTTCTCAAAGCTGCTCCCATCCATCACAATCTTGATGGTTTCTAAGCCAGGATTTTTGATGGCCATTCCGTACCACACGTCCACCTTGCTTTGTAACGTGCTCCATCTCATGGGCAGGTGCCTATGAAAAGCAATGTGCTTCACTACCTTCTGAGGCTTCTGGACCTTGCCGTTCTCATCCCCCTCCGCAAGTAGCTTTGCATTATTCTTTGGCTTTGGCTCTCTAGGAACACGTCTTATCCACGAGAGGAAGCTGTTGGTGTCTGGGAAATCAACGAAGTAGAGGGTATCGATGTCGAAGTTCATGTATATCGAGTTCTCATTGTCCTTGATACATCTCTTTTCTGCTTGTTCCAAGTGAGCCCCTCGGGACTTGATAGGAGTATAATGTTTGAGGGCTTCGGCTCGAGATTCACGGCAGATGTGCAGGATCTTTGGGACTGGGCCGCAGGAAAGTCGGTAGATGGCTTTGTAGTTATCATCTATGATGACAGTCTCCCATTTTGCTCGAATGATGCGAGGCTCCATGGAAAGTACCCAGATGCGGAGTTGAAGTTCTTTCGGGAGTTTCTCGAAGTGCCTGTTGAACTTCTTGGGAGCCATTGTTGCAAAGCTTTCTTGTTGATGACTGTGATTCCTGATATTGAAGAAAAGCTCTTGAGGAGGTTAGACGATGCACGAAGTCTCGAGAAGCAAGGTCTGGCGAGGAGGTGTATGTGGTGAAGCTGAATGCGAAATATGATGAGAGGACTTGCTTGTTCTGCTCAGGATATTGATGACTTGAGCTTGTCAGTAGGAAACTCAAGGAGGGAAAAGGTGAGCATCATACTTGTAGGCGTCACAATGTGGGAGGTGAGCATGACAAGTTGGTTGTTAAGTTGAACAAACTATGGACTGTGGCAAGCTGGTTTTGGTTGCCCACAGTGGCTGAAGCAAAATCGTTCACTTTGGTTGTGTGAAATGAGGTTGAAGAATGTTGAAGGTTATGGAGGAAGGAGAGTAAGATATCTGCGCGTATTCTCCTAAGCAGTAATGCAGAGTGAATTCTTCAATCCAAAACGGGCAAGAACTTTGAGGATGATGTGTAAAAAATAGTCAAGCTCTTCGAAGTGAACGGCAAAGATTCCAAGATGAAGTTTTGGCCCCGAGAGAGTGTAAAAATGAGTATTGACAATGAGCATTGGGATGCGGTAACGATAAGTCACTCTTTTGGAGCAATGTTCTCTTTCAAACTTTTCTAGAGATGTCAATTTTGAACTTCCTCGAACCATATGCACAACTTAATATTTGAGCACTGTCAGGACATTCACCTCTGATCTTGTGCAGAGAAAGTAGACAGCATTAAAACGGAAATTTGTTCGTCCCATTATCATTACACCAAAATGCTTGAACTCCAATACCATGCGTGCTTTTAATTTCAGAAAACGCTCCACCACTCCATTGCAGAATCAATGAAAGGGTCACACCAAACAGCCCATTCCTAGAACGGTCAACTCTTTCCCTCGACCTCACCTACTGAGTCAAGTTGTCGCTAGCAGCTGGCTTAGCACTTCCCTTCAAGCCCAACTTCTGCTTCTTGATCCTGGGAATAATTCCAATAAGTACCAGAACAGCAGTAACAAGTACAGCCCAGAGCTTGATATCCAGCGTCGTCTTGTTGAAATCCGTTTGTGTTGCAGCCGCAACAGTAGCCAGCATCAGTGTGAGCACCACGTATCCACTGACCCTATGGTACTTGTACAGGCTCTTAGCAGTATCCACGCTACCGTACAATCTCGGCGTGTAGTATTGTGTAAATCCGACGAAAGACTGGATAGCAAGCAAGATATATGTGATCAGACCGAGAATGGCATGTGGTGATTCGAAATGGGTGCCATTGTGGGCGAACTTGTTGACCTCGATAACAACCAGACCAGCAATAAGTGAATAAATCCCCAAGTTGTTGAAGATGAAGTGTGCAGCGGTGCCGTAACGTTTCTGGTCGACAGTATGGGTCGGCTGAAGGATGAGAATGCCTTGTGTAAGGATGAGGAGACCGGCGGAGTTGAGAAGTGGATGTGCGGAGAAGAGCATGAGGGGTGAGAGGAAGATGCTGGCCCAAACGGAGGCCGTGAGCAGGATTATACCAGCTTGGGCAATGACTGCTGTGCCTGGAAGAAGGTTAACGACGTACGTTCAAGTGTAGATGATGAATTACCTATGACGAGGTTGTACCAGAGGGATTTCCCTTCTTGCTGTGATGCACCGCCGGGTCTCCCAATGAGGGGTTCATCCTCTCCAGCATGAATGACCGCAGTGTCAGGAATGCCAGTAGCAGAAGCCATGTTTCGAAACTTGTATTGATCAGTAATGAAGCTATCAAGTATCGTAAGAGATTTGTAGGTGAAAGATGAGGATCGAAGAGAGCTTGAGATGAACAGTTTAGATTGTTAAGCTGAGGAGTACAAATATCCGGAGGATATATGTTGCCGTAGCATTCCACCACACACCTCTTTCTGCAGTGCCGCCTGCAGCTTCCCGGTCAAAATGACGCGACGACCCAGAGCTCTAGCCAATCATCCGCACACGAAGGTAATCTGATATGAAATGGAACATCAGATTATTGCGCAATGCAACGACAGGTGATGACATTCGTGATATATACGTCTGATGTGCTCATACATATATCTAAGCTATCAAAGCAGTAAGTGCTGCACGATTCAAGAAAAAGAAAGCTGCAGATGCGTATGGCTGAGATTGATTCACGCAAAGACCAACGAGCAGAGTCTTCAGCCTCGGCGCCCGCGGCCAGGCACAAGTCGTGTTACTGCCTGAGGTTGAGAAGCCAATGGTGGGGTTTATCGATATCGGAGGAAACCGATTCATTACTCGATGAGAACTGAAAACTTTCTTTTAAAAGATCTGTGAATCCCCTCTCTGTCTTTTCAAAATACATATTTTTCTTGTTTTTCATATTCTTTATCACTCATTTATCCCTTCTGAGTGTCTCAATATGGCTTTCGAATCGGAATACAAGCTTGAAGATGTAGCAGTTACACGCATCGCTTCAGATAAAATCGACGAGACCTTTCGGTCGTCAACCATTGGTGAGTGAAATGACGCTTTTGTTTGCCTTTTTGTGCCGAGCACGGGTAGAGATATCCGGAACGTGCCTCTTTTTCGAATAGCACATGGAAAGCTTTCTTGAGCTCCGAACCTTTTGCATGGCATCGACGACCCCTCCGCGGCACGTGATCATATACATCTTCTTCAAAGCTACTTCTAATATTCTTGGCAGATCTGATCTCTGCAACATTAGGAGCCAAAGTCCTCTCCTTCTCTGATGAATGGTTCGCCGAGACCTCTAACCTCCTCACTCCCACCCCACCCATCCGCCAACCTGGGAAGATGGTCTATTCCGGCGCCTGGTACGACGGCTGGGAAACTCGTCGACACAATCCGGAGCCCTTTGATTATGTTCTCATCCGTCTAGGCGTAGCATCAGGCACAGTCGAAGGCATCGAAGTCGATACTGCTTTCTTCTCCGGGAATCATGCCCCTGCTATTTCTGTTGAAGGTGTATTCAGTGATAATGATGAGGAAGTAATGGGTTGGAAAGGCGGAAAGGGGAAGTGGGAAACGATCCTCGGAATCCAGGAATGTGGACCTTCTCAGACATTTGGGTGGAAATTACATGTTCCAACTACGAAACCATATACACATGTGAGATTGAACATGTACCCTGACGGAGGAATTGCCAGGTTCCGTCTGTTTGGCCATGCTGTGCCAGTCTTCCCAGAAGACAAAGAAGCTATTTTCGATCTTGCAGCGGCTCAAAATGGAGGTGTAGCAATTTCATGCTCAGATCAACATTTCGGCGTGATTGCCAACCTCATCCTGCCAGGAAGAGGAAAAGATATGGGAGATGGATGGGAGACCTCCCGCTCTCGAGGAAAAGATCATGTTGATTGGGCAGTCATCAGACTTGGTGCTAAGGGCACGATTCAAAACCTGTTGGTAGACACAGCTTTCTTCCGAGGGAACTTTCCGCAGAAAGTCAAGGTTGAGGCGATCGACTGGAGTGGAGAAGGGGAACCAGGTGCATTGGCTGCAGATTGGGTTACTGTGGTTGAGCCGTTCAAGTGTGGTCCAGACAAGGAACATGAGGTTGAGAGTGCGGTGAAGGATAAGTCGTTCACGCATGTGAAGCTGGTTATGATACCCGATGGAGGCGTGAAGCGGATTCGCGTGTTTGGAAAGAGAAGTGTTTAGGATGTGACAGTCCTATTACAGAAGACTCAAGCAGAAATACTATAATAAATTGGAAGATAAGATAAAATTGTTCTAGAGTTTGTGAGACAATGTAACTAGGCTAAGTCCTAAATATAAATCAAAATCTAAAAGATGAAATAATATGAAAGCAACGTGAATCCCATTCAATCTCAGAGAATCTACTTTTCCCATCAATATTGCCCCAAACTCTGGACGGATACTATCTTGTATCCCCATTTTGATAGTATAGCCAGATGGTTCCATGAATGATAGCGTGGAAGTGAGGATATGTTCCAGATCAAGAGATTGATACGGTATGAAGTTCCAAGCATCGTACAAAAGTTTCATGATCCGACTAAGAACGAATGACCCGTCAAGTGCAAAGGTAAGGCTGGAGATTGCTCGGCGACTTTCAATGACAATATGAAGGGCTGCCAAGCGATCTGAATCACTATCACTTTCAGGGAGCTGCCCCGCCATAACACCGCTGGTCGCGTGTCTTCTGTCTGGAATAAACTACGATTCAAGACAACATCCCCAGAATATAGCCCTAGTCGACTGAGACCAATAGGAGATTACATCGCAGAGCCTCTTCGTGACTTCAACAAAAGAGAAATTTTCCATAGGTTCGGGTGCTTGCATCAGAAGAAAGGAAGGTGAAGTACTCCTGACACAATAGCTGAGGTGGGAGCCTCGTGCACGGACGGTCGGCTTTGTCTTGTACAACACCGTCATTTATCTTTGGAAACAAGACCACCGAATTACAACTCCAAATTCTAGGCTACCAGCGCATTCCCCAGAGCATTTTCTCTGCAGACTGACAATCTGACACCTTGGATGACAACCACCAGACAGGCACGGACTGCATGAAGTCCTCCCCATCCAGCAATGGACATCGGGGACAATGAGGGGGACCTCGCAGGCTTCCCAGAGGCACCCACAAAGAAACCCAGAGTGCTGCCCGACGACCTCCCCCGCTCCCTAGACGATCGAAAATCCGTCCCCCAATACACCGGCGAGACGGAATTCTACGATGGATGGGGAGGTAAGTTCTTCCAACCCCTCCTTCCCAAAATTATCTGAAACTCAGGCAACTAAGAAGGCGGCATGCAGGGCAATCACAGTTCCTCACCACTCCCGTCCTGGCGAAACCGCTCGAATTCAAGAGTCTGAGTCTGGATGATCATGGCTACGATGATGATTTGACGACGCAGAAGATTGGGGATAGTGAGACGAGACTTATGGAGATGCTTGCAGCGCAAGCCGCACACCGGGATGGTTCTGCCAATGCCTCCGAAGACGAAGACACTGTTGCGACGAACGAGAAGCTGTCTGATGACGAGAAGAAGGAGGTTCTTCAGAAAGCGCTGAACATGGCGGCTAGTAATGGGGACGTGGAACGGATCGAGAGGATATTGAAGGGGAAGGCGAAGGATTTTGTGGATATCGATGCTCCGGATGAGGAGGGCACTGCTCCTATCATCTATGCGAGCTGTTTTGTGAGGATCCTTGCTTGAAAAAGGAGGTGAGACGAGTGCTAATCTTGGTGTAGGGTCATGAAGCGGTGGTGACGGCTCTACTGGATGCCGGGGCGAAGGTCGACAATCAAGACAGGAACCAGTGGAGTGCTTTGATGTGGGCTATGACAAACAGGCATAAAGGCATCACAAAGGCATTGCTGGACCATGGAGCGTCTACCGATATCAAATCTTCTTCCGGGAGGACGGCGTTCGATTTTGTGGCTCCGGACAGCGAGATTTCAGAGTATCTACATGACAGTGGATATGGGAATCAGATAGGAAGCGTGGGAGTAGGTGGAGACTGGTACAACGAAGGGCTCGCCGAAGACCGGTTCGAAGAAGAGATGGCCGAGAATGAGCTGAGAAGACGAATGATGATGGATAGTGCTCGGGATCTGGAGGTTGATATAGGGAACATGGGCATGGATGACCAACCAGAGGTAGGATTTCCAGAAATGAAGTCAAGTGCACGCTAACATAGAAAAGGACCCAGAAGAGCTTGAGGAAGAAGAACAAGAATTCGACTGGAGCAGATGTTTGCATGACCAGATGTTCGTATTCCAAGAGAGCGAACTGAGCAGAATTCTCGACATTATCATCACCAACATGACACCTCAAAGATCACCATCACAAAAACCAGTTCCAGCCAACGTCCTATTCCTCAGTGCGAGATATGCGCATTACCACGCCCACCATGATCTTCTAGCTAAGCTTCTCATTACTGCTATCGACAAGATCAACGATGTTGTTGAGACTCATCAATGGGATATGACGATTTTGGCTTTCTGGATATCAAATGCAACTCTTTTATTGCACTACTTGAAGAAGGATGCCGGACTATCAGATTCTACTTCGAACTTCCAATTACAGCTGGCAGAGCTGATCAATGAGATCTTCATATTGATCATCAGAGATGCAGAGAGAAGAATCGATAAAGTCCTGGACTCAGCGATGCTTGATCACGAGACTATACCTGGGTTCGAAGATATTACATTTCAAAACGAATGGAAGATCTTCAAAAGGAAAAATCAGGTTAAGGAGGAGCCAGTAGAGAAGAGGTACCGACCACCATCACCGAAAGCGCGAGCAAAACCCTCGCCAAGGAACGTGACCTCCTTACTGTCATCAACGTTGTTTGTCCTGGACTTATATGACATCCATTCTGTCATTACTGCGCAAATTCTTGCCCAGTTGTTATATTGGATAGGGGCTGAGCTTTTCAATCGGATTATGTCGAATCGGAAATACTTGGCGCGAACGAAGGCCATGCAAATCCGAATGAACATCTCGAGTCTCGAGGACTGGGCTCGGGGAAACAATCGACAGCCTGAGCATTACGAGCATGGATCGATGACATCCAGTGGTGAGACTACCATCGACTCGGCTCGAACACATTTAGCACCTGTCATTCAGCTGTTACAGTGGCTTCAATGTTTTTCGTCACTAACACAAGACGACTTCGAAGCTCTTGTGAGCACCTTACAACAACTTACGCGACTTACACCGCAGCAATTGTTACACGCTGTGGATCATTACAGACCCGAGGTCGGGGAGAAGGGTCTTCCGAGGAGTGCAAAGAAGTACTTAATGGATCTGCAGAAGAGTCTAGCAGAAAGGAAGCAGCAGCAACGAATGTCGAGGCGACGATCTGGCGCACCTGTCACACCCACCAAGAAAAATGGCCAAAATCCCAACACTCCGGAATCCAATGGAAAGGGTGCGCCGCCGAACACCATGAAACCATTGCCGGCCGATCAAATCCCGGACGACGACGACGATGCACCAGAGCATATGTTACTTGACCCCGCCCTGATGCTACCTTTTTCCTTACCAACAAGTACAGATATGCTTGTGACCTATGGAGCTGGATTCGGAGGATTGAATAGAGAACGGGAGAGGAAGTACATACCTACCGTTCCTGCGGAATTCTTGACGAAGCTCGATCTGAGTGGAGGGAGAGCGCAGTCTACGTATGAGGAACGGGACTGGGAAAATGAAGATCTGTGAGTGTGAGTGTTAGAGTGTGTTACTCAAAATGAGACATGGTGGGACTACGGTTGGGCAGAACAAAGCATAGGGAAAGAGTGGCAGCATTGCGTGGCGTTTGTGGGGAGTGTCCAGATTTCACAGCTGGCAGATATGTTCTCAATTCGGATGCTCATATGATATCGAGTCCTTGCATGATAAGAAGAAGAATATATTTCTGCCAAGAGAAAGACTCTGAATCTGAATGTGACATTGACTTGTTCGATAAGGTAGGGTAGCATTAGATTGTGGGCTGCCATCTATGTCAGCCAAAGCGAGTATTGGTCAGGGGTAGGTCGGGGGGCCGCTACCGACGTCAATTGGAGACATCAGATGAACGAGAGCAGGGAAGAAACCGGGGGAGAGAGACATGCAGGTCCAGCAAGCAACGGCCACGTGATGGATGCCAACACACCCCAAACAGCTCATCAATCAGTTGCAGCTTGATGATTCACTTTCATTGTCAAGCGGACAAAGGTGACGGTCTTCGCTCGCTTTCCGATGTCGAACCACTGCGTTACCCGCTCGTTCTGATCTCGAACAACAACTGCGTTACCCGCCCGCTGCTGTCTCGCCGACCTTCAATTCATCGCATCACACCAGAATCCAAACTTGAAGAACAAGAACTGCCGTCAGCATCAGTTGTTCTAGAAAGTCTCTGGTCGGGCTCCTGTGCAGTTCTGTACCTGCGCTTTGACCACTGCCGAAGCCCGCTCTCCACTTAATTGCCCTGTCGGTGGCTTGATTGGCGTTCCGACCCTGGGCTGTCCCCATCTCGAAATTCCCCAATCTTGCTTCTCGCTCCCACCAGGAACAAGCTTCGATCTCAACACCACCGGGCGCGCATCTTCAAGACTTCTCTACCACTCTTCTCGCAAACACTTATTTGCTTCCTACACACTCCTTTGCTCTTTTCCGACGCGTTCGGTATCCAATCTTTGCTGCGCAGAGAGTTTGATACCGAGTCGATCCACAGAGACATTCCTTGGAGGCAAACACGCGCCTTACCACACACATAATTTAAGAGGGGCCGACGCGAATAGCATAGCGTACCACGTTCCACTACCTTAATTTGCAAGCATCTCCTTTCGTCGACGATGAGCCATGAATTCTCCTTCCATGACAACTATCTCTTCGAGAGATAAGGAGAGAGACTCACAAGGCGAACTGCAGCCCGATTCTCTGACAAGCAGCTTCAGTAGTCGGCGCATCAGAAAGGGTGGATTCGCATACGATGTTCCAACTTTGACATCGTCTGCTACCAGAAATGAGAACGGAATCGAAGCGCTGAGTTATGAAGATACAACTGCCGGCAAACCTCCCATTCCTGTCATCAAGGCCCCTCCACGACTTCCTCCTACCGAGACACATCCTGCGCTGAGGAGAACCAGTCTGTCTGCTGAAGAAGAGAAGAAGCGCGACAGTGGTCTTACGACTACCACCAGATCAGATCCTAGATCAAATAGTCTTGCTGGAAGCACACTGCAAGACAAGGAGCGGGAATTGGGCATCGTAATCGACTTCGACGCGAACAGTGCGCTTGCGAACACTGTGAGCCTTGCGCCCCCTATGTCTGCAGGCGACGAAGGTTTGAGAAAGAGCGAGACGAAATCTTCTGGTATAGGCTCGCGATGGAGAAAATCTAGCAACAAGAAGAGAAAGAGTGAGGCGGAGGACTTCACCCCGCTCAGCACGCAGATTCCCACGCATAGCTTGATAGATGACGAGACTTTGGAGAGTATACAGTTCTCAAAGCGAGGAAGTCTGATGTTGCTGGGAGATAGGGTCAGATTTGGGCATGCGCGACCATATGCGACTCGCAGGTATGAGTCGCAACCACACGTTAAGCGTGAACCCATGAACTTTTTTAGCTGACAACCACGTTAACAGACAACCAAGTTTCTCGATGCTCACCTCGCCCGCCATGAAGATCCTTCCGGAAGACGTAGAAAAGGAGTCGCAGAAGGTGCGCTCCATGTACGAGCAGGGCAATAATGTGGCGTGGGAGGACGGCCAATATTCCTCTCTCGCCCAAAATATGGCAGGTTTGACGACTGAACCCGGAAAGTGAGTACCTGCAACCATCGCGACGACAAACACGTTAGTTAACAGTAACTAGGTTTGGCTTTCTTGCTCCTCCTCCTGGTATCCCATTCAACAGACCTGGTAGCACCTTATCCGTTCGAAACGAACATGAGCTGGCAGGTGGTATTGAAGACTGGGAGGATATTGATGGCAACGAAGTTGATCGATACGGCTTCATTGACACGTCACAAAGAAGCTCCAGACCAGGAACACCCGAGCCAAGAATCCAACGTGTGTCCACGATGTTGCAACTTGCGTCGAACGCTCCAAGAGTGAAGAGAAAGTGGGGTCGGGCAACGACATCATCAGCCGCATCACAAGGAAGTTCGCAAAAGAAGACGCCAAGCCGCAAGGTTTCCGCCAGATCTGTTACATCCCAGGGCTCTGACTCTTCTCAAAGAAGCGCTGGTGGTCGCATCAAAGCTGCCTCCAAGCGCCTTCCTGGCAACAAAGACTGGAAGTTGATTCAAACTGCAGGTGACATGCTCACTCTTCCTCCGGGATTAGCAGACATCGCCGAAGATGAAGAAGGTGGTCGCGCAGCCAATGCCCAGAAACTCAAGGAGATTGAGCGAGGAGAGAAATGGAGAAAGATGGCCAAGGTCGTCAAGTATGGCGCAGCCGGTCAAGGCATGCAATTCGAGTTTGATCCCAAGAATCCCAAGGTCATCGAACGTACTTGGAAGGGCATCCCAGACAGATGGCGCTCTGCTGTATGGTATTCGTTCCTAGCTACTTCAGCCGCAAAACGACAGGATACGATACCAGATCAGCACCTTATTAATGCGTTCCATCGCTTCCAGGTTGAGAGCTCTAGAGAGGATGTTCAGATCGACGTCGATGTTCCAAGAACTATTAACGCTCACATCATGTTTAGAAAACGCTACACGGGTGGTCAACGACTTCTATTCCGCGTCTTGCATGCATTCTCACTCCAATTCCCCGAGCCGGGCTATGTTCAGGGTATGGCTGCGCTGGCTGCTACTCTGTTGTGCTACTATGACGAAGAAATGGCCTTCATCATGATGGTTAGAATCTGGACTCTCCGTGGTATGGACAAAGTCTACTCCGATGACTTCCGTGGATTGCGTGCAGCTCTCGACGAGTTCGAAAAGGACTGGCAAAGCAACAGCGGTAGTGGAATCGCCAAGAAGCTCGTAAGTTATTTCCTCCCACCTCTCGCTCTCTGATCTCCACTAACCCTCCTGACCAGGCCGATCTCGGCATCAACCCAACTGACTGGGGCGTCCGCTGGTACCTAACCATCTTCAACTACTCGATCCCCTTCGCAGCCCAACTCCGCATCTGGGACGTCTTCATGCTGCTCGGAGAAATCGATCCTACCCAACCGTACACCGAACACCGCCCCTTCCAAGGCAGTATCGATATCCTGCACGCTACGAGCGCTGCCCTGATGGACGCTGTGAGAGAGATCTTGATGGACGAGGAAAGCGACTTCGAGACCGCTATGAAGGTCATCATGAGCTGGATTCCCATCAAGGACGAAGAACTCTTGATGAAGGTCGTTAGAGCCGAGTATAAGCTGCACAAGAAGAGTGATTGGACTCCTGCTCCTCCTGCTCTTGCTGAGACGGCTACATTGCCTGCTATGCTTTGATTGATTGATTGCGCTACAACGACGATGGCTTGGGCGGTTTACTTTTTCTGCCTTTTTTTTGCGTGGAATATGTTGCTTTGTTTTGTCTGGTTTAGGAGAGCTTTATACCCCCGTGTTTGTGTTTATTTGGTTTACGAGGCGTTCTGGGAATTCAACAATACAATACGATACGATTGAGAGGAATGATGAAGGAAGAAGGAAAGAGAGAAATGACGATGATGATGATAGGTTATGTAGAGTAGGTTAGTTTGTAATTGTAATGGAAAATAGTGTAGAAAATTTTCGAGGGTGTGGAAGTGACGCTTCTCTTCTGTCGTTGTGCTGTAAGACCGGGTTCTTTTCTATTGATCTGGGGTGAGTGGGGTGGTTGTTCATGGCTTGGCTCAGCTGAGCGCTACTTAAAGTTATGTATACAGACTCTATTAGAAAGTCTACATATCTCCGTGGATTTTTGAGTCTGGAGTTGTCTCTTAAGTGGTATGTTCCGGGTCTTTGGTAATAAAGGCTTTGTCGCTTTGTGCGTGACAGAGTTCAAGTTAAGCTTTGAACTCAAGTATATAAGCATGCATTTTCCTGTCTTTCAAGGTTGGAAGTTGAGTTATCATTCTCTTGCGAGTCTCCGTTGCCCTCCAAAAGGGAAAATTCAGAACAACTAGATCGCTTTCTTTCCCCTCTTTCTTCCTCTCAAATCCCAAGAAAAGCACAGTCAATCCGAGACAGATCATTACTTTCACTCTCAATCGCTACTTTTACTCTCAAGATTTCCATCGCTACTGTAGACTATTTCATCCCACAACCATCCACGCCATCATATCCCCTTCCCAGGCTTCCTATGTACACAAGAAGTACCTACAGCAGAAGAATTAACCTTCGAGGTCCTCTGACTCAGAATACCCACAGTTGCCTATCAATCACCATTCATCTCGACACCTACCTACCAACTTACCAACTTATCTCCCGAGGTCAGGGAAACAGCACCAAGCCATTCTCTCCTCTCAATGGCTAAGGTGAGGGAATCTCCATCTTAGTTTGAAATAACGCTCGACGTCTACTGTACCTATTCGCCGGAAAGCCTACTACTTCCACCATGCCGTTGTCTTCCCTCCGTGATCTATCTACGTCTCCAGACTGAAAGAGAGAGCGCAGGATTTCGTGCTTGCACTCGTAATGCGTTGGACATTTTTGTTCCAGCAGCTAATGATGAGGAGGAGAAGGGAAGGTAGTTTTGCAATCAGAAGGGGATGAGGGTGGGGGTGCGGTTGGTTCTACAAAAGTTGAGGACAGTATTTGAGGGAGAAGGGAAAGTAGTCGATGCATTAGTTTCCCGTTGTTGAGGATAGGTTGGTGAGGGGTTTGGTTGCTTGGGAGGGGATTGAGAGTTCTGGTGTTTGTAGGATTGATGATTATGATTCCTTTTAGTGAAGTGTTGTCCGAGTGGGTCAAGAGCTAAATAGTAAGGATCTACTTGTTCAGAGCGCAGGTGTCTGTGATGGAGAGTGATGCGTTGCGATCTAGAAGTATAATCGTCCGAGAGATATAGAAAGTGATTCGTCCAGCAATAAATTCGGCTCGCACTTTTTCTTTCTTCCTCTCTCTCTATCAGGTGACATAGCCACTTGACCGCTGGCATGATTCTGGGGTTCGTGGGTGCGGATCTTGAGAGCTGGAGTGCTGATCGTTGCGAGAGTGAGATGTAAGGTACAATGAATTAGATGAAATGGGAGATGTGCTGCTAGAGTTCGTGGGAAAGGATTCTTGAGGATGTTTCGCACGGTTCGAAGATGACTGATCTAAGCTGTCTATCTTTCAAAAGTGAGATTTCACGGCTTTCGCAGGAGAAAACCTGACTTGAACCTCTGGGCTTGCTTGGGGGACTGTGTCAACTATCAACGGCCACCATCCTCTGCACTCTGGAAGAATGATGCGTGAGAATGCCTGTAGGAATTGCAGATTTGGTTACAAGGTCTGTTGGTGGACGGTCGAGCTCTGTTAGGGGGAAAATATATCCAAATCTTTGCAATACTTGAAATGAAGGAAGTCAAAGCTTGTTAGCTCGACCTACCGATCTAGTGCCAACTTGTACCTCCATCTCATTCTAACATCGAAAATTCTGCAGACCACTAATATGGAGAAATCTTCCTAACTTGAGCAATAGATCTTGTGCCCAACCGAAAGAATCGCTAACCTTAAGCTTCCGTCCGAAGTCGACGCTCTGGCAACCGTACCCAACACTCTCGGCACCTCAAAATATCACACTAAAAAGCCGACTTGTCCATAACTTTGAGTGAAGCTTCAGGTAAGAATAAGGTTACGATACAAAGATAACCTTTCCATCGGTCAAGCATATAGTTGCGATTGGATGGATGGAAAAGCCTCTTCAAAGGTTAAGACGTCCATCATCTGAGCTCAGTCCACCGCCTCTAAATGTACACGCAAGCCATACTGACAGCAGCGGGCAAGATTACGAATACATGCCCGTGATGAGAAGGAAGTATCATGTTGACTGTCCATATGAAGCGCTTGCATCAGGACTGACATCTCAATGGGGAACGGAAATAGCTCCAGGATAGGAGTCCCTGGTCATAATGTCGAAAGAGGACATCGGTGCTTGTCATGCTGACTTATGCTGATAAGTTGCTTGATATAGCATCGCCGCACAACATACTAAGATGTCAGAATGACTGTGTCCTTCCTAATCATGAAGGAAGAATTCGGCCGCAGATAGAGTGCCCAAAGTTCTGCTACCAGACTTCTCACATGCATCGGCTTCAAGTACATCGAAGATGCCGTACCGAGCCCGTGAAGGAGACAGAAAGTTCAAAAGGCGACCCTCGTGCTTCACGCTTTGTGAGTCCAAAGATATATTATTACAGGTGATCCATGCCCAAAGTACGCAGATAGAAAACGTTACATGACGAGGACGAATGAAACATGCAAAGGAAGCAGGGGCTGTGAAAGGATTCGCATCCTTCTTGCTTTCTGTGGACGTCGCACTGAGCCGCGTGCATGCAGCATGGCCTGCACAACATGCATTGGAAGAGCATAACCGTACGCGAGCCGCGAGCCAAAGTTATTCCGGTTGATTCAATGTGAAGGAAGAGCTATTGGGTGTCAAAGCCACATATGAACCGTTGTGGCTCGAACGGTCGACTTTCTTGGAAATCAAGAAGACAAAAGCAGATGGCCATCAACGGACATTCTGGCCGTAGTGATTTTGAACTTTCAGCTTACCTCTTGGTTACTCAAACTTCGAGGCCGTGGTCTGGATCTGATAGTGTGCTCCCTCAGGCTCGTTCCGCATCTGTAGTAGCACTTAGCGGGTTGTACGAGCTATACGAAATCATGCGTAGATATCGTGACATCGCTAATAGAGTTCTGCCATTGCCTGGCCCGCACACTATTGAGGAGGAACAATACTACTGCTTCCCGTGTTGGCAGCAACAAAGTTGGAGAGGGGATGGTTCTCTCGGTTCTGCCGTGACACTCAGATATGATGGGCCGCATTAGCCCAAGTTAACTCTATTATGCCAAAGCCTCGAACACCAATTCGTCCGCCAAGCATAATCCTTTTCGGATTTGGGCACGCAAGCTATAAGATTAGATGCAACAACAAGCCACTTTCACATGATAGTGCCAGACCTAGACAGGAAGTTTGTTGGTGGCTCAAAGAAACTCTTGTTAGCGTGGTGAGGCGTCTCGAGTTACCACATCTCGCTATGCCCTGTACCGAATTGGGCGATCATTGACTCGATTGGGACGAGACCAACAGAGTGGTGGGGCCGCAGGGACGATTGGCGACGGAAGATGGATGCCGCGGAAGCGTTCTAGAATTTAGGTTCACGAAGTTTGGCCTCGTGGCTGGTGATGATCAATGCTGAAGATCAATGCGAGGCGACAAATCAGCCACAGCAAACCGGCGTTGGATTTCCCTAGAGTTTTATCGATAAGACTATGATGGCATTATGGGGCATCTGATTGTACCATTTGCCATGTATCTGCAACGCCGTCTGAGAACGTCCAGAACGGCTCACTCGGCCGACCGCTCAAGGAACTTCAGTCGCGGGCTGTTCGGAAATGCAGCCGTTCCCCGTAATGCTTGAGGATGGATGAGTCGAACAACGATGAACCTGTTTTTGCAGGCATTCGCATCCCAGAATTATCTCCTGATGGGGTAGTTCGACCGTTCCGTAGCAGGAAGTATGAAGGTAGTGTGGGATGTCGGGTAGTTATTCCAAGTTCTTGGTCCCCATCATCCAGTCGTTCCGTCTCGACATCCCTGGGAACAAAGATCTGCAATCCCGCGTGCTCGACCCGTGCTCAAACCCTGCCGACTAGGGTTGCCCCACGGTAAGCCCGCTTCATTGGGCCAGGAAGATCCGTCGCATCAATTCACGGACCCTTGATTTGGAGTCATCAATTCTCCGAACCTGCGATTGAGATCTCTTTGGTACAGGATCGACCTGAATGGATTGGAAACCACGCGGTTTGAATAGCTCTCTCGCCACTGGGGTGGTCATACAGACGCAAAATGTGACGGAAAGACGGAGGCGATCGACATTCGAAGCGTCTTGACGGCTGCGACAAGCTGTCAGAATGCCTTTCCCTCCGCGAATCAACGAGCATCAGATATTAAAAGCTGTCGCCTCGACTTGCGAATTGTCGATCTTTCAGCTTTGTCGATTCGGTTTGTGTAGGCAGGACGTTAGGGATTGGTCTATATTGCTTTGTGCCACATGGTCCCGTCCAGCTCATCCAAAGTTCGAGTTTGGGTTCTCCCACTGACTCGGATCTCGAAGAGAGACATTGTAGCCCTTAAAGTTTCAGACCTGCAAAAGGTAGCACAAGAAAATCCCGGTTGGCTCACATGTAGAAAAAAAATCAAAGTCAAGTAGCTCGACACCATGTGCTGCCACACGACGCCAAAGGCTTCAGCGCTGCGGAATGGCAAAGAGTACCAGTGTCAATATCATAGATGATCTGCAATCGATTCCGCCACGTGACGGGATCTATGATGTTGTAAAGCTCGAAGTCGGTCTGACCGAGCCGTCTTTAGTAATCGTACTTAAAGTTGCATGCCTTGTGCCTTCCAGAACATCTCGTAGACAGTTCTGAAGAAGAAAGCTGCATGACAATCTGTGCTGATCTCTATAATCTTCCGGAACCATTGAGGATCTTGAGGACACAGTAGGATGTCCGACAAAAGCATTATCGATGTATGATTCGTGGCTCAAGATCTTTGGTTGGTGAAATGCGGCTTCCCGTGACATGACGTCCCCAGAAGATCTTTCAGCCGCTGCAGAAGCTTTGATCGAATTAATTGTCTATGCTGAACTGTATGAGTTGGGCTGATCAGCCTTGAAAAGCTTTAGTGTCACCAATTCTGAGACTTGACACTGAGACCATCCCAAGGAGAGTTGTGATGTCTTACTACTAACAATGTTAGCAAGTGATGGTGGAGACATGTGTTGAAAGTAAGACTGAGCAGGCCGACATTCTGCAAGCCAAAGCTCTTTTGGGAGGATTGATACACATTGGTTACCTGGATAGACTCGAATGTCACCCAGCTGCATGGGGCGTAAATAGCAAAATCTGAAATGAGAGTCGGTGACCTCGCACCAGCCACCCAGAACGCCTTGGAAATAAGTGTCCAGGACAATGCGCAACAGGATGGAGACAAGTTGCGGGTATGCGCCAGGTTCATCAAGTAAATTCGTCTCGGAGAGTTGACGCCACCACGCGCGCGACGTTATTTCGGGAGAATAAGGTAGTAACGAAGAAAACATTCCTCGGATTGCTGTAACAATGTATCATCATGATGTGCATACGCTCGACCGCGATCAATAGATTGAGCTCGCAGTTCTCGTGCGGTGAGCAATGGCAGCAAAAGCACTTTAAGCACGTACTATGGCTTAACAGTGGAGCACAGCACGATACCGGAATCAGCGTGACTTGAACGCTGGCGACGATGTGGTACTCGATAGTTCTGTTGGGTGCGTGCGTGCGTGCATCTCCCCGTGTCTGTTCCGGGTACATTATTGAACGAAGGAAGAGCAGAGGACGAAGGATGGGAGGCGAAGTGAAATTATGTCTATTTCTGGATCTTGTGAAGCTTTTACTGTGCTCTGTTGCGATGTGAGTGAGTGTTGTTTACCTAGGTATGGAGCTGGCAGGACACAGAAGTTGAAGCCTGAGGCCTCACATTTTGATGCCTCACAGCTTCGGGGAAATTGCATTCGACCGAAATCCCAAGTCACCTTGGACCGAGATATTTTCATAACCACCACCACGACAAACAATAACGACGCCGCAGACGCCACCGGTCCTTCTTTCACGGAGGTCACCTCTCCTGGCAAACGCCATGAAGGCATTCCCATGGTTGGACCCTCGTCAAGTCCCGACCGTCCTGATCCATTCGCCGGGCTCGGCCAGTCGGGGTCGAGGGGTAATTACGGCGCCGTGCGCCTCTTCTGCTGAGAATCTCGAATCGCGCATCGCGGGTGGATCGAGGCGTCATGATTTCCCAGCAAGATGAGCAGAGTCCTTCATCTCTTTATGACAGGCCGTTGGAAACGGCCAACCTTCTTTGAGTTCTCTCTAGCACCGCAGACCCCAGACTCTCGATGCTCACTATAGCATGCTAGCTGCCTAGTTCGGCTTGTTGCGAACGGCCCGGTCGAGATGATGGAGGGTTGTTGTTTGATTCTGGTCTTGCTGCTGTACGGGCAGGCGAGCTGCAGCGCTTGCAGAGCTTCGAATCGCGTCAAAATTCTGGTCAGGATTGCATACCGTATCTAGGAAGTCCAAGAAACGCCACAGCAAGCCTCACCAAGATGCACCAATCCACGTCAATCTGCATGTAGAGACGAGTAGCCATTCACGGCCGTCTATCCAGACGTGTAGAAAGGGAAGTCCGGCGGAAGAAGACATGGACCACCAGCAGCATGTCACCCAAGTACCCAGGGAGCAAGTACCGTACAACACCAAATGCCACCACAATTTCACCTCACACAGACTCACCAAAAGCACTCTCCACGCATCACGAATCACGGGATTCAAGGACGCCTACAGTGTGATGGCCCACAATGGTTAGTTAGCACGGTGAGCGGGTTGGCAGTTCTTCCTTGCTGCATAGGACCGTACAGACAGACCTCGGACGAGTAGCTATTCCAGGCAATACGCTTTCCGAAGGGTGCGTATTCGAATTTCGCGAAGCACACTTGAGCCACTGATTCTTCTTTTGGGCCTCTGCGGTGGCCACTCACAAAAGGGCATGAGATGAGTTAATCATTTAGGATTTCAACGACTGGAGATGGATTGGTCCTTTCATACCGGAGCAGGGCTTGCTTACGTTTCTTCTTATATCGTCAAGGATGATTGGATTAGTCTGGTTGGAGGGATCCAGGACTGCAGATCGCCTGTGTTTCAAGGCGTAGGAAGAATTGGCGAGCGATCAGGATTTAAGATCGTGCTAGGACGGAACCAGCTCTAAGCTTGAGGATCCCAGCCGCCTCGGTAACCGTATCCTGGAGTGCACAAAGGAGCGTGAGGACCCATGCAAGTGTCAGAATCCCTGGTCCCTTCCCAAACATCCCGGCAATCGGTGTCGCTGTCCCACCCGGAAAACTTGCACTCTTAGACCAGGAGCTTGGGGTTCTTGAATCTTGATCGTTGTCATAGGCGTTTCCCAGTCGCCAGCGCTTCATGAGAGACATCCACGGCCTCCAGCTTTGGTGAACAGTCAAGGTCACGTCGGGTGTGGTGTTGACAAGAGTAAAGAAAAAAAAACACTGTAGCAATATCACCGTATGCATATAGCTTGCCTGGATATGGCCATATTACCCCTCCAGCCACATGCAGCTTTGGAGCTGCTGACTTCAGAAACAAAAAATCCACTTTGCTGTAGGGTACTTGAGCACCCAAGACCTGCAGAAGCGCCCACTCACATCAGCCCAACGCTGTCAGCATCGAAGCTTTTTTGGATTTCTGCGCCACGACGGTACAAAGCTACTTATCCTTCAGCCCCAGTTCGGGCGGGCTGTCTAGCTGCGTATCAACAAATTCGCTACTCTGCCCGCTTCCTCTGCCAGGTCCGGCATCTTCTCTCACCCACTATCCAGGCCCGTCTTTAACATTGCGCAGGAGCCAGGAATCGACCAGCCTCCACCTCTATTCGCCCTAAGAAGACCCCCAGCGCCTCTAAGAAACAGGGAGAACTCAAGCTGGGCCAAAACATTCTGATATTATTGAAACTGTCCGTCTTCCCAAAAACCTTTCGCCACAACTAGGGTCTCATCGGAAGAATTACAAGTTATGGCTACTTCCTCTCATGCCTGTTCTCTGTAATTTTTGACCCTGCTCAGCTCCTCGCCGCCGAGAATACAGTGCTTTTCCGTCCACAATAATATCGACAGGAAATTCGAATACCCGCTGCCATCTCTCTTGCCGTCTCCTCTGATTTTGCGGATGATGAGTGGAGCGTTGTACTGCCTTTTACTTTCTTCCAGATTGCAGATCTCGACCTCAATTGGCAACTCGAAGAAAGGGCTTTCTTACTCACACCCTCTCCCAGGAGATCGTCCCAGCAGTCAGTCACGCAACCGCCTAGACCTAGAATTCCACCTGTAGTATTCTATGATTCGCGGCACCAATTAAGATCTAGAAGAGCTCGCGACGCATTGCCTCTAGGCCCTTGGTCTCGTCTGGTCTCTTCTATATACATCATCCCAGGTACTAAGACTCCTACTGCGGTGCACGGTACCTGCTTGGAGATGAATATATCCAGAGTGGGGGTGCTCTTCGATCTACATAAAAGTGTCGAGTCCCCACTCGTCAACACTTACACCTCACCACTCTTTTTTTCAAAGGTCAACACTGCCTCCACCACTACATGTTTTTTCTCATTTAGTTTCAGTATATTCTGTCGAGATGTTGCTCACTCTTAAACAGCCAGCAAATCACGGCTACAAGGTCTATTCTCCTCCTACACCACCCTCGAGCTCTCGTTTCTTGGTAGCATCGCCCTCGACTGGACACTCACTTGCTACCGTCCCTACCAACAACAAGTCTCTCCCGCCTTTGCCCTCAAAATCAATGTCGGGCCCGCATAGAGGTCTGCCTCCTCTAAATTTACCTTCAGCTCAAACTCAACAACAACATCCACCGGCACCGCCAGCACCTATAGGTCAACCACCTTTAGGACAACTGCCGGCTCCACCACAACAATGGCAAGGTGCCGAAGAGTCGATGAGGAATTGGCTGCACGCAAAAGCCGAAGAAGACAAGAGGAAGCAAGAGGAAGAAAAGACAAGACAAGAATCGCTTCGTTTGGAGCAGAGGAAGATCGAGCAAGATATGTTGAGACAGTCTTTGAATGGAGGCATCCCGCCCTACATGATTCCAATGGTTTTTGCTGGAATGGGAGGTGGAAATCTTCCAAATGCTAGCTTGGAATGGGCCCAGCACTACATGGCACAGGCGCACCATCTTCAGCAGCAACAACAGCTCCAGCAGCAGCAGTTACTTCCATCACAAGGTCAAACTTCTCCCGAGCAGGTCCAGCGCAGAGATTCGAGAGCAGTAGGCCCTCCATACGGTACTCAGCAGCATCCAGTCCCTATCACCCTTCCATCAACACCAATAGGTCCAGGAGGCTCTCAGCAGGGTTCCAACTTTCCACCCAGCTATCTGATGTCCCCAGCATCTCGATCCCGTCAGGGTCCTCAAGCGCAAAGTTCAATTGCCAGGCCGCCTCAGACGTCTCACTTACCTAGGCTGAATACGGGAGAAATCCACATCCAGCCACCTCCGGCAGGTCCAAGCATGCAAATTCTCCCAGGTCAACCAGCAAGTCACCCATTACAGCAGTCACAATCAGTTCAACAGCAGGAGTCACAATCTTCTCCATCAATCTATTTTCACCACTGGCAGCCGCCCACAACGCAAGCAGGCACATCGAGTAGTGCAAATCAGCCTACGACTCCTTCAGGCAAGAAATGACCGTTCCCTTGTTCAACAGGATTGCGTTTTAATGTCTCCCCAGATCATACCTCGTCCCCAAAGAAACGCAAGGCTACTGGACCTCAACAACCTGCACCGCCACCAACTTCACAACCACAGTACACCTCTCCTCCCTTCTCACGGACAGGATCGTCAGTCTCGAACACACCTTCGAGCCGACGAAGAGGGCACTCGAGGCAGAGAAGCGATATGTCCTCTCGAGGGCTGGATTCGTACGGACGACCCTCCAGTCGCCAAGGTGGCTTCACTTCGCGTGGTCTCGCGTCCCCAAGCCAAGCTCAGAGTGGAGAGCCAACGCAAGTTTCTACTATGTCTGCAGAAGCTCCGCGACGACGATCCGGGGGTTCACACCCCGTCTCCTCGCTTTTGGAGCAGAGCGAGTCGCGGCCACAGTCGCAAGCACATCCGCAATCTCAAGCATCACAACAACAAACGCAAGGCGATCCTCAGTACTCGGCTGGACCGGAGATGAGGCACGAAGCACGTCGTTCGTCGGTGGAGGGAGAGAGCTCTCGAGGAGGAAACGTTATCAAGCGAGATGAGGGGCGAGATTGAAAATGTTTCAGACAGAGTTTCTCTCCGGGGCCCACTTTCCTCCACAAAATTTCCTTACAGCAAGATGATCTAAGCCAAAACACGCCAGGTTTACCATGGATTCCGCCTTCAAGGGCGACGAAACGAGACGAACACGACCGAAATGAGATGGAGTAAGATTTACTTTCACCTTATGCAGAGACTGCATTCCGATTTCAGGTTCAGCTCGCCGCGATCCTGATGCCCTGAACCCTGCGTTGCATTGCTTTGCTTTGTTGGTTTGATGGCATGCACATTTTTACACTTCACATTCTGCGTCACCTTGATCCGCTTCATTCTGACGATTTAGAAGATACCCATTTATTGTTTGCCAGGTACAGCATTTGTGCATTTTCAACTGGAGTTTCGATTCGCCTTCTGACACGACGACCGACCGGAAATTGTACGCTTATTGTACATTATACTCAACTTTTTACTTCGATTCTGATTTGTGTCTTTTTATTCGAGGACAGGGCATTGGGCAAGGACCCGTTGTATCATATGATTATTTGGCATGGGAGGGTGCGCTAGACGCTTGGATTGTCTACTCTTCGTTTTGTTCTCTTCCCGCTCCCGCGCTGCGAGGCATGGACGGAAGCTGGAAAGAAATTTTGTATATATTTTTGTGGGCTTCAAAAGGAGGACGGATTTGGGAGTGCTACCAGAAAAAGGTGGAATCTGATTCTGATTCGGATGGTGACGAGAAGAAAAGCATGGATTACAGGACATGGGAAGATGCAGCCGCAATGAGCGTGAATCCGGCTCCTTGCTGGATAGCTGAAGGGCACGCAGGTGAATTTTTTTCTTGCTGAGGAACAGACATGGTCAATCAAAGAAGCTTTCCTCGCACCCGACCAGGACTTCCTTCCTAGTGTTTCCAGCATCTCTTTCCAAGCTCCTTTCTGGCTCATTTCCTCTCCCTCCAAAATAAATCAAAACAAACCTCCTCATCATCACAGGTCCCCACTGCGGAAATGGGGAGTACAGTAGATTAGCCACAGCTGGCTGGCCCAGGATGGTGAATGGGAGCGCCAAGTGCAGCAATTATACCCTTCCAGCGATCAAACATACGCGTTTCTTCTTTTCCTTGACCCTGCCTTACCTTACCTTGCCTTGTGTGCCGGTATGCTGCTTGCAAGGCTCAGGCTCAGGACGCAGCGCGAGCCATGACCACTGACCCCGATCCTGGGAAATAAGAGCCGCCCGATAAGTAAATTGCGGGGATAAAGGATGGGATGTTCCAAGGCAACGCAAACGCACGCATGCAGCACGCACAGACGTTTCAGTTTCACCTTTTTCTCGATGTGTGATATGAGATGAGATAGAAGACCCCTGGATTTGCGATTTCCGATGCTGGTGGTGGGTGGGTGGGTGCAGTGTGAGGAGTTCGGGACGGGGACGGATGAGCTTGGACGTTGCCCGCCAGTCGGGGCGATATGGTGCGTGGGTGAGCCTGGTTATGGATGGGATGGATGGGATGGATGGGATGGATGGGGACTGAGTGAGACAACTGGGGCAGCAGGGAGGGGGAGAGAGAGGTCTAGAACGAATGGATGCATGGTGGAGCTGCTGTGTACAGTACGGTACTGTAGATTGCTGATTGTCTGGATTGGTGGCCTTCTATTGTTGATGAGTGAGCCAGAATGCAAGAGAGCGAGCGAGCGAGTGAGCGGACCGGATGCGAGGAGATAGGATGGATGATTGATTGATGTCTACAGTACAGTACTGTACTGTATTGTATCCGAACTCTGGGACCTTGCATCCGGCTGCTGCTGCAGATGGGATGAAAGGCTTGTTCCGAGGACAGACAGACAGACCTACATGATACTTTCAGCCCTGGAGTTTCAAACCGCTTTCTTCGGACCGAAGAATTGGGACGAACCTTGGATCATCATCATCATCATCATCATCATCATCATCAATCAATCATCAATCATCATCAATCATCATCAATCATCATGTGGGAAACAACCGTGGTGGCCACGTTCCCACCTTTTCTTGGCATTAATTTATCATAGCACAGCCAGCAAACGCATTCCATCTTGCGCCGTTACATACCTACAATACCGTACGCAACAGACGTGCGTAACCTTGCCGTCGCTCACTTTCCACCGAACGTAGCTCTGCCGTTCGAGAAGCGGCACGGATCACTCTTCCTTCCCTTGGACCTTGCTACATACTGTACATGAACATAATTACTTGCGGGTGGACCAGACCAGAACCAGAACCAGACCTCGGTCAGGCGGCGAGCCGTTTGACGACAGGCAGGACGGCACATGGCCACATGCTGCTACTGTACGGGAGAATACAGTCCATGTACATGGTACATGGACAGCTTTTCATCACTTTTTGTGCGTACCTGCATCTCGTTTCGGCCGGAAACAGCGTCAGCAACAAAGTAGCCGTCATCAACCGCGCGCGAGTGAGCCGACGTACATTACATTACAGCGGCACAATAGAGTACCGTACCTGAATGAATGACTGAATGTCACAGGGAGAATTGATTAACAAGGAATACGACGTCCGAAAGAGGGAATCATAACGAGGCAGGAGTGAGGATGATGAGGATGAGAGAGAGAGAGAGAGAGAGAGAGAGAGAGAGAGAGAGAGAGATACAAACGACGCCACAACCTTGTTCCTTGTCATCCCTCCCTCATTTCAGCCACAAAACAGAAAACGGGTCTCCGCAATCAAACCAAGCGTTAGTTTCGAGCTCTCATCACCGTCAACAATCTTAACGTACATACGATTACGGACATCTTCAGATGAGTACCTCAGTGAAGGTAATTACGTGAAAATCCGCAAAACACTCAAGATGAAACGACGGACACGTCCTCATCGGGAAACCATGGCCAGCCACCAGCCTTGCGAAATCACCACCTCACGCACTCACTTACGCCTTCTGGAGAGAGAGATTGGGGCAACGCCCTATAACGACATGCATGCTAATTTCCCGCACCAGAGGCACGAACAGGAACAGGAACCAGACCCCCAACAGACCCCAACAACAACAACAACAACAACAACAACAACAACCAGCAAGCAGGGACCGGGAACCACATGTGGAAAACACCCCTTTCGGACGGCGGACGCACGGCCAAGAATTTCGAGAGAGGGCAGGCAATATAAATTCAGGTACGCTGCTCCCGTCGGCTGATTTTCCCATCCATCCATCCATCTGCATATTTACATTACCCGCACGAACGCAGCCCTTTTATGCTGCTGGTGCAAGGAAGTGCTAGCCCAGCCCTCTGCTTAATATGTCTGCCGTGCTGACTGAGGGCGGAGGGGATGTGATGTGATGCCAATTTGTGCAGATTGCACGCTGGAGCTGCTTTGGGAAGTTCGTCCTGGGGGCTGTTCATATATGAATACCCCTCGAGAGGTGCGAGGAGTCGGCGATGTTGCACCTCTCGTCCAGTGACGTGGGGGAGCGTCGTGAAGTTTATAGTAATAGCTCACGTTGGTATGATTGCGATGATGGGAGTCTCTTTTCTTGTTTGTTGCGCGAGCGAACGGCCGACGGGATAGATGCGCGCAGGTAGTTCTGCCATATGGAACGAAGGGACAGTGGTTGAGAGCCGCCGGGGAGGGGGAAGTGACTCAACGTTTCCCTTCGTTCGTCCGTTTTGGGACATCTGGAGTTGATATCGTCATTTGGATGAATGGCGACTCTCGTGGCTTTCATGGAGAGGATGTCGTGATCCGTATCTGTACGGCCTCTGGAGACGCAGAGCATAGATTGTTTTGTCACGATTCTGGTTCTGGGACGTGGTTCGTATGGCCAGATCAGGTACTTGATGGTGATACTGTTGAGCTCTTGCATACCGAGTAGATGCGCAAGCGAGGATTGGTTGCTGAACGTGTTGGTACGTGCAGTACCGTTATCGACTTCCTTCAGACGATGTCTGTCCCATTGATAGTTTCCCTTTGGTAAGTACCTTAGGCATGTGGAGTTGTCCTATATCTCAAGTCATGATAGGTGCCAGTTTGCAGACGAATCTGGCACTCGTACTCGTCTCATGCTGGTGAGTGACTCGGATCACTCGAGATGCAGCGTCTTTGGAAGTACTGCCTTGCTCTCCACAGGATATCGAATCTTGGTAAGTAAAACATGTTTTTGAGCATCGACTGAGGGTGTAGATGATCACTTCGATCTGGTTCGCTACCTATCCCGAGGCTGTCTACTGTTTGTTCCTCTCGCGCGACTTCAACATGGGGTATTTCGATAGTAGGTGGCCGTTGAGTTCAACCAAGCCACTCCTCGCCGACTCTTAGAAATACAGAACGGCGATCTAGGCCGAAGAGCTTGGAGTAGAACCTAGTGATTCGAGCGTTGCTAGCAGTAGTTTTGCTCAGTAGACGGTTTAGTACGAAGAAGAGTAGCAGGGTCATCTCAGTCTCGAAAGCTCTAACAGCCGCCATCGAAGCTCTTACTACCGGTACTAGTTTCTGAGCTTTCTGATATCGATCAGGGTGTATTTAGATCTGACTGCGATACTGCGACAGTGTAAGTATTTTGTTCAGGCGACATTCCTATTTCACAGAGCAACCCGTGTTGATTGAACATTGAATGCTCTTGTTTCAACCTTGCTTTTGTTCAAATTCTAGTTTCGATCCAAAGGATCTATGGAGAGAGAAATAGTTGGAGAGGAAAGGAGCTCGAAGTGGAAAATTAATAGTCAAGCTAGTGTTCGACGCTTCTTCTCAATATGCATCGGGAACCAGACTCTTTCCTCTTTGCATGTGCTCGAAGTGATGCACACAAGTAACAGTTGATATAAACGTCACAATCAAATATGCACAATGGATTCTGTTCAGATGGGAGAGGGGCATTTGTACTGTGAACGCCGAAGCCATACCAACACTTCTCTCTGCCTTCATTGACCCAACATGAATCACGACTTTGACAAAGCAAGTCACGAATTCATCACCCAGTTTCCTCCCATCTGAAATTCTAGAATCTCAAAAATACCATTAGAATCATTGCCCACGACAGTAGAAGACGAACCCGGCCTTCGACCGGCATTGAGTCGGCACCGGTATTCGGCACCGGCGTCCAGACATCTCAAATCCATATATCCTCCCGTGTAACTCCACCAGAGCCTCTCCTCCTCACTTACCACTCACATCTCTATCTCCACCTCCTCAAGAATGCGCATCCTCCTCCTCGGCGGGACAGGAAACCTCGGCCGACGCCTCATCCCCGCCCTCCTATCCCACAACCACACACTAACCCTCCTCCTGCGCAACCCCAGTAAACTCACCTCCCTCATCACTCCCAACCTCCACGCCCTAATCTCCGCCATCGAAACCGGAGACGCCACCGACGCCGCCGCTATCAAGCGAACGCTCGTGGCACACGACATCGAAGCCATCATCAACGTAGCCGGCGACCAGGTGCGCTCGGGCGAAGAATGGGTCCTACCCAAGATCGCGAAGGCTGTTACGGAGGCCGCGATCCAGGTTAGCGAGGAGAGAGGAAAGGGCAGGGAGTTGAGGGTCTGGATTACGTGTGGGTTGGGAATTGCTGCTTATCCTGGGACGGGGAGATTGATTCAGGATTTGTGAGTCCCTCCTTCACACAGGATTGATGTCAATGTTGATGTTGATTTTTATGTAACAGTCTCCCCAAATTCGCAACACAACAACACAACGCGACCCTTGAAATCGTAGAACGCATCCCCGTCTCCTCACTCCGCTGGTCCTTACTAGCCATCGCAATGATGTACCCGCTTAACGCCGACCAAGGCCCCTATTCCCCCATCACAGAGCCGAAACCTCACGGTTTGCAAGTCGGCGCAGGTTCGCCGCCGCGGTGGAAAGACCATTGGTTAGGAAAACTGTGGTGGGTTGGCCTGTATTTGAATGTGTGGCGAGCGGTGTTGGGGGATTATTGTACGCATTATGAGAATGTTGCGGATTTCCTGGCGGAGGATGTGCAGAGGGATGGGGAGGAGTGGGTTGGGAAGAGGGTTGTGTTGTGGGAGGATTGGGGTGTTTGAGGTTGGTTGTTGTGTGGTGTTTCTGTTGGGGTGCGAGGAAGACATAAATCTTTGTCTCACTTATAACATATATATTTAATGAGACACCTTCAAAGACTCGGAGCGATAACGATCTAGATGAATAACCAGAAACTTCACCGCAAAGAATCTCGCTTGCAGAAGCTCGCTTAAAAAGGAGTTCCATCCTAGAAACTGACAGAACAACCTCATCTTCTGTACATCAATGACAGACCCTAACAAACCTTGAATCTTTGAAATAAACGTACATTAGCGACCAAGCTTCTAAAACACCGCCTACATCAATAAACATACCCCCTCTCACATACGCAATAATCCCAACATCCTCGAGCGAGCTTTGTCTTCTCCTAGAATCAGATAGCTCTAAAACAGCCAAACATCCTCACCACCCATCATCACAAACCTAATTCCAGACATCGAAAACCAAACAATTCATCAAGCCAGTCTAAGAACCTAAACCAAAACCCCTCAAAAGCTAACCACCCATACCCACAACCTCCCTTCCATTCTCAAACCACCCGGGACCCAGCCATCACAAAAACCGCCCTGTCGCCTTTAGACTTCCACACCATCAATCAAACTCGTACACCCCAACAACGAGTGACAACATATCTCAATCTTCCACCAACCGTCAAAGCAGCAGCCCTGAAGCTCAAAAGTAAGATTTAATCTCCAATCTCAAGCACCGCTTGCTTACATCTCCGTCCCTCCTCAACACCTCTAAACATAAATCTAGAAGAGCAGGAGTTAACCTCACGCTTTAATTTTTTTAGTTTAAACTTTTTTTGTCTCATAAAAAATAAAAATCACAATGTCAACTTTCCAAACCTCAAGCTTGCTGCTGCCCAAAAAATCCAATTCTAATTCCAATTCCAACCCAAAAAGACAAACACTCATCTCCCGCCCGTACCCTCGAACAAGCCCTCCTGTACCTACTCCTCCCTCCCTCCCTCCCTCCCTCCCTTCCCTTCCCTCTTCTCCCCTATCCACAAAACTAACCTCCTCCTCCCTACAGCAACACAACCCTCGAAACCGCCTGGACTCAACGCATCCCCCTCCTCTCCCTCTCCACCACAGCCGCCGAACGGCGACGCATCCGCGAGAACAAGGCGCTCGATCGTTTATCTAGCCGGGTTGCGAGTTAGGTATGCTGCTTCGAGAGAGGTGTATAGGGGACGGATGGTGCTTTTGGGGTATGAGGCGTGGTTGAGAGGAGGGGGGGGAAGGACGGGTATTTAGGTAGATGCATGGATGGGAGAGAGGATTGGTGCTCCTTTGTCTATTTCCCGTGGATAGTTGTAATGTTTTGGACTTGACCACCTCGATGAACTCGAGTAGCACTAATAAGTTCGAATGACAAGGCCTGATAATGGTTTATGAACCTCTATTCCTATCCACTCACTATACAAGACCATCCATCCATCCATCCGTTAATCGTTACAAAACATCATGCTATACCGCATCAGTATATGCCGTCTGCATCTAAGGTATCAAAGCCCAACCCAAGATGCAATATGCAAAGTATCTGATTCTTTCTCTCGCTCGATCGCTCTTTCGAAGAAATCCCCATCCATGAACCCCCTCCCTTCCAAACGCCCACGCTTATAAGAAATAAACACGCACACTCCAGCCCATCCTGTCCATCCGATGAAAATTCCATGCGTTTATACAATCCCTTTCCTTCCCGCCTTTCATCCCTAGCTATGTTCAACGAAGTGAAAGCACCGTTCAAGTACCCTTCTTCCCGTCCACGCCATCAACAACACCATCAATTCTCACCACACTGCTTATTCTCTTTCCCTTGCCAGATTCTGCATAATTTTCGTCCTTGGCACTCTTGTATTTGTCTCGAATATTACCATCAATACTACCCTTATTGCTCTTCGACGATAAGCTCTTTGGGCTTAATTCATCTTCATGTAGATTCTGCTTGCTAACACTAGTATCAACAACGCTCTTCCTGTGTATAGGAAACTTCGAGCCAGGACTAGATCGAGAATCAGAAGATCCATCGATATCGAATCCACGTTCACGACGCTGAGAGTGTATCGGTGGAAGCTCTGGTGTAGTAGTGCCAGGAGTGAGGAAAGGAGGAGATGCAGGATTAGCAGTCGGAGTTGACGTCCCTGAAACGCCAGAACTAGTTGGTCCATTCATTTCTCGGAGGACTTGATGAGCGACTTTTCTGGCTTCTCCCTGGAGATCTTGAATTTGAATCGGTGGCTGCTTCACGTTAACGAGAATACTGGGACACGGAGAAATGATCTTACCTGTTGAATATATTGGTCCAACTTCTTCTTCAGCACATTCGATCGTACAGGTTTAGCCAGATAGTCGTTCATTCCCGCCTCCAAACATTTCTCCCTGTCACCTTGGATCGCAGAGGCAGTCATGGCAATTACCAGAATGTCTCGCACGGCTTCGATAGGATCCTTGCGCAATAGTCTCGTAGCACCATAACCATCAAGAACAGGCATTTGGACGTCCATGAGAATGATATGACAAGGATGTCCTGCCTTTGCATGCTCCCGCAATCCCTCTACTGCTTGGAGTCCGTCGTCATAGGCGAAGATGTCCTTGAAACCAAGCTTCTGCATAAACTGTACTGCGATTCTCTTGTTGACTGGATTGTCTTCAGCAATACAGATACGCAATTGGTCTCGAGGAACGTTTTGAAAGTTCTTGAATGGCGTGACAGGCCGTTGACGATCAGCGTCGACGAACTTGGCCATAGGATCATGATTGTCATTTCCATTCTGGCAGTCACCAACAGCTGCTTCCTTGGCTTTTTGGAAAGTGACTGTGAACCATGCAAGTGTACCTTGACCCTCAACACTTTCAAGCTCGATTTGGCCGCCCATCATAGATTCGATAAGGGATCGACAAATGCTAAGGCCGAGGCCACTACCACCATATTTTCGAGCAGTACTAGCATCAGCCTGGCTAAAGGGTTTGAACAACTTCTTCAATTGCTGAGGAGGAATGCCGATTCCAGTGTCTCTAACCCAGAAGGTAAGTTTGACCTCGTCATCAGTCTCCAGATCAGTCTTTGCCCCAATGGTGATTGATCCATTTTCTGTGAATTTCAGACTGTTAGATACCAGATTACCAAGAACTTGGTGCAATCGAACTGGGTCGCCAAATATGAGACATTGGGGCAATTTGATGTCCTGGAGGATCTCAACATTTCTCAAGTTCTTCTTGTCCCGATTGCTGTACGAGACTGAACGGAAAACTTCCTTCATCATCTCATCAGCCTTGAACGCAACGATGTAGAGTTCCATTTTGTCAGCTTCCATCTTTGAGAAATCGAGGATGTCGTTGATGACTGTGAGCAGCAGGTCGGCTGAGACACGAATCGAATCTGCCATCTCAACTTGGTCTTTGGTGAGCTCGCTATCCCTAAGCAATTCTGAGTTGCCAATAACACCATTTAGTGGTGTCCTCAACTCATGTGATACATTGGCCAAGAAGATGGACTTGGCCTTAGCTGCCTCCTTAGCAAGCTTGACATTGCGAAGAGCCTCGGCCTTTGCTGCATTGGCTGCTTTCTCGGCATTTATCGCCTTCTCGAGAGCTCTCTTTTGCACATCAACCATGGAATTGTTAAATGCGGAAACTTTTTCGACTTCTTTTAGAGTGAGAGCATTGGAGTAACTGATGCCGATCTGGTTGACAAGGAGCTGCAAGACAGTGAGGTTGCGATCCGTGAACACATTCGGTTCTCCTTCCAGGTAGAGAACACCAAGCAGAGGCTTCGATCCGTGACAAATGGGTAACGCAATGACGGACTTGCTGAAAGGATTACGTGCTGCCCAGGCTTCGGTGACATTGCTGAATCGTTCGTCATGTGTGACATCAGGGAGGAAGACAGTCTCTCTGAAGCGTGTGCAGTATAGAATGACCCCTTCAGCCACGAGATCGGTCTCGCTGACTGGAAGTCCAGGTATGTGGGCCATGGCTCCCTTCTCTGGATCACCGCTCGCAGCGATGCTCCAGCCTATTGGATCATCGTCCTCAACAACGATAGCTGCCAGGGTTGCTAAACCACCACAATTCTGTAGAATGATTTCGCACATGGTCTTCAGTAGCTGGTCGACCTGGAGCACACTTGAGATGACCTGAGAACTCTCGAGAATCGATGTAAGGTCAAGCATGTCTAAAGCGGGGAGACCAGAGCCAGCAGCATCGCGCGCCGAGCCACCTTGCCAAGCACCGATACGATCGCCCTTGCTCTCGATGATTATCGCACGGGTTTGTTGTCGTACATCATCTTCATCACCTTCCAACGTGGTATATTGAACGGGAGCGGAGTCTCCAGCGAAGTCGGTTTGTACACCTGCATCGGCACTGCGCTGAGTCCTAGTCGGACCTTGTAGGAGAAGACTATGCTCGTCTTCGATGTATTTGGCGACACCAACAGCACCAAGGCTGCGATAAAGTGCAGTAGCTTCGCGTAGCGATGCCTTTGCAGCTCTCCGAGATCCTGTTCGCAAGAAGAAGCCAGCCTGTAAGTAGTTTCCGAGCGCCTCCTCGAAAAGGAAGTCATGAGCTTCGGCATGGTCAAGTGATTTCTCATAGTGGCGCATAGCTAGACCGTGATTGCCTTCCAGTTCGGCAATCTGAGCACTCAGCAGGGTCGACCATGCGAGATAATTGACGTTGTTGACCACCTGCCAGTCTTCGATCTGCTTCCTCAAGTCCTTGATCTGCTTCACAACAACACCGATTTCTGCCTGTAGCTGAGCTTCGCTTGACTGATTGTCAATGTGGTCTGCGTCCTGGTTGACTGCTCTGAGGGGGCTCTGTAGCTTGTACCACGCCAAACCCGCAAGAGACAGACCTTGCATGAACATAATGAATCTCGTATTTCGTGAGGACCAGACCGTACTGATGTTGTTGAGACAAGCATTCCCAAGCTCGATTGCTCGAGAGTAGTGTCCGTACAGGAACAGAGGTGCCATCTCAATCCCTTCATAGAATATAAGGGGGCGACTACTATCGGTAGAGGATCCCTTCAACCAAGACTTATACCATAAAGCGTTGTGCGATTCGTCACTCATGATCTCGAGGGGGTCGTTGGTATTGGTCCTACCTTGCAAAGCACGACAAGCTTGACGAATGGCAATTGCCATAGTGCCACCACGAGTATCATGCTGCCAATTGGGGACTTCCTCGCAGCCGTACTGTAGAAATGCTTCAAGCTCGGTGACATTTTCCGAACCAAAGAATTTGAGAGTTCCTACCAGCCCGAAGTTCAAGATTGTGGAGATCCGATCGCCTGCTTGGATAGCATATTCCAGTGCGCCTTCCAGTTGTGCAATGGATTCTTGGAGGTTGACTTGAATGTGGCCGACGAAGAGAGAATAAATTGTCCCACCACGACCCATGGTATAAGGATCCCGCCATCTCTCCATGAGCCTCAGGGCAATCTTTCCCATGTCGCTAGCAAATTCCATCATGTTGAATCTGGTAATGGCAATCATAGCAAAATGAACATAGGCCATTCCAGCTTGAGGAAAACTGCCCAGCTCAATCTGGGTATCAACCATGACAAGAGCCATCTGGTAGAAGGTAAGAGTGTCTGTCCAGAATGCCGCACTGATGGTCTCGACGAGCACAGCACCAACAGCAGCAAAATTGGAGTCCTTCGCCATAACTCGACCTACAAGCTCTTCCGGCTCCATGGATTGGATCTTCAGTGATAGGCGTTCAAATTCCTTGTCAAGCTTCTCAAAGGTCGGGTCGTCATCAACATGAATATCGAGGGCGCCTAGACAGTACTTTAAAGCGCGAAAAGCCGCTGGCGAGTCGCTTTCTTGAGCATAAAGTCGTGATTGCAATACCCAAGCAGGAGCCTTGTCGACAGGTGTTTTCGCTCGAGCGAAGACTGTCTCTAAGAGCTGCTTAGCTTCGGAATACTGCCCCATATACAAATATGTCTCAGCAGCTCTCGTGTGCAGGTGGAGTGTTTCGTCATAATAAGCGTCTGGCGTCCCGTCCGTCCAAGCCTTGTCTTGCAAAAGTGCAAAACAAGCTTTATAGAACTTGGCTGCTGTTGGTCGCGCACCACTTTCAGCGGCAGATTGTGCACAGTCGGCTAAAAGCTTTCTGAAAGATTGTCTGTGAAGGATGCGCTTCTTGATGATATCAATTGATTCGCAGATATGCTCAGCAGTGGTTGAGCGAGATCTTTCATCAGCAGAATAGTACTTCATCATAGTTTGAGCAATGATGAAATGCATCTTCGAAGCGTTGCACTCTCCTAGAGAAGTAGCTGCTTGCATATAGCGATCATGTGCGAATCGGAATCGATCATCATCTTGTGTAGCAATGACGATATAGTTTTGGATGGCCGCTTGCAGTCCTTCTACAGCGCCTTGTTGGGAGTGCGTTAACGAGTAGGGTTGGGAAATCTCCATGTTCGGTGCTGTATCGTCGTAGTCAAACTCCCCACTAAGAAGCCTCTGGACGAGGTCGAAAGAGAAGGAATTGCCAATCAATGACGCCCAGGCAAGGATCGATCTCGAAGCAGATGGTAACTCGTTGAGACGACTAGTAACAAACGAAGTGTTCAAGGTATCGTGGTAATTCTTCGTTTCGAACTGCGTAAATATCTTGTCCAAGTCGTAGCACCAACCACTCTCTTTGTAATCGTAGTATATGCAGTGGTTTCGATGACAGCTATTAAGCATCTCTCGCATGTAGAAGGGATTACCCGCTGTCTTCGATTGAATGACCGCAGCTAGAGGTATGACATCAACCTCTGATCGACACAAAGTCGCAGCAACGTATTGCTTGATATCTTCCTCACTCAAAGGTTTTAGTGTCACCCGAGTCACGCCAACGCCGCCTGTCTTGATGTATTCTATCAAAAAGTTAGCATGGCCAAGTTTATAAGAAGGGGTGTGCAAACTGATACCCTGTGAATTAGGAGGCTCAATGATGCCTTTAATTCTCTCAGGTAAGATTTCATCTGGCCGATAGGTCACAATGATAACCATCTTCATCCGAGCAGCAATGATCTGGGTGATCAGATCCAACGATTCGTCGTCTGCGAATTGTAGATCATCTAAACAGAAACAGATGAATTTATGTTGCGCAAATACTCGTAAAACATCGAGAGTGGTGTTCATAAGTCGTAAAGATTTTGTGGAAGATCCAGCACGGAGGAAGTCTTGTGAGCTTTGAGAACCAAGAGCCATGCTGTATAGACTGCCACGTGAACTTGAAGAAGGAGAAGACTCGCGTCTCGGATTCATTTCTGCTTGTAAACTCCGATTGTAACCTTGCTGCGATAGTTGACTTGAGTGACCACGCTGGGGAGAGGGCATGGGACCCAAAAGGAATTCCGGGAGACCTAATGCTTTGTGCAACATTGGCCATGCAGGCTTGACGTACTGCTTGAGAAGTTGATGGAAAGGAGTGTCGGTATTGCTCTCAGAAAAGACTTGTTTGAACAGACTTGAAAGAAGCTTGAGAACTGGTCCAAAGGGTGTTTTCTTGGCTTGGTCGAATTTTGAGCTTGCAAAATAGCCTCTCCGGCGTGCTTCAACTTGAACGGAGTGCACAAGACAGCTCTTCCCTAATCCTGCAGCACCTGAGATAGCGACCACTTCGCAACGACCTTTTCGTCTGAATTTTTGACTATTTGACTTGCTGGCCAAGCTACCAACCCCGTCCGAACTCGATCGACCAGTAGCGTTATCCGAATTCATCGTCTCCGCGACACTCTTGTTGTCCAAAGACGTAGAGTTGTTCTTCTCCCAAGGCCGCATAAGTCGAGTACCGCCCGACCGAGACGAGGCATCCTGGCTGTCGAGAGAATTATGCTGAGATTCTGCAGCAGATCGCATTTGACTCGACGAACCGCTTCTCATAGTCTTGATCTCTCCAGACATCCCTCCAGACAACCCTCCCGTAGTTAGCGAACTCGATCGACCTTCAGCAGAACTAGTATTGTCTCCTTCGCTTGAACCGTCACCCGCAACTGCTATCATTTCAAGACGTCCATCTGACATGCTCGAACTAGAGGACAAACTATGAAGGTCTTGCCTCTGACTGACCATATGGCGCCTCGAAACCTTGTCAATGACTTTGACAACTTCATCATGTTCTGATGCTCGGCCGATCATGACTGTTGGTAAGATGAAGAATGACGAGATGTCCTTGGTGGCTATCTTCCAGTTCCTGAGAGCTGCAGAATCTCCCGCACCAAGCAACTTCCTCACTTCCATGAGATCGTGTCTCAAGCCACTGACTGAATGATACCTCTCTCCAATGATCTTAGCTGTCATCTTCTGAATGATTCTTCCGATAACGTCTGGTATGTCGAGTCTGATACTAGAAACCAGTGGTAGTCGTCGACTGAGAACACCTTGAATAATGTCCATGGGGGTTGCACCGTCAAAAGCAGGTTGTTGTGTCAACATAGTCCAGAACAATATTCCTAGAGAGTAAATATCTGTCCTAGAATCAGGCTCCGCAGGCATACGGCCAGTTTGCTCAGGGCTCATATAGGAGAGTTTAGTTTTGGCGCCTACTTCCTTAGAAAGTGTGGACCATCCGGTACTGGTGAGGCCATGCTCGAATGTCCGAAGGCCAGATCCAAAGTTGATGAGTCTAACCTTACCATCCATCATATTCATATGAAATGCGTCTCCTCTAATTTCTCCGTGCACTATTCTCTGTCCATGGTGTAGAATTTCCAAGCATTCGGTAGCACCAACCGCAAAATCAAGGAATGTTTGTAGGGGAACCACCTCTTTTGCCACAAACTCATCTCGGAATGCCTCGAGTCTATCTTCGACCTTTCGTCCTCGGTACCAGGCTAGGCCATAGTCGATCACTCTTGGTAAGTAATTCGGGCCAGGATCTTCGAATATACAGACAACCACGGGCCCCTTGTCTCCTTGTTGACTCGGTAGCCGGACAATATTGAGGGGTCTGATAATATGATTTCCGTCTGGGTCGACCTTCTTGATCAAGTTCTTGCAGATGTGATATGCCCGTTCTTCCCGCAGAGCATGTAGCGAGACTCGAGCAACGACCTCGACTCGAGAGGGCTCGGCACCATCTTCATGCGAGATTTTCGACTCACTCCCACTCTCACTCTGCGTCGTCCTCGAACCATTTACACTCTGCGAGTCCTGGTGTGATGAATTCTGCGCTGAGCCCGGTCTCGACGACTCAACCGCAGCTGTAGCGCTGGCCTTCTGCCCTTCTTTCGTATTCCTGTAGCCAAAGACCTGCCTACTCGGCCGTCAATACATTCCTCACTTCCCCACCCCTTGGATTCGCGAGAACTTACCAGTTATCATAGCTTGAATGAAAGGGCTCCTTCTCCTCATCCCAAATGTACCCTGTGATCTGGCGCAGTCTCTCGTACAAGCGCAACGGAGGATCCAACTCGTTGCCCTCCCCCGACGCGACCGTACCATCCATCGTTTCGAGTTCAGAGGTTCAGATCATCCCTCTCTCATCGCACATCGTCGTCGTCGTTCTCTCTCTCTCGAATAGGGGACTCTTAGTAAGTGTCAGAAGCACTGAAATGCTTGTACACGGTTTCTGGTCGATTGAGTCTTGACCCATTCCGTTCTAGATGTTTTCCGCGCTTGTGCAGGGAGTTATGCCAGCGTTGATAGGTTTAGGAGCGGGCCTGAGAACGATCGGCGATTCGCCTATTCAGGGAAGGCGTTGTATGACTATATGACGTATGAGGACGCTAATTCTCTAGCGCCACCTTGCCGGAGCGAATCTCCTTGGTGTAAAAAGATGGGATTTGCTTTTTAAAAGGGGTGGCTCACGTCCAGAAAACGTTTTTTTGGGATGCACAGCATTGTCTTAAACTTCAACCAGATGTTCTCGAGATTTCTAGAAGACTTCCTAAATCGACGAAGATGGGAAACTGTGAAGGTGTTCAAATTTTTTGGATTTCGAGGCGCAAGATATGACGAAAGGCTGACTAATGTCGAGGGTTGGATATGGGTATTGCCACTTAGCGGTGTGTACTCATCTGATATAGACATCAGCTGATTCTGAACATCCAACCTGGAAGCATTGGACAACGAGATTGCTTCGGACATTGCATATTTCTGGCTTTTAGAATAGGAGAAGTTCGCTCGCGAACCAAGTGAGAAATTGAGAATTTCGCTTGAAAGAGAAGGAGTGACAGCGTAGCATTGTGGAAAGTATTGGTCAGTAAGCTTTTGACACCGAACCCTCAAACCGACTTCTTGTGCTTCTGCTTCAGCTTCATACAGTGGGGTGGCAATTGACTGTGGCAGAAGCGCGAAGGAAGGCGCAATTTTTTTTGACATACATATAAACAAATTCACTGAACACGATTGCAGAAACAAGTCCGCTTCAGGAGGAAAGGAGTTTTTACTAAAGGGCAAATGGGCAGTGGAAGTTCGCGTATTAAAAGGGGAAGCGTAAACCCAAAAAGATCATAGAACAAAAGCACAACCATAAGTGTTATTGTCTAAAGACGCTTTCTATGCTCTATGTAGTCGCGAGACTGAATGCCTCACAATGAGAAGGTAACCAGATTACATCCTGGTATTTTTGTGCGCAGCCATATCCGGCACTAGACAGCTTGCTATGTGTATTATCCCACAAAAACACCTCCAGACTGCCAGAACCCATGCATGCAGATTCCACCACGATGCAGAGCGTGAAAATAACCTGTCAAGCCCGCTCGAAAACAGCAATACCTCTAGACTTTCGCGCTCAGGAGATTTCCTTGGAATAAGGGTAATCTACTTGACGCTCTTGGATGGCTTTCGGCCATGGGTGCTGGAGCTGGTCTTGGATGCTGCTCGCTCTCGGGCAGGCAGCTCCTTGGCGTTGGCTAAGCCGTTAACACCAGCCTTGTTGGCCTCAATGTCGATGACCTTAGCAGCACCTGCAGCATCAGCCTTATCGGTGGCCTTGTTCCGGAAAGCTTGAGCACCCTCAAGAAGTCTTCGCTCGTTGTTTTGACGGCCATTAACGAAATCAGGATAGTTCAAGGTCAGCTCAACAGCACCATTGACAATGTGATCAGCAGCCTCAACACCAAGCATGAAAGAGTGGTCCTGGTTTCCAACCTCGTAGCGCCAGCTGCCGAAGCGACCTCTGGAGTAGATGTCCTTAGCCTGAAGCTTGGGAAGGAGCTCCTTCAGAACACCCTCGCGCTCAAGTGAAGGAGTGGGGTACCCGTGGTCGAAGCGGCGGTGGTAGGTGGAGACAATCTCATCTTCGGGCTTGATCATCTCAGTGTTGATAAGACCTTGGATGGAGTCCTTCAAGATATTGGCATGATCAACTGGCTTCATGGATGACTCGGAAATTTCCAGCATGATCGACCAGTATGGACCTTCTTGTGGCTCGCTGGACTTTGGCTTGCTGCCATTTGCCAGGTATTGGGTTGCGAGCTTGACAGATTTTTCTGGTTGATTGTATGGGGAGTAGTTGGAGAAAATGGTGGCACGGTAAAATGGGCAGTCATCCTCAGGGAAGTAAAGCTGCTACTGTCAGAATTTTTGCGGTGCAGACCAGAACAAAAAGGACTCACCCAGCACTTGTCACCAATGTTCTCTGGTCGTGCTCCTCGGATTCCGACACCAACAACATGTGTGGAGGAGTAGAACAATCCTTTGCTCAGATTGACGAGCTCCTTGTCTCCCATCTGCTCAACAAGTTGGTCAACGGCCATGGTGGTAATCAACTTCTTGTATCCAATCGTCTTGCCATCCTTCAATGTGACAGTGTGTGCATCAGCATTGACTTTGGAGACCTCCCCTTGTTTACCGAACAATGTCTTCTCCTTTGGCAGAGTCTTGGCGACCGCAATCCAGATACCGCCAGTGCCGTCGCGAGCTGGGAAACGGAAGGTCGCATTGGGGCCCCAGTTTCCTGCAGTCTTGTTAAGGAGCACGTTTTTCATGACGGTCTTGACATCGGGAGCTGCGACACGCTCTCCGAGCCATTGGCATTGCATCTGCAAACCTATTAGCACGAGATTTGTAGAGAATCCGAATGAATACAAACCTTGGTAGTAGGAACAGCCCAGACCTTGAAGTTGTAGGGTCTCATGAACAAATCTGCGATCCCAACACCCATTTGTCGGACAATCCACTCGTCGAAGTTTGTGGGCTTAGTGGTCGCAGTGCGAGCAACTAAAGCAGCATCAATCATGCCCTCCATACATCTGACCTTCTCCTCGACAGGCAGCATAGAGATGTTGTTTTGAAGTGGATACGGAACCCAGAGATTCTTGCATCGCACGTACGAGATACGTTGGTGGGTGTACCAGTCGTCCTCCTTGGGCAATGCCTCATCGATACAATCGTCGAAGTACTTGTAGTGGGAGAAGATGACATGTCCACCGACATCGTACAGCTGCAGACGCGAAATCAGTCCCTTTCTCCTGGATTATTAGGTTCGCAGACTTACGAAACCTTCGGGGGTGACATCCGTGGAGGCAAGGCCACCGGGAGTCGCGTTGGAGTCAATGATCATCCATGATGGGCCATCCTGAGATTATCAGTACATTGAATATGGGCGGTGTAAAGGCGAAAAGTACAATTTGGTTCAGACGCTTTGCAGCACCGAGTCCAGTTGGACCAGCGCCGATGACAAGGACATCGACGTTGCTGTGAAGATACAATTAGCTGCCTGTCATTGTCTTGCCAGTATTGAAGCTTGAAGCTTGAGGCAGGGGCGAGCATACATATCAGCCATCTTGTCCAGTATTGCTTGGGTTGGGTACGCGCAATCTCGTGGAAATTGAGTCTTGGTGACGGGACGAAATGTCTTGCAGATGCACTGCTCTATGCTCTAATGCAGATGAAGGGGGATATGTACAAAACGAAGGGCACGAGAGGGCACGACGACGAGATTCCTTTGCGGGAATTCGAATTCAAAAATGAGATCGAGTGGTTCAAAAGTCGAGTTCGAGGGGCCAATTATTCTAGTGACAGGGGCTACTAAACTTTTGTGGGACGCGGGCGCGAATCTGGGACTACGAAGGCGGTCAGCCACATGTGTTATCCATTGGTGCATGGCGTCTCATTATGGGTCCCCTTAAAATTGTTTTGGTTATCTACCTAGTAACATTAGACATTTTGGGATGAGCTGCAAGAAGTGTGTTTGCTGTCGGTCCTGAAAAGGGGGAGGCTGTGAAAGTTTCATGACCACTCATATCAGAGCATAGTACAGTATGTACCAGCATCTTGAAGCATCACCACCTACCATATGTACGAGGACGATGGAGCATGCAAGGCAAAATTCGTGGAGTTCGTAACGCTGACGTTCGTTTGACCCCTCTGTTTAGCCAGAACTTTGCTTGCAATCGAAAAGACGGCAGGGCAGGGCTGAGCAGGCATCCTTGGACGACTCGTATCAAATTCAAGCCTTCAACGGTTGTGCATCCAGCACGGAGATGGTGGGCCGTTCGATATATCTATACGATGCAATTTCTGATGCCATCTCCCGTTGCATCTTGAGAAAACTTGTCCTAATTTACAGACATAATGCTTTGGATCCTCAAGAGCCTCATCTACTCGTGATTTGTAGCTCGAACCTGTTTGTATCTCCATGCAACCTACCATGTTTCAACGGGATACTGCACATGCCGTGTATCTCCAACACCAAGTTTGTTTGTCCTTCCTCCTCAGATGCTTCGGCCTTTGGCATGAGTAGATTATTACCTCGCGAGTTCGAATTTGTTCGTGGTAATGATTGTCAGCAAGGATTGCCTCCTAATCCGGGATCATCATTTCCTGCTATCAAGACCCGTCATTATCACAGGTGCTTGGACTGTGTCCACTTCGCTTGTACGAGCTTCTGCTTCTGTGATCAATTCTAATTGTTGAAAAGCATGCTGCATATAACTTGAGGTGAGCATGTGCTTTTTGCCCTTCCTTCTTGACTGAAAATAAAGAAAAGTTGGTTCATACAAGACTAGAGCTTAGTGTAATACGAATCTTTGGGACCCGGCAGCTGGTGGCAGTGAAGTGGGCCGCTGCGTAAGAAGTCAGATCGTCACCGACTCCATCTGCCAAACTTCAAGTCTCCATAAGCTAAACTCAACTTAATTATAGAGTGAACCTGAAACGGATCTGCACCGTCCCAAATCACCAATGGGTCGAAAAGAAGCATTTCCAAGGACACCGCTGCCGGGAGTTGCACGGGTCGGCTTGACGAATGATAAAATCTGCTTGAGTTATCAAGACTCGTAGGCGGTCCCTCTGTGGCCGTCCGAACCACCGTTGTTGTAGCACTTTCTAGGAGGAAATGAAGATCCGATCTGCAATCGTGAAGGAAAGGGGGAGTTGTTGAATGTCAAGCGAATCGAAGGAAAGAACACTGTACACAAATTGAGAACAAAAGAGATAAGGATTGAAGAGACTCAAAGTATAGTTTTATGGAAGCACTAAAACACACTGCTTCTGAACTAAATTTGGTCGTAAGAGATGTTCGTCCTAGTGAGGGTCCGGCTCTCCTTTTCTTTCTCCTTTGCGCTAACCGCTTATCGTTAGGTCTAAAATTGTAGTTATCGCCGCTCATCCCTTAAGGGATCTTTCTTTCAACAACCACACACAGGTACTCGTCGTTTGTCTCTTCAAGAGGTTGTCGATATTCAACACCTGCACCCAGCCCAGCCCTCAGTGCAAACCTGTCGCTCGTTACCTGACTACCCAATTCAACACGCGTTCCTTCATTGCGACCGCGACTCGACGTCACTAAGAATAGTAACACCTTTGCACCACTATCCGCGACAATGAGTGAAGAGAAGGTCCGCCTCTCGGGCGAGAATGCCAGAGCCGCAGACTCCCCAATCCTACCAACTGTCAATCCCAACCTCGAGAAGAAGCAGGAGCCCAAGGGAAATGGCATCAATCCTGCTGTCTATGTAATGTCAGTACTTTTGACTGCGCCGCCGGTATACGGCCACCTACTGACGTGTGGGACAGTGTCTGGATTTCGCTCTCTTCAAGCGTCATTCTCTTCAACAAATGGATTCTGTCCACCTTGAACTTCCGTACGAATATCAAACTCTGCCCACAATTCAGAATTTTGCTGACATCTTGAAGACTACCCCATCCTTCTCACATCATGGCATTTGGTTTTCGCAACCATCATGACACAAATCATGGCCCGAACCACCACCCTCCTCGATGGCAGAAAGACAGTGAAGATGACGGGTCGAGTATATTTGCGAGCTATCGTACCAATTGGGTTGTTCTTCTCCTTGAGCTTGATCTGCGGTAATCTTACATACCTCTACTTGAGTGTCTCGTTCATCCAAATGATCAAGGTAAATTCACATAGTCTTTGCAACCAATTCATCAACTGACGTATGTAGGCTTTCACTCCAGTCGCAGTCCTTATCGCAGGTTGGATCCTTCAAATCGAGCCCGTCGATCTTAAGAAGCTTGGCAACGTCTCCATGATCGTTGTTGGTGTTGCCTTGGCATCATATGGTGAACTCGACTTCGTCCTTACTGGATTCTTATACCAAGTTGGAGGAATCATCTTTGAGGCCATCAGAATCTGCTTGGTCCAAACACTTCTCCATGGCTCGGAGTTCAAGATGGACCCATTGGTCTCTCTATACTACTTTGCTCCGGTCTGTGCTGTCATGAACTTGACTGTTGCGGTATTGTGGGAGGTGCCAAAGGTTACCATGACTGAGGTCTATGCCGTCGGTCTCTGGACTTTCTTCGCCAACGCATGCTGCGCGTTCCTCTTGAATGTTTCCGTTGTTTTCCTCGTAAGCTTCCTCAAATTGCTGTCCCCATGAAGTCGCTAATCAAATCAGATTGGAAAAACCTCCGGTCTCGTCCTTACGCTCTGCGGTGTCCTGAAGGATGTTCTCCTCGTCGCAGCTTCTATGCTCATCTGGGGAACCAAGATCTCTGGTCTCCAAGCATTCGGGTACAGCATTGCTCTTATGGGCATGATCTACTACAAGCTTGGACAGAAGGAGTTGAAGCCATTCATTGCAGAAATGAGTCGCAGATGGGCCGAGTTCGGAGCCAACAAGCCAGTCCTTCGCAAGCTCCTTATCTTCACCTTCTTCATTGGCTCAATCATGTTCCTCTTCAACCAACTTGCGCCAACATACGCTCCCGACTACGATACAAAGAGTCTGATCGATGCTAGCAAGACCTATTTAGGCACCTCCTGAACGACATTCTTGTACCACAATTTCACATCTGCGATAGACAACGAGGGGATTGGAGAAATAATACAAGCTTTGTAATCCAGGCCAGGCGGCTGATAGGGATTGGATGGGAACATAAATTACTGGGCGTAGCATGGTACGGAGGGAGGCATTTGCATGGCTTTCGGTACAGCACACCTCGTCTTGCTCACTCATCGTCCTACAGCGCATGATGTTTTTCAAGTACATAATTTGACCTTTCTCTTGCTGTTTACTACGAAAAGAAACTTCTCTTCCATTCTCCTTTGTGTTTGCTTGCTCGAGAGAAAATGGAAATCTGTGTTAATAGAGAGGCATGGAATGGGACCTTTCTACAGCATGTGTATAGAATACGGGCGTCTTGAGCGAAATCGGGTGGCATGGCTCCTACACGGGCTGGAATGTTAGAATAGAAAGAAACAAAAAACATTACTTCAAGTCCTGGTCTTTCAGATTCGATTTGAGAATCACTGCTTTCTTCGCTGTGGCCAAATCGACGCTCATACATGCAAGATTTGTGGGAAACTGGAAAAAGTGCTAACATTGTGGACAGATATCATTCAAGAAAGATCCTGTGCCAGCCTTAAAGGAAGTCTCCACTTCCCTTTCTTCAATTCTGGTACCGACTTCAAGCTACGACTAGTGTATCCGATTCGCCCTTACCACTTTTACCTAAGACTTGGGTTCGCTGAAACTTGAACTCGGACCTGGACTTTCTACCGGACTGCAGTAGTGCAGATAGGACATCTCGAGAGCAACAAGAACTGGTCCTTTGCTAGGGCTGAGAGTGCTGGCCTCGAGTGACGTTCCTCATCTCTATCGCATTCAGACTGAGAAGTTATGAAGATGTCTGTCGAATGGAGGCTCCTGTGTATGAAGGGAGAGCAGAGAAAAGCGAATTGAAAAGGATTCTTCCACGATACTCCTGTGTTCAGACCATGGGCATCCAATCTCTGCTTTATCTTCCCATCAATGCTAGTACCCGGTAGGACACTTCCACCCTTCCCATCCTGCTCTTGCTTAGCTTCTCGTGTCGAATATTTAAGGCATACTGAGTGGACGAAGTGAGGGCCTATCTATGAGCGCCGTTGTTGCCCGCGCCTTTTTTTCCTTGATAGACTTGGGTTCTCTTATGTTCAACAAATAATGTGGTCAAGGGCAAGTCGACTGGCCTTTCTATTCTATAGAAACAGACATCGAAATCCCAAGACCTGCTGAGCGTCCGTAGATTGCTGCAAAGAGATGAGGAGGGTCCATCTGGTGGAGCCTGCCATTTGTGGATGCAAGATTCCTCTCTTAGGAAGTAATATGACAAGATTGCGCACAAGTACTTTAACATGCAGAATTGATACGTAAAATTGTACATAACCACAGCCCCGTCATAGTCACGGAGTTCACTTGTGATTTTACCCCCTCTTTCTTCCAATATATCATTTAGCAGCCACCCCTTAACGTTCAACGCAGAGAACTCCACCAACAAAGATACAAAGAGGCAAGACAAACGCGGGAATCGATTATTGGCATGCCAATAAATCTTCTGCTCAAATGCACTCTGGTTCTGATTATTAGTTGCTGTACAATAAGTGGTTTTATGATTGAGGCTGCTGCTTCACCCAACCGTATGGTGTGCAACAAAATGTTTGAGAGTTCACATGAACGAGAGGGTCGATGTCCTGAATCGAGGATTGGGATGTCTTGAATGAGGAGAGGAGGATATAAATATGTTTTGTTCTTGTAGCTATCAAGCGTCTTCTTCAAGTCTCTTGCTTTCGTCGATGGGCGGGGTCTTGCACTCTGCCACAGTGAATGCCTCACTTTCTCGAGTCCAGTTGTCCTTCGGAGCTAGTTTGATGGGAGATTGAGAGCTCTAAGTAAATGTGTGATAAATGAATTCAAAGCTTTTTGGATGTCCCTCGCTTCATGGCATATGAATATGGCTAAGAACTTGTAGAATTTGCAGCACTCGCTACTTCAGGAAGTCTCAGCAAAGGGAAAGGATGGATATTTCTACAGGTTTCCTTGTTTTTGATATGTACTATCTACAACATGGTGCCGTACAACTTGCTATACAATCAATCTGCCATACAATCAACCCTCAAATAGGGCTGAGCGAACTCATACAAATGCTATCAACAACATGCCGCCAAACAATCAACGCTCAAACAGTGGAGCAAATTCAATACGAACGCCATCTACATCAACGTGCCAAACAATCAATCATACAAACGCCTTCAACCAGGCGGGGACAACAATATCCTCGTTCTTCATCAACTCGGGAAGGCGCAACTCTGGTACCTTCTCGTTTCGGTTGTGGACCAGTTGCAAGATCCTCTCTCCAGCATCGACGGTTGTGTCCTCCAACTTCTCTACAACCTCGTTCTCACTGTCAACCGGCGAGCTATAAGCCCGCTCGGCATTTCTTAGACCACTGGGGGTCTTTGGTGCGTACTTTGTAGCCTTGGCCATAGCTGCAGCAGGAGCGGACTGAGCAGGTAGCTCTGCATTAGCCGGTCTCGGTGCTGGGGGCGGGGCTGCAGCTTTCTTCGCCTCCTCCGCCTCCTCCGCCTGTCGTCCGAGTTCGTTATCTCTGATCATCTGGTTATACTTATCGATGTCAACCTGCGTGACTTCGTCGTTCCTAATGCCCCAGTATATTCTCTCCCATGCATCATGTTCCGCGATCCACTGTTGGATATGCGCAGGTACTTGGTCCAGAGCAAGCTTAGGATGTTGGGGCAGGTTCCTCAATCTGAACATGCCGGGGATTCGATTGGGGATATTATCAAGTCGGCTGTAGCGTTTGCCATCACGTTGATAGGTGAAACCCCATTTGTCGTCATTCTTCCAGTCTCTCTCAGGTTCCTCGGGACATTGAAATTTTGGCTTGGCTTCCCTGGCCTTCTTGGCCTCAGCAGCTTTCCAAACCTCGTATGAATTATCCGGATCAAATTCTTGTGAATCGGAACCTTCTGACTCGTCTTTCTTCGCTCCGTCTTCTTCATCAGACGAAGTTTCAGATGGGCATTTATAGGTGACAACCCGTTGCCATTCCTCCAATTCTACTCTTGTTTCCTCAGCTTCTCGTTGTTGACGCTTCTTCTCAGCCTGAATAGCCTGTAGCTCTGCCCTACGCTTTGGTGAGATGACACCTCTCTGTTCAATTGGAAGCTTCTTCGCCTTCTTCTTCCTGTACTCTGTGTTTGGAACGAATCTCTCTGGGGGGATCAATGCCTTGTTGATGCGTCGAGGGCGTTCGGTCTGAGGCGTCTTGCGCTGAGCACGACCGCCATGAATGGATGGTGTTGGTGTTTGCGGAATCTTTTGTTGCGAAGTAAACGTAAATTTGGAGGTGGCAGTAGTGGCAGTGCTGGAACCGGCTTGGGAATCATTTTGAGAACCACGACCAAAGAATTTGAAAGTGGTATTGAGGATTGCTTTCTTTGCGGAACCCAACCATCCTTGAGGTTCCTCTGCCTTTGGAAGTAGTGTGGGCGTAGGGGTCGTAGGGGTCGTAGGGATTTGGGGGGATGTAATATGGGGGCTACTTGCATGATCCGACTCTGCATCTGCGGCAGTTTCATTGTGATTACTCATGATATCGTCTTCTGAGTCACTCTCATCCGGCACCTGGAAGGTCTTTCCGGGGATTTCTGCATAAGATCGAGATTGGTCGCCATTGACGTCTTGTGGTATAGATTCGGCAGCCTCACTTGTTTGTGCGGCCTGGCCAGCATTACTCTGCTTTGGGAGTGTTGCAATATTGGCTGAGTTGCGAGTCTTCGTCTGCTCGAGAAAGCTCACCATTTCGCCGGCAGTTGGGAGCTTGTTGCTCGCGTCACTTGTTGCCCACTCAGCAACAGTGCGGAGAGTTTCTATAAGTTGAGTATCTGTTAATCTCAATGATCTTGAGTTCACAGTGGAAGGGAATGTAATAGCATAATCTGATGAAGTGGAATGCGTACTCTTGCGCTGAACCGAAGTACTGTTACTTGGCATGCGCTGTTTCTGTGAACCTGTTAGAACGTATTTCATGCGGACTTCGGACGAAAACTTACAGTTTCTGGCTCCACCTCCTGGACTTTGTTCTTTAGAGCCTTATCGACTACGCCATCATTGACAAACCTCGTAAAGCTCTTAATTCTTTGCTTCTTATCCCACCAAGCTGGATCACCGGGTTTATGGGCGGGGGCCGAGTCATCATCTGATAGAGATTCGTAGCCATTCGGGATTTGGTTGTGCTTAAGGGGAGAAAGAGATCGCTTGTATGGGTGAAATCGATTTGGTCTGAGTGACTGCACATCTGATGGCGGAGATAGAATAGAAGTGAGACCTTTGGGCTCTGCGGGATATTCGAAGGTTTCTTGAGCTTGTGCGGGGCTAGCTTTTTGGATTGCTGGAACAATAGAAGTAAGATCATTTGTTTCTGCCGGAGACTCGAAGGTTTGCTGCGCAGCTCGTGCCGGGCTAGCTTCTTGGATTGCTGGAAGCTTTACGTGCTTCCGAGCTCCTCGACCACGGCCACCACCGCGACCACCCCGACCGGCGCGTGTAGGTTGTTGACTGGGTTGGCTCGACATATCGGCTTCATAATTATTACCACGAGATTTCTTATTGTTTGACTGAGAAAGTCCGTCTTCTTCATCATCGTCATCATGAGTATCTTCACGGCCACGCTTGACACCACGCTTTCCCTTATTGCTACCATTTGCCTTCTGGGATGGCGACTGCGATCGCGTAGATGCACGTCTATTGTATGTTGTTCTAGTAGTGGGGACGACGGAGGTAGATCGAGATCGTGACCGGAGTCGGGAAGTAATAGGTTCATCGGCGGCAACTTGAGCTTGCGCGAATGAGGAGGTAGCAACTTCTTCGTCTTCGACAGAAGGCAGAGGATCATCGAAAGTCGAAGCTTTCTTTGTAGGATCTTGGCGGGTGCGTCGTCGAGGTCCATCGTCGTTCATATTAGAGGTGCTCTCCGCAGGTGCAGAAGCATCCTGGAGGGCTTGATGCGCTTGATTGCGCGTGCGAGGTGCCATCGTAGATATTCCGCTCAGAGAGCAAGTGCGATGGTTGGACGGCAATTCAAGAAACAATGAGGTACTGCGAACAGTAAAAGCAAGATCTTGAGTTGTGCGAAGAGGTTGCGCAGATTCGAAAGAAAACTTTGAAGTTGCTTGTTGAATCGAGTGTTCGCGCAGACCGAAAATCTTCGAGAAGCGGTTGTTGACTTTGGCGACAAAAGGCTTCAGCCTCGCTGCTACCCGAAATAGACTAGCTGGCACGTGACACAATTCTGTTTTCCCACATGTAGCTCTTCATCGAGTCAATCTCGACTACTGTTTGTTGAGACAACATTGTTTCAGAGTAATGGGACAATATAAGTGGCCTAATCCCCAAGTGTGAATCATAGCATCAAGATTTAAAGGAGAAGAACGACCTAGGCCTCGTTAGCAGATATTATCTCAGATAATCTAGGCCATTTCAGATACCACAGATTACTGCTAAGATTGGGATGCAAAACTATATTGCTCCAGAGTTTATGGGACAATATAAGAACCAAAGTCCCAAGTTTGGACTACGGTGCGAAGATTTCAAGGAGAGAAACCACCCAAAATTCCCTTCTGTCTCAAAGCATCTTCTTTACAGTGCAATGAATTTCAAAACAATAATATATCTATATCCCAATGCTCATGGTACCGTTATAGAGCAGAGGACTCGAAGATAATATCCATAGCTCGTAATGAGGCCAAAAGATACAAGTATAATGCATTCAATGTCTCTAAGGGAAAAGCCAGGTCTTCATGATCCGTGCATTGTGTCTCGCCCATAGTCTCGAGCTCCGGACCAGCAAAGAATGATTCTAGCAAACTGCATAGATCAAATTCGGTCCCTGTGTTCTATCGCTACAAAAAGCTTTGCTCGATATGATAGATATGCTGAGGAGTTTGTTCAGCACGGTATTGTTTGCCAGCTAGAGAAACTGCTTAATAATACCTCAAGACGTCCATCATCAACCCAATCAATTGTTCTGGCATAGGTCCCCAATTGACTGAAATTTGCTCATGGATACATTCCCTGGCATCTCTTCTCAAGGCTTCTCTCCACCATACTGTTCCTTGTACTTTTCCAGAATCTGGAGGGTTATGTTCGAGCCACCACAGACAATCAGCACCACTGTCTTTCCTGCAAATTCCTCTTTCGAGAGTTCCGGGAACAGAACCGAATGTAAGGTGCCAATATAAGCTGTGGCTACAGCAGCACCGCAAGCAGTTTCGACGATAATCCTCTCATCATCCGCGAACTGAACGCAGGCCATTGCTGCTTCTGCATCCGTAAGAGTATGAGAAACCACCTCCGGTCTCTGAGACCACCGAAAGGCTTGCTCTGCGACTTGTGTAGCTCCGAGTGAGGTGGCTATCGACGTGATGGCTGGTAGTCTCGTAAGCTCCCCTTGTTTGACGCTTACATTCAGAGAGTCCGCGCCGATGGTTTCCATAGCTAATACTCTGACTCCTCCCGTGGATTTTCGACTTGATTCGTTCTGTCCAAGGTGTCCATTTCGTTCGAGACCTTGCATGATCCCACAGAACAAACCACCACCTCCAACACTGCAGACAACGGCATCATATCCACCTTGATACCGCATTTGCACTTCAATCTCGTCAATCATACTCGAATGTCCTTCCCAGATGTCTTTATGGTCAAATGGGTGTACATAAATGCCATCTGCATCCTTCGCCAATAACTCGTCTCGCAAATAAGTGTCAGCTTCCGACCAATGCTTTCCAATCTGAACCACATCTGCTCCCAAAAGTTTAAGCTTTTGTATCATAAGAGCAGAAGTCGACAGGGGGACGACGACTGTTGCAGGTCGTTTCAGTACATTGGCAGCTGTGATGCATGCTAGACCAGCATTCCCTCCTGAAGAGGTGTAGAAGTGGATTGGTTTTGAGGGCCCATGATGAAGGATAGCTGTGGACATCACTATAGAGAGTTAGTAACATTCTTTCTGGTCAATGATGCTATGGAAAGTCCTGATTCAGAGGGCAAGGTCGGAAATGTCCCATGACTTGAGGGATAATTGGATGTTCAATTTAATGTGCTGCACTATCAAATGAATGGGATTTGTATAGAAGCTTCTTACAAAGCCGCTCTAAAGAGGAGCAATGAATAAAAAAAGAATCAACATACTGTGACCTACTCCTCGCGACTTGAAGGATCCAGAAGGTTGGAGAGTTTCAAGTTTCAAGTAGATGTTGCTGAGATTTATTAGCTAAAAGTGAATCTGGGACACAACAAGAAAATTACCAGCCTGCAGCTCTCGAAAGGGCTGCCGATCGGATGCAGGGTGTCTCAACCCACGTTTGAGTGAGAGGAGAAGTATTGGATCCCATTTTTGGAAGAGAAAAGAGTGTCTATGGGACTTGATTTTGAGTGAGAAAAGAAAGAGAGTTTTAGCGGCAGCTGTGACCTTTTAAGAACCTGAAAGGACAGACAGAAGTGAACCAAAGAATCTGTTGGTCGAACCTTCTTCGCAGTAGATCAACTTGACAGAAGCTAAAGGCGAAATTGGCAGGAGAAGGGCGCCTTGGTGGGGTCCATACGATAAGCGATAAGCACGTGATGAAGGGGTATAAGAAAGGTTTCTGGAGGTGGAGGAGTCAAACCTGTCACTGCATATTATTGTTCTCAGTGCTGTGAACCTTTCTGTGAGGAGAGTGAGTGTAAATGTCCCCGTACATGGAAGTTTATCGAAACTGCAAAGAATATTGTTCAAGGTCCTTTTCCCGTACAGGCCTTCTAAAGCTTTTGCCCAAAGTGATGACTGCTCTCTAAATTCTGGGACGTGAACTCCAAGAATGACATGCGTCAAAATTGGTCTATATTATTGTAAAGCTTCACTCCTGCTTTAAGGTCTGAGTCGCTGAGAAGCATGGGAAGTGCACACTGGGGACTATAGCTGAAGAGCATTCTGAGAAATAATGAAGCTTCACTAGACTCGCACGACTAGAACTCTCTTGATTGAGCAGAAGAGGGTTTCTCCATACTCCTGTATAACACTGGGCTAATATACTTAGAACGGAACTCCATTTCCCTTGAACCACCACCTATCACCAGGCGCCTTCACAAAACATTCAAGTGAAGCATTGGCCATCGGTCTCCCTTTTGGGCTACGATCCATGATCCGCCTCCATGCAACCACAGCATTTGCATCATGAAGAAAGATACCAAATCGCACCAACTTCGGATTGCGTCCAAGATCCCATTTTCGGTGTGAACCATACTCCATTCGAGCCACCATAATGATCTCTTTCACCCCTCGTAGTTCTTCAAGATTCGGTCCTTCGTAAAAGGGAGATGATGTCGAGCCCAAGCCGATTCTGCGGATATTTTCAAAGTCTGAGAATCCCTCCTCATCCCACCACTCTTTGCTCCGTGAAATGATAGGCTTGTAGCTTTGGAAGATGGCTTTCGCTCCGAAGTATATGATGTCCCTCTCGAAGTCGACAAATGTCATTGCAGGGGACGAAGATGTACGGAATGCCAGGTGATACGTTTGCAGACCAATAGCACGAGATTCTTGGCAGGTGTGTAGGATTGCTGGGATCTGACAGATGGACCTGAATGACACTTTGTTTCCCTTTGATTGCTTCAAGCGCATTTCAACAACCCGTGCCTCCGGAGTAGCATAGTTCCACTACAGCAAATTAGTACACGCTTTTCTGTTGGTAACAAGGATCAAAGAAATTAGATCATTTCCCAGGGACGGACTGCGCGAACATTGTAGCGAGAATGCGGGAAAAGGTGGTTGCAACTCACGATCAGACATCTGATCTCCGCAGGTAGCTCTTGAAATCGTGGAAATTGCGGCATAACACGACTAAACTTCTCGAGAGACTCTCTCATAGATTCGTAGTTATCGCAAAGCAAGTCGTAATGTTTCCCAAAAGCGCGATGGCACTTTTGGCGAATCCGACGAGGGATTTCGCGAAAGTAGCCGAGCGTACAGAAAGCGATCAGTTCGTACCACGTCATACCCCTGAAGAGGTCTATCATCTTGGAATAGAACTGCTGAAGTTGGTTGTAAGTACACTGGAGAAAGTTCTTCAGATATACCATGAGATTGAATTTAAAACGCTGCCTAAAATCACGTGTCACAAATGCCACGAAACAACTTTCAATGTATGGTAGGGCGAGAATGCGCTCTGTAAAAAGAGCATGTCAAGAGCACCACAAGCTCATTCATCAATCTAGGGCTGCCTTGAGCAGTGAAGGCTGTTGTACGTCTGCATTCGCCAGGAGGCCAGTTTGAGAACACTGACTTACCCATCCTTGTGGAACCTGCAGATTCTGAGATATGTTGTAGAATCCAGGCTGTCCTATCTATGTCAGATGAAAATTAGGCAGGTAGAATTGCAAATATGGCTATCCTTCAAAGCTGCCTTGCAAGAGAGAGATCTGAGTGAGCGGTAGTAATCGGGATACTTACGTGTATTGTCTGAGTGTTGCCTCGGAGAATCTGTCATCCGTACCACAAAGAAATGGCCACCACAACATCTCAGACTATGGATGCCTGATATTCCATTTCCTTGTAATCCTGGATATTGTACCGCTCCATCAAGTTTCTTGTCCTTTCCTCGCTAAGAAAGCCCTCTAAAGTCAACTCGAATTCTCCGAAGTAGTTAGGACTTGCTTCAACCTTAATGAAGCCGATGCCTTCGAACAGTTTGATGCTTTTCTCGTTCTTGCTGCCAATTTTGACTTTTAGCTGCAGCAGCTTCATCTTCTCAATCCCCAACTTCGTCTTATACTCGTTCATGATTTCGTCAAGATGGAGTTGAATGAATTGGAGGAATGTGAGAATTGTACCACGACCATATCCTTGTCTCCGAGCATCCTTTGGCGCGATCATGAGCTCGAGCTCTCCAATACATCCTTCCTCGTCCTCATCTGCTGGAGAAAGAAACAAGTTGACATCGCCAATCATACGGTCGGGAGTGTCGCACCCGCCGGCCTTGATAGATGCTGCTGATGAAGGAATGCAGGCAATGAAAGTCAATTTGTCGTGATCAGAACGCCAACTTGCTTGCATGGCATATTCTTCTTCGAGGGATAATGGCTCAGAAGCAGTAGTTTCTTGTATTTCCTGTATTGTCAGGGTCTGAACAGAAGTCCTTGAGTATACACACACCTCATCCTTCAGCCATTCGTGGTAAGCTGGGACATGAGATGCTTCGTACGGTACGAGGAGGACCGAGGACGTCGAAACGGCTATCAAATTGTCAATTTGATGTAATTACCAGCGTAGGGATTGAAGGAGACGATAGGCTAAATCTGGAGCAACGGACTTGTATACATGATGTTCCATCGTCTCACAGAGAAGCAACTTGAGCGGGTAGCAAAATCAGAAAAATGGAATTCAACAAAAGATGCATTAAGATATTCAGCGCGACGAGAAGATCAGGCGGTGAAGACGCTCAGATCCAGTTTATGATGTGCTTACCTATGTATTTATTAACGAGCATTGTTGCGTTCGAGTAGATGGAGAAGTTTGCTTCGACATGAAAGACCCGAATCAAGAGGAAGTGGGCCTTTCACGTGATCGTCTAATTTCAACGTCAACCTCGATTCCTCGATGCTCGAAACAACTTCAGTCATTGTGTCAGAACCAGTCCTGTATCATCTCACTGTAAGACTGAATGTCGATTTCACTGAAGCGGAAGTTTATGCTAACATGTTGCTGTCTCAAGTTGATGGTGATAACGCGGGACTCTCACATCTCAGAAGAACCGTCCCAAAAATTGCTACAGAATGAGGCTCAAGTCTCTAATTCTGAAGAAGTATCTTTGCTCTGAAACAGACGTCCTAATGACTGATGTCTTGCTCTATCACATTCACTCCTTTATGCAGAGATTGGACTTCGCACTACTGCGAGTCTGATATCTTGCTCCAATCTACGCGTCTCTTGCTCAGGAATCTCATTTCAGAGTATTACAGAAAGATTGTAGTCACAACTCTCCAAGACTATTCAAATGTAGCGTTGAGAAGACTTTGAGAGACTTCGCGATCTATCACTCCTTCTTGTTCGCTGGTCTCACCTCTGACTAAGGAAAGAAGCGTAGCTTGGTCGACAATGGAAACAGTGTATCAAATTGAATATGAGATACGACGATAATGATCTTCAAAAGAATACCCCAGATGGGCCAACGCATCAGTCGGTGTCAATTGTGTTTTCCCTTCGTGAGCTATCGCTGAGCTTTCAATTAAGCTAGTTGAGGAAACGCAATATAAAAAAAAATGAAACAAAATAGTTTGACGAGCAAGCTGAAGAACGAAAAAAATTCTTAGATTAAGCAAAAACTTCAGGAGCAAGCGCAGTCGTGTAGCGGTTGCTCCCTATCAAACCCAAGCCTGGGTTATTCTCGACGCCCTTTCCCGCTGCCAAACTAGGTTTGTCCTGAACCACCGAGCCTGGTGGCCGCCTTCATCTAGATGTTGGTATGACAAAAAAATGATTATTTAAATCTATACGACGCTTAGCGAGTTGATGGTCAAGATGGTACTAGCTCAGCCTTGCGCCATATCAACACCAGGAACCTGTTCTCTCTTCCAACCCACCTCACCACCCTTTCATACAGCATATACTATCAGCTTTGGGCATACGAATTGTTACCTGCGCCTCCTGAAACCTTCGTCACATTGATACCACATGAATACATGCTTACAAGCACGCTATCCATACAGCAACTCTATCACTTCTTCAAATATTGAATCATTCAGCATTATCAACATACGTCAACCAATCTACTTCACATTCCTCATCTCATTCATACACTTGCTAGCTCCACCTTCACCCACACTTGCTGTAAGCTCGTCCAGAACATCACTATCAAAGCAAGTCGATATTAGTCGTCTCTTTTTCATTACGACAAATCCATTCAGCTAACACTATCAGCATTGATTCTCTTCTACGAAGAACATCAATATTAAAACATGCCTCCGAAGAAAGCAAAAGCTGCGGCGACACCCCGCAAGTCAAAAGCAGCACCAAAAACACCAAAGGCACCAAAGGCACCACCCAAGGCCGCCTCGAAGAAGAAAGTAGCCCCACCATCCAAATCAACCAAACGAAAACGAGTACCAGCACCGTCCCCAGAGCCCGTTCCAATATGGGACCAAAACATCACCTCCCAAGGCCAAAGAGAGAAGAAGAGATTCAAGCTGACAATGTCCTCAAACCATGAAGATATCAATGAGGAGCACATCGCCAACCTGGCCAAGAGTCTGATCGGAGAGAGCAGAAACACATGGGGCATTTCCGAGCCAGTGGTTTTCAAAGCTGTTGTCGGCAAGAAGTCTAGAATGCGGGCTGCCCCGAGTGCTTTCCAGGCCACCGAAGACAGATGGATGAGCATGATGGCAGACATGCAGAATATGCAACCCGTCCGCATGGCAAATATACCCAACAGCCCCGAACGTTCTCCCATTCTCCGCATCGCCTTAGAACCCCGGGAAGTCATCTATAGCTACCTCCTCATCTATCCAAAGCCAATCATAGTAAAGCACGACTGGGAGATCGTTGAGCGAAATCCTTTCGTCGATCACAGCATCATACTAGTCTGCAAGCAATTCGCCACTGAAGCATCGGCTTTCTTATACAGAAACAACACCTTCCAAGCCCTCCTGCGAGTAACCACTGGTCAATTCCGCCGCTTCGAAGTTCCTACCACCATCGCTCCTAGCCATCACGCCAACTTCCGCAATCTCATCATAAATTGCTCTCCAGATTGTTGGAACATGGATTGGCACGAGAAGACCGCCAAAGGTCTCATGACCCTCGTCTCAGCCAAAGCTGTCATCAAATCCCTGACTCTGGTCGTGAGCCCTAAGCGCGTTGGCATGTCGACTACAGCTCTAGGTGATGAGAATACTCCGATCACCTTCGCGGACTTCCTCTGGTATCACGGTCCTTTGATGACTGCTATTCGTAGGCTTGCTCCTCAAGTCTTGAAGATCATTGTCACAAAAAGCGGTACGAACAGATTTGGTATGGAGGTCAACACTTCCTATGTCCAAGCGGGTCTGTTGGAGGAAGGTCCTTTGGCGAATGAAGAGACTGTCAGGATGAGGAAGTTAAATGTCCAATCGGTCGAGGGTGAGTTGATGACTCTGAAGATGAGGTTGGAACAAATTTATGAGGATGATCAGTTGGCTGCTCTGGAGGGGGTGTGTACGCCGTTGATCGATGAAAAAGTTGCGAACCGGGCTACACCTCCTACAACGGTGCCCAGCCACGGGCGTCGGAAGTAAAAGGTGGAGAGAAGGAACCTATTTCGATCGACGATTGAATTTCTCGAAACTGTGGTGGATATCCTCGGATTAGCAGACGCATTCGAATGTCTGAGGTGAAAGGGGTTTGTCATTTTGAACAGCCGAACAAGGCAGCATTATTTTCTTTTCCCAAGTCGTTCGCGCAGATTTTACTTTGCATTTCAACTTCAATGTTTTCAGATCTCCTTTCATCATTGTCCAGAGAAGCCATAGAGCTCTCATTCAAGCTTTGAAATGCAATTCTGACAATACTGATCTCTATCTTGGTGAGCCAGCTCGTTGCTTATGTGATCGATGGTTGGTCCAGATGATATTGCTCTGTGAATCTGTTCTTGTGCATCTCTGTTATTGAACTCTTCGCCAGGCGACGACATTCTCGTCTGCCAATTCCGTGGAGTCTGCAGATGAGATGACTGAAATAATAATCAGAGAGATTTCGGATACTGTGTGTCAGTAAGACTTATTGTAACCCAAGTATGTTTCCATCTACCTGTCAAAGTCTCCCGAAGAAAGTTGTTATCGAAGGACGACTTCTTTTCATTCTCGCTTACCATAAGGGGGTGCATCATGTGATCTGCCGCTTCGAAATTTGGGAGCTGGACAGTCCAAATAGGAAGACTTAGTTCGGTCGATATCAAAAACGGCCCGCTATGATCTATCATAAGAACATATAAATTTCAGTTTGTCTCCCTGCTCACGCACAATATTCTCCCACGCAAAAAGAAAAAACATCTTTGTCAAAGTAAAATCCGTTTCATTTAAACAGTCAAGAACAGCATTTATGGGCAAACCATAGCTCCAATATGGAGAATTCTTCCGAGGATATAACATTGCGATGCAATACAAGGAAGGGAATAATCGAACATGAGAGGCTCAGCAGTCAAATTCGGCGTCGAAACGAAGCATAAATCAAGTCCCTCAACAAAGGGCCCTACAAAAACAGTCCAACACTACAATCCGTCTCAAAGATTCTCCGAACGATCATCACTGAGAAAGAGACATAATTTCTACGTTGCGGACAGGTTGCCGTTGGAACAGTCGATGTCAAGGAACTCGACGTGGACTTGAGAGACTGTGTCATCTGTAAGGAACCACTCGTGAACTACGAGAAAAACATTGGCTGGACGACAAGTCATTGTGTTGTGGTCTCGTCCTGTGGCCATTTCTTCGGGGGAGCATGTCTCTACCAATGGCTTACTCGGTTGAGGAAAAGAGACAGGTTGTGTCTTTGTGTCGAAAGAAGTTTTGCGGTCCGCAAAAACAATATCCTCAATGCGCGACAACGTCTGGGAACTTCATTGTAAGAACATGCATATGATCGAGAGGACTCTTGGAAGATATGTCTACGACCGGCGGCTTCTGGATGGTAGATACAGGTGGCATAGCTTTGAAGTACCTGGCATACGAACTTGGTCTTCCCCACCAAGATATATGGCGATCTGGTCTAACGATGGAAATACGGATGCCAGTATGGACTTTATACGTCATCTTGGCCGCCAATATACTTCTGAGAGGTACAAAGGAAGTGGATCTCCTTACAAGGTATATTTCGAACATACAATGCATTGTGATGGACATGTGCACGTGGTTCCTCACAGAAGACCGTGGTTTAACTCCACCTAAAGACTTGGATTTCGTTTTGGGCTGTCCGCCTGAACCCGAGAGATATTGTGTGTATCTTAACGTACTTCATGATTTAGTGTCTCAAATTGAGGCAAAGATCTTTAAGGTTGACAAGAAAGATCGCGTCAAGCTCAGTCTCGAAAGCTTTAATGGCGCCTGTATTGAAGCGGGAAAACTGTGCGTCAAGAATCAATATCCCGTCAACTACTACCTTGACTACGAAAGAGAGTTTCCTGGATTTCGGAAGAACTTCAAGCAGGTCGCCAACATGAAAGAATTGCCAGGAATCAGGGACACTAAATCTTCAAACCCAGAATCAGACAATGCAGACGAGGAACTTTTCGACGTAGACGAAGAAGGCGAGACCGAGTTAGAAAACATGAGATACAGTACTGCCGGTGCAGTATAGAGAAGGGTCTACGGAGTAGGAACTTCCGAGTTGGGTTTCCGATCTCAGACAAGTCTCGCCAAATACTCGTAGATGCATGACGAAGTGCACTACCTGGTCTGCCAGTGAAAATCTTCAAGTACGCGCACATATTTTGGACGAGGACGGACTTTAATCGTGTTTGGCATTCGCCGTGGCGTTCTTGAAAGCCAGAAAGCAAAGGATCATAAAATGCAGATCAGTTATATTTAGCGCAAGTCGGATCAGTCAACAGCAACAGAGTAGCTGGCTCTAGTTTTTGAGTCATCTATCAGGAGCAGAATCCGCATTTTGTTCAGTCAAAGCGATCCAATAAATGCTTGAATGAGTTGTGGCAGGTTTTCGTTTTTAGGAAATTGAATACACCTACAATTGGATATTTGACCACGACTGTCCACATCAAGTGCTTTCCCGTCCGTGACATGTCTCATCGCTTCATTTTTCGTATACGTTTGCTTGCTCAATCATGGCATATGGGATGAGCCTACACGTCTACACTCGGTAAAACAGCACAAGTACTCACTTTAAAATCCATGACTGCCAGTGACTTTATTCAACGCCAACAAGAACTGGGATATCTACTCTTGACCAACATCAAATGTTTGTACTCCGATCGTCAATTCATGCTACTGATATCCGAACCAACGAGGTCTCTAATGTCTCGGAATCCACAATAACAATTTCACCCGTCTCTGAGAATTGAGGCACCGCAATCAATCGTATCGTCTGGCCTGCAGGACCTTCAATTTCTGCTGTGTCGAATTTCGGCTGTGATCCAACGAAGAATAGATGTGGGCAGGTATTGAGTACGAAGGGATCGTCGTCTTGGAATGGATAGCTCCCTATTTATGGTTAGAGACTCTCAGTCGCTACAGTCATGTGCAACTTACATAAAGTATCTGGAGCTGTTGGCGCACAACATCTCCATCTGCACATAGCCTCCATCATTCCCAACCTATCCTCGCTTTCGACATACTTGAAGACATCATCCACGTTCTGACCACCTGTACCAAGGACTTTCCAGCCCTCAATTTCACTATCCCACGGATTTGTGACAGTATCAAACCAGCCTGGCTGAGTTTCCTCGCCATCCTTTGGTGGGCCGCGACTGAAAGCTCGAGCTTGTGGAAACATAGCTGGATGGATCGGTTGTTGTGGAAGACTGACATTTGCAGGATCAGTGTAACCTGGAATGAGTGTGACAGGCATCGTCGGCAGCAAAGTTGCTAGGAAGTCGTCGAAATGTTTTGTTGGGGCCGGATTATAAGCACTGCTGTCATAGCCGTACTTCTTGTGAGCTTTCCGTGTATTTCCAATCGTGTCTGTGGCGACTGCATCATGATCTAGGGCGATTGAATTGCCAGCAATAATCAATCTGCTGATCTGGGAAGCACTTTCTTGATTGGCCGGATCCAGGGCCTCCCCTAGGAGATACTCTGTGAGAAGATTGATTTCCAACGAATGTCCCGAGTCTGTACCAGAAAAGCCGAGCCCAGAGACAATAGCGATTTTCTTGCTATTTGAGACTGGCTTGTCCATATCTTCATCTTCGTCTTCATCCAGCTTCAACTTCTTTCTTGATATACCATCACCTACTGGCTCCGAAGTGTGCCAGCGCTCAGCTTGAGGTGGTAGATCAGGGACCTTGATATCTACAACCTCAAAGTCTCCATTGGCGTTTTCCGTTCCCATCACAGCAATAATACAACCAGTGACAAGCATCTCACTTGCCAGAGGTGCACCAACTAATCTTAGACGTCCCGACTCATCCTCTAACATAACTAGATCTTCTCCAGTAGCGGATAGGTATTTCTGTCGAGCTGGAGGGGCTGAAATCCAGTGCTTTTCTCAATTAGCATCTCCTATCTTGCGGGTATGGCCCTTGACCTACATCTTTTGAGATGTCGTCCAGAATATTGGGCTTCAAAGGCATTTCCATATAGATAGTGCCTGCAACCCAGCATAGCTTCCCTTGTCTAACATCCAGCACCCGTTCAACCTTCTCCACCATCTCGTTGCCAATTCGAAAATCTTCCCAAGCTTCTTCAGCAATTCGTTCAACGGCAGGCTTCAATTTTGTGAGTCGCAAGAAGTACATATCACCAAATTGCTGCTGATAATGCTTTTCCTTCTCTAACGCGTAGGTGTCGAGAGGTTTGTACGAAGATGTTTGGCGTTCGATCGATGCATATTTTTGGTCGCTGCTTAACGTTAATTTGATTCATGAACTCTCGTAGGGATACTTACGACGGCCCTCGAAGGAGGCTGCCTTCCAACTTCGGAACAGCCATGATCTGTGTCGGAGTGTTTCTTTCCAATATTTTCGGGATTATGTTGGACGTGAAAACAGTAGTGGAAGTTGACGCGAAGTCGCGTTTGTCAATTTACACGAAAACCCCTCTTTCGTCCGATGATTTGTCGAAATTGCAGCCACACCTTGCTGGTATTATCCCTGTCAACTTCACGTGCTTGCTCACTTCAGCCTCACTTCAGCCTCACTTCCTGACGTACTCCTCTCCACCGCCACCTTCCCAAGAATAGAAACTCGCGATTCCTCAACCTCCATTGAGGTTGCCTTGCGGCTTACATTCCAGATGTTTCACTATGGAGACGTAATTGTTCAGCCACATAAAATCTTTTCCATCGCCTCGTTGCTGTCGTCAACTGTTTCTAGTTCTCACATTCCTGCAGCAGGCCCCGCCACACTGTTTTCATATATGTACACAGTTTTTCCTATGCTTTTTTGATATCTAAGACAACTTCCAACCTCTCATCTGCATTGTAGCTTGTGTATCTCCTATATATTCTCATACGGTCGCTACATTCATCTTTTCTCATCCTCAATTAAATTACTGAATCTTTTTGAATCTTCCGTCTCACATACCAGTTGTTCAATCCCTGCTCGCTATCTCCATCACACTTCCCAACACTAAAAATCAGGAGCAATGGCACGATCAGCGGCTTCAAGCTTCACCCTCGCTGTCCTCCCCTTCTTGTTCCTTGCCATGTTCGTCACATCCGCTGTAGCAACAACAGCATCTGTAGGACTCACAACTGCCTCCGCTGTACCCTCACCTACAGCCAACGGTACATAGTATGTTCTTCCCTTTCTCATAATTCCTGCCCTTCATATATTTCCATCTCATCTCGACTCGACCTCTCGAATCTTCCAGGCCAAGCTAAACAGCCAAAACTAACAACAGCCACAGTACCAAGCCCGCCCCAACAAACTCCGGTTCTGTAGCTGCAACATCCAGTATTGTCGGCGCCGCGGCCATCCCCGACGCCCAATACTCGGCTTTCTTCGCCTTGACCGTCGCTATCTTCGGAAGCTTCGCTTTGGGTCTCGGACTATAGACGGTTCAAGATTAGATGAGAAACGGTGGTTGAAAAGACGGAGACAATGTAATTAGATAATGTCTGTGATGGAGATGATGATTCAGGAGCCGTGTAAGCGATTGGGCATTTTCAAGAGCAGGCGGGAAGTGGCGTTGAGGCGTTTAGATCTTCAATGCTTGATGATCCGTATGCATGGCTGGTGTGATTAGAATTAGAGGATAGATGGAATCTTGGCTGCCATGTGTGGCATAATATTATCCGAATGCCATCGAGTCTTTAGAGACAGGATAAACAAAACAACAGTAATTGGTTTCATTAACAACCTGTCACCAAGTACTTCTTACAACCACTCTGCACATATTGCTCTTGAAAGAAAATGATCCGTCGAGGTGCCCTGAAATTTTGTTTCTGTTGTTGTTCCGTACAGGTATGCCATGCACACCCTACCCTCAACCGTCCACCGGAGTTTAACGGTCCAACAACGGTCCAACAACCGAAAACCATCCAAAACCCAAAACCGTCCAAATCGCAAAACCATCCAAAAACTCATTTCCTTGCGACGTGCAACAAAACTTCCATGATTATGAAATCTCACGTGCAATTGTCACTCCTCATTCTCGATCAAGATTTTTACTTCACATCAAGGAGACGCATTCAATTCCAGGTGACCCAAGAATTACAATTGAGTTGATCCATACATATCATACTATATCGCAATCCTCCATCCATCCATCTCAAGCTCTCGTCTAACCATTCTCGAGCTTTCTGCCTCCTCTGCCACTGCTAATGCCCGATCGCAAGCCATGCAACATACAAGAAATATTCATCTAGATAAACGTACAGACTCACTTTGCAAAGAAAAACACAAACGTAATGAAACGGTCATCGCAACGCTATGCAGTGTCTAACAAAAAAAGGAGATATGTGCACTGTTTCCTTTCCACACCGAACATTTGATCATTGATTGGATGTCTCACCGCTTGTGGGACATTCATCTCACCCTCCGCCCTGTCGTTCCACCAGTCAGAGCTGGGACATTCGAGATTGACTTCCACCCCCTTCTCCAGCCCGACATTTAAACCATTATCCTAGAAACTTGATGTAGTGTTGGCTGCATGACGATAGGCCTCGTTCCTCCGACTACACCCCTTTGCCTCTCTTGTCGCAATAACTCAAGGCTGGCTTTCCAGTATTGGTGCCCCAACTCGCGATCGTCTGTCCAGTGGTATAAATCATGACAACAAGACCGAATACACAAAGCAGGACATCACAAGCCTTGCGGAAGCGGCTTTTGGCAACGCCTTGGAAATGAAGCATTGGCTATTATGTGTTAGCAGGCGGTTTGAGCATGTAGTAAGGAAGACTTACTGGATAGATGTAGACCAGAGGAATACAGGCAAAGCTACCAATCAATGCAACAAATTTATCGAGATCATTTGCACCAAACCAAGCAATTGCAGTACAAATGATGACGACGAAGAAACGGAAGATGTTCTTCTGCCATTTAATGTATGGGTTGTACTTGCCACTGCGTGTGAAAAGTTCGTTCTCAGTGATCCTGATTGCCGGAAAGAATTGTAACGGTGTTGAAAGCAGAATTGCAAGGGAGTACAAAAACTGGATGCCGTTGACAAGCTTATCGTCTTGTGGCAGGTTCAGAATGACAACAGTCTCGGTTGCGGAGCCATATGCTGCGTATGACAATGCTCCCATAGAGATGAAGACGACAGTAATGATTACCATAACACCCGCCATTACAGTAGGGAACTTCTTAGGCTCTTTCATGGACTCTTGTATTGGAATGATCAATCCGATACCCTCGAATGTAAAGATGGCGGTCCCAATGAACAGAGTCCAATCGTCCGAGTTAAAATTGATGATGTCCGAAACGCCCCCCTGTCGGACAAGAGTGAGGATGTCGTAATAGTATAGATAGAGCAGTCCGATAAGAATGAAGGCATCTGCTACCAAAGCGGTGAAGCCAAGCTTGCTGATATCTCTCATCAGTGAGAATGGCAAGAAGATTAACATCTGCATGAGAATCAAGTACGGGACATCGATATGAGTCTTGCAATCAGTCACCGCAAGTATGAAGGCTTGCAAGTTCTCCGAGGTGAAGACAATGTATGCGGCAACAAATCCAATCTGACTGATAACGATTGAGAACAAGATGATATTTCGCATCCAGTTACCATAGAGGATACCTCCAAGATCTCCAAAGGACCCATCATACTTTATTCGGGTGTTTACCAGCAGTACGAAACAGTAATAACTCAAAGCCGCGACGAAGAGCAGAACGAGATTACTGAACATCATACCACCGTTGAGATATGCCTTTGGTAAGAACAAGACTCCAGTACCGACGAATGACTTCAGTAACAACAACGCAGCTCCTGTAGTTCCATTGGTGCCTTTGACATGGCGATCCTTGCGCTTTCGTTTCCGGCGACCAGGCGTGAGTAGTGCACTATCTTCCATGGGTTCTCTGTCTTCGTCGCTAGCTTCTTCTCCGCCATCATACGCATCGGATGAGAAATATTCATCTGGTTCTAAGACTTCATCGTCTTCTTCCAACTCTTCACCAGCAAAATGTCCGTATATGGTTAAAAACTCAATAAAGTTGTTTGTGAGCAATTTTGGCTGGGTTCGGCCGTAGCCTTCCTCCACTACGCCATCGTTTGGTGTTGGACTTCCTGCAGCGCGCCGAAGGAAGTTACGGCGAAATCCACCCGGAACCTTTATTGAGCCTATGTCGAGGATATCGTTCTCGGGTTGTGGCCGTGACAAGTGGAAACTTTGGCTTCTCTGTGCTCGCCCTCGGCCTTGAGCCCTGGCTTCTGCTTCCTCGGTCCATTTGTATATAGGTCGTGTGATGTCTCCACCTTGTAGTCTTAAGCTGGAAAACTCATCGTCGTCAAGGCCTGGAGCAACGTCTTCAATAGCTTGTCTACCCTTGCCTGCTGGTGATCTACCCGCCGGTGAACCACCACGCATGGACATTCCAAATATCCCATCGGTCGGTCCATCACCTGCCTGAGACATAGTCTCTGGACCTTGTACCAAATGCCTCTTTACAATCTCGGGATCTTCGAAGGTGCTTGGCCCGGCCCAACCAGGAGCGCCCTGTATTGACCTCGCTCTATCAAATGACCCATAATTGCTTTGGGGGTTGGAAGATTGTATTTGATGACCAGCAGCCACTGGAGACAACGGCCGCAGAGGAGGTGTGCCAAAGGTTGGTGGTGAATGACCGAATGAGTGGGACAGAGCAGCAGCAAGAGCAGAAACTCCAGGTCCCGGTATCAAAGAGTGGGGTGCTGTACCAGCAAGAGGGGTTAAACTTCCAGATGGTAAAGCCGTAGATCCTGTTTGGTTGGGTGTGGGTATCTGCGGGACTCGAGGCGTGCCTACAGGACTATGTGAAGGTACTGGAGAGGCTAATCGAGCTGTCGAGGTTGCTCTTGGAACCGGACTACTCGACAATCGTCCTCTAAATGAGCCGGGCGACGAGGACATTGGTACTGCTAGAGGTGCCGCAGATGGCTCGCCATCTTTCGAGGTCGACATATTTGGACGTCGAAGTCGGATCGGAGGATCGTGGTGTCGTGGGACAGAGATAGGGAAGTCTTATCTCAGATCATCTTTCAAAAAAGCAAGGTGCAGGTGACTGCAGATATAGTCAGCCTCATTCGTATACAGGGCTGGCTACCAAGGCAACAAGGTTGAATTACGAACAATGAGTGGTGGTGACACAAGTCAGAAGAACGAGAGCACGAGTGAATAATTCTTTTCTTCCTTTGTTGTCGACGGATAGAGCTCAGCTGTCCAGTCAAGTCCGTCAGAAAGCGCTTTCACTCGTGATTGGGACCCTGAAACCCCTCGACCAATCACAGAAAATGCCTCGGTCCCCCCTGGTCAAGCCTTAGATATGAATTCTGATAGTCTCAGCCTTCCTAAAACGACTGATATCTCTCTAGCATAATTCTCTCACGTATGTTGCGCTTCCTTTTTCTTTATATCTTCTCTTTGTATTCTTATTTTTTGCTTTCCCACGCAGAAGTCTCTTGTGGACTTCTGCGCGCGAGACAACTCAAATTTTCACGAGGCACGTTGCCGAAAGGTCTGGTGACGTTTTTCGCAGGGATACCGTGCTCAAGTACGATTCGTGTGCGATGCTTGTAACCCGGGAACTGTCCTGCTATTGTGCTCGAGTAGAGCTACATCAGACGATGCGATGTTTTTGCAATTGAGTCCGGGGTTATTGTGAAGAACGGACATTTGCTAATTATACCTCTGTATTGAAGATGCCCAGCAATCGTCCGTCGAATTTGGGCTCCATCCGTTCACACTCGAACTTCCAGACTCGAAGCGCGAATGACGATGCTGGCGAGCTAAACAGACGCTCTTCTATGCAACAGCTGGACGAGGAGCAAGACACGGCCCAACCGCACCAGCCAGACGACAATCCCTACGAGCCACTCACCAACGACTCGACTCCTCCACCCCGCGAACATGACCTTACCAAGCGACTCTTGCATCTGCAACCCCACGACCAACCCCACAATGGACGAAGTCAGTCTGCAAGCAGGCCTAGGAGGTCCATTTCCGGTCGGCGGAAAGCCTCAACTTCTAGACATTCTGGGGCTCTGGCAGAAGCTTCCTTGACTGCCCAAATGATGGACATATCTGGGGACAAAAAGACAAATGGAGATTCTGTCGCGAAGCCTGGTCTTGGTCCAAGACCAGTCGGTGGCGATGAAAAGTTGGGGATGTTCTCTGGAGTATATGTGCCAACATGTCTCAACGTATTAAGCGTTCTTATGTTCCTGAGGTTTTCTTTCATACTAGGTCAGCTATGATACTACTAGCTCCCTCTGTACTTTGAGCTGATCACACTGTAGGCCAAGGAGGAGTTCTTGGAATGATGGGCATGCTGATCGCTGCCTATGTGATCAATCTCGTCACTACCCTCTCTCTTTCTGCTATTGCGTCAAATGGAACAGTTCGTGGCGGAGGAGCATATTACCTGATCTCAAGATCTTTGGGGCCCGAATTCGGAGGATCGATTGGGCTGGTGTTCTACATGGGATTTGTTTTCAATACTGGGTTGAATGCAGTCGGTCTCATTGACTGTATCAATCTAAACTTTGGGGCAGTTTCAGGGAACTGGGCTCAGGTCCTGCCGGAATCGAGGTGGTATTCGTATTTATGGAGTACCATTGTTCTGGTAGTCTGTACTGGAATATGTCTCGCTGGATCGTCCATCTTTGCCCGTGCTAGCAATGGACTATTGGTCGTTCTCCTCATTGCTACCCTCTCTATCCCCTTCTCAGCATTAGTCGTCTCGCCTTTCGAAAGCCGAAGTTTAGGAATCGAATACACAGGTATTAGTGGGACAACATTTGTTGGAAATCTCATGCCAAGATTAACGAAGGGGGCTGCTGGCAGTCAGCTTCGCGGCAAAGAAACCTTTCAAGATCTATTTGGCATCTTATTTCCAGCCACTGGCGGTATCTTCGCAGGTGCGAGCATGTCGGGAGATCTTAAAAATCCCAGCAAATCTATACCTAAAGGAACCTTGTATGGTCTCGGCACTACATTTGTGCTATATACTCTTGTCATACTGGCAATGGCAGCAACAATAACTAGAGCCTCGTTTGCCAGAAACGCAAATATCATTCAGGATACGAATGTTTCAGGAATTGTTGTTCTTGCTGGCGAGTTTGCTAGTTCGTTCTTCTCAACACTGATGGGCGTCATTGGCTCCGCAAAGCTTTTGCAGGCTCTGGCACGAGATAATTTGCTGCCCGGATTCTCCATCTTTGGACAAGGCACGACACACGGGGACGAGCCTACATACGCGATCATCATCACATATATTGTAGCACAGATCACAATGCTCTGCAATCTGAATCAAATTGCGTCTTTCACGACTATGACCTATCTTGTAAGTACAGATGCGAAAATCTGCGTTGGCGATACTTCATGGGTACCAAACTGACTTTGTAGATGACCTTTCTTGTTATGAACCTGGCTTGCTTCTTATTGAAGATTGGTTCAGCTCCGAACTTCAGACCTTCATTTCATTTCTTCAATTGGCAGACTGCTTTTTTCGGCACAGTTATATCTGCCGTTGCTATGTTCTTCGTCGATGGGTAAGTTTCCCCTGCTTTCTCTCAATGTGCTAGACAACTGCTTGATTCATTTTGGCTCCTTTTTATTTCAGCACCATTTCAACACTAACCTTGCTCCAGCCTTTACGCAACAGGTTGTGTAGGAATCCTCATTGCGATTTTCCTTGTGATTCATTATACTAGTCCGCCAAAGAGTTGGGGAGATGTCTCTCAGAACTTGATTTATCATCAAGTACGGAAGTACCTCCTCAGACTGAAACAGGAGCATGTAAAATTCTGGCGCCCCCAGATTTTGCTCTTCGTCAACGACCCCCGCCGTCAATATAAGTTAATTCAGTTCTGCAATTCCATGAAGAAAGGCGCTCTATACATTTTGGGTCATGTCATAGTTACAGACGACTTCGGAGGGTCTGTTCCAGAAGCAAGACGACAGCAAGCAGCCTGGACAAAGTATATCGACTTCTCAAAGATCAAGGCTTTTGTGAACATTGCAATATCTCCAGGGGTCGAATGGGGTGCTCGAAATATTGTCCTCAGTGCTGGGCTAGGGGGTATGCGACCTAATATTGCGGTCATGGGATTCTACAATCTGGACGACCTGAGAAGAAATCTGCCCTTAATCGATATTCCCGAGCTTGCTCAATCGCCTGAGCTTAGACCCAAGTCTTCCGAGGCTGGAGAGCGGACTCACAAGGATAGCAAAGATGCCAAGTTGCAAGGAATACTACCGACAGGTAAGTCCCCCTTTCCATATATCTGTGGAACTGTGGGTCGTTGGAAAGTTTGCGAGATATTTCTCCATCCCATAGTGTTTGATAAGCATATACTGACTCCAAGGTTGTGGGACAGACACTTGCAGAACGGAAGGCATGATGAGTGTGACGAGCTATGTCACAATTCTCGAGGATCTCCTTTTGAGACTTCAGATCAACGTTGCTATCGCAAAAGGCTTCCAAGACCTCGAATTCCCTGAGCCTCATGCCGAGAATGGCAAGAGATACATAGATTTATGGCCGATTCAGATGTCTGCCGAAATCGCTTCAGAAGGCGACAACAAGCAGAACGTGCTAACAACCAACTTTGACACTTACACGTTGATCTTGCAGCTTGGTGTCATCTTGAACACGGTACCTGCCTGGAAGAAGGCCTATAAACTTCGAGTTATTGTGTTCGTGGAGTATGAATCAGATATCGAGGAAGAACGAGGCCGAGTTCAGTCACTTCTAGAAAATCTTCGAATCGAAGCAGAAGTCGTTGTCCTCTGGCTAGCCTCGGGAAAGCTATCAACTTATGAGATCATTGTGAATGGTGCAGATCCGGGCAAAGAAGCCATTGAAGAGGTTGAAGATTGCTTGGGAGGTCAAGAATGGTGGGACGAAATTCAAAAGATCCGAGGAAAACGTGGGCCAACTTCTGGATCCGAAGATCTTGCTGAGATTGCGAGCATCTTTACAACTGGTTCAAATTGGCCGGAAGCATCTTTCCAGCAAGGTCCAAGAGACGAAAGGGTCGAGCGATTTCTCGGTTTACGAAGGCTTTTGAGAAAGTCGAAGAAAAAGCATACTATGAGCGGTATCACGAAATATGGTGTCAGTCTGAATATGAGGACTCATCGACTGTCTGATAACATTGTCAATCACCACGCAGCGACAGCCAGTGCGAGTGAAGACTCGAGTAGCGACTCAGAAGATTCCAGCGATTCGGAAGCCATTGAGACTGGCTCCGAGGATGGGAGTCAAGGCGCTGCAAGCGCTGCCAGCGAAGGAGATATTGATGACTTCGAGTCTTCTAGCGATTCTCCCATATCACCCACAAAGACGACTATCCGTAGACGTCGGAGTCACGGTGACACGATGAGAGGACCACCACCATCTAAAAGATCAACGGGCGAAAAGGAAGTGAAAGTTCCGGAACGGACACCGAGAAGACCTCCCCTGCCCGAGTTTCCCGCCACGACTTCAGCCGTGGAAGGCTCGTCGATAATTTCGGGACCGGACCTCTCATTCAGAAGATCCGAAAGTCCGAACAGAAAGCCACCCTCTCTTTCCAACCTATCAACATCACTAAAAGCAACATCAGAAGGGTCAGGAAGCAAGCCCGCCTCCTTGAAAGAACTCGACAAAGCCCTAAAGGAGCCCGACAAGTCTGCAAGACCCGAATCGTCCGCAAATGCCCGTCCAGCTTCTGTCCGTTCCGAGCGTCCTTCTATCTCCCGACACGCATCTCAGCCAAAATTCACTAGCAAGCCTGTGCCAATGACCAGAGTCGCCACAGAGGATGGCCCGGGACCGAGCATCATGTTCACCGAGACTCCGTCTCCGCCCGTACATGCGCGCGCGAATCGATTACCGTCCGCCTATCGTCCCAATTTATCGGACAACATCTCCGAGGTCTCGGAGCCGCAGGACATTTCTACCTCTCGCCGAGGCTCAACTTATTCAACTCAGGCATTGCCGTTATCTTTCAATGACCTTCCATGCAGAGCCCAGCATCTGATTTTGAATGAGTTGATGCGGAGTAAGAGTCGGTATACGGCTGTTATGTTCACTACGCTTCCGAGTCCGATCGAAGGCACATGTCAGAGTGTTGAAGCGAGTGCGGGGTATTTGAGTGACCTAGAGGTACTGTGCAAAGGGTGTCCGCCGGTGTTGATGGTGCATAGCAATAGTATGACTGTTACTATGAGTTTGTGATTATATATGGGAAGGAAAGGCGAGTTAAAGAAAATTGCATAGAGAGGATTAGATACCCTGCATGGTTGGTTAGAGGTTTGGTAGATGTATAAAAGCGTGCATTTGAACATAATATGACAAAATTTGAGCAAGACTTGGGTAAAAATGTTGTTGGCTGTGTCCTTAAGGAATGCTAGATTAGTGAATTAAACAGAAAGTGAATTAGAAAATCTGAAGGGAAAGCGTTGCGGAACTAATATAAAACTAGGATCGTCTCGATCTCGAAACCTCCATCATTGTCGAAGTATCAAAGAAGCTCGACGGTGCCGGGCAAGAGGAGGGGGAAATTATCCACATGGCGTCAGCTAACTCAGCAATATGGACTATTGTTGTGTAATAAGATCCCACATCTTGTTTAGAAGACGCAGATCACGAAAGTCGATGACAGTATGATGGAAGTTGACAGCGCGATGAAAGTTGGCAACATGATGGAAGTTGACAGTACGATGGGACTTGACAGTACCATAGAAGTTGGTAGCACGATGAAAGTTGGAAGCAACGAAAGGACGAGAAGTAAGATGATATTCAAGTTGAGACGAAAGGGTAGAGAACGAGAAAAGTTTGCATTTGGAATGCTGAATCCAAGATATTTTAGATGTGCCACATTCTAAACCGAGCCTGAATCTGATAATTGTAATTTCAAAGCAAACGTTAACTCATGGCTTAGAACATGTTACCCACAGTCTTAAGTCGTTCTTTCGCATCTCGCATCACCTCCTTGACAATCTCCCCAGCTGGTTGAGTATTCCGGACCAATCCCACTCCAGTTCCGGCATAAGTCGTCATCCTACCTTGATCACTCCATCCAGCGTCACCCTTCTTCATCTCCTCTTCATACAACCTCTTGTTCTCTTCTTCACTCATACCTTTTCCATGGTCCCAAAAACTCTGATTCAATACTCCCCTAGCATTGTAGGTAGCAGGCCAGCCAATCGTGCCTCGTATCTTGTCATAGACGGTTGTCCTCGCTGTCGTCACACCTCCATCACTTGCTTTTACAACGGCGTTCTTATACCCGTTGCTAATAGGTGTCTCTGGAGCTGCCAAGAATCTCGTTCCCATACACACTGCACTGGCGCCCAATGTTAGAGCAGCAGAGACACCTCTTCCATCTATGATTCCACCTGCAGCTATCAGGGGTATGTGTCCGAATCCTTCCTTAGCAAGTGCATCTCCACATTCTGGTAGCAAGGAAATGATTGAGCTTGACTGAGCGAGACCATGACCTCCAGCATCTGCTCCTTGGATGACAAGAACATCAGGATTGCAGCTCTTCACTACATCGAGAGCCATTGTGACGGTTCCAACTTGGATCCATATCTTAGTTCTGCTGTTGGTGGCCTTTCGAATGCCTTCCGTCCACGATATCAGATCTTTCGGCTCTCGAGGAGCAAACAACCATGCAGCAGCTGGTTTCAACGGTGCTGATTCAAAGACCGAAATGGCAACTGAGAGATCAACACCCCAGCAAATGAAGCCAACTCCAATGGGGAGGACACCCTCTGAGGTCGGGAGGGATGACTCGAGGATTGATGACGCTTCTTTGAGCATGGGAGAGAATGTACTAACGTCGGTACCGACACCAAGAAATCCAAAGCCTCCGGCTCGCGACACTTCAGTGGCTAGCGGTGGTGTTGAGATCATCCGCATGGGAGCTAAAACGACTGTAGGGTTCGCTGTCCAAGGATAGTGCTCATTGAGAGTTTTGTAATGGTTTGAAGCCATCTTTACGATTTTCAATAAGAAAAAGACAATAGAAAATGTGATGAGTGAAGCAAACAAAGAGTCATGCCAAGTAGCAGATGTAGAACGAACGACCGAGATCGGAATTGGTGATCATCCTCAAGGCCACAACAGAAGGGCGTGCCTCACAATGGAGGATACCATCAACGTAATGTGTTCATCTGACTCGAAGCTTGACTCCGCAAAGTTCCTCTGACACCCGAGTTACCGAGAAGTTTGAACATCTCCGGACAGTCAACGCCCGTGCACCGCTCTTGAAAGCACGCTATTTTAGCTCCCGCAGAGCCTCTTCCATAACGTCGAGGCAAAATGTTCACTTCCTCCAGCTATTCTGCTCCACCACATCGCCGACCTCCACGCTTGAGTGTCGTTTGCTTTGCAGAGTCAGTTTGGTGAGTATGCACCATCTATACGGAGATTTGCAGATGAAATGCTAATAAATTCCGTAGGATAAAGTTTTGGAAAGTGGGAAATCATGAACGCGCCCGATAGGTATGACACTGTCTTGTCGCTCCATCCCCGCTCTTTGTCGTGGCTCGCAACCTCGAATCAGCCGATCATGGAGTCGAATTGTATTTCCTTCTCGGTGCATCTGGCACTAGCCGACCGAATACTTCGGCTACACAGTATTTAAGCTCTTGCTGGGAGCCTTTCTGCGACAATCAACGCAAATTCATTATCAAGATCTGCAAGAACACTCTCAACAAGATGACTATCACTGGAAAGCACAAAGTTGACGTCGCGCCCGATAGATTCGAGCTCTTCCTTCTCGGGGACGGAGAGAGGAAGGTCACAGAAGAATCAGACACTCGTACGTCCCGCATCCCATGTTGACTTCCTCCGGCTAATCATAGACAGGTACCTCCAACAGTTCGATCTTCACCTTCAATAAGGAGGACCACACTCTCGCCAACATGGTTCGCGCTGCTCTCCTGAAGGACCCTCATGTTATCTTCGCCGGATACAAGAGTAAGCATTTTGCGCGCAACCTACAACTCAACACTGACTTGCGATTTAGTTCCCCACCCTCTCTTCGCCAAGTTCGAGCTTCGTATCCAAACAAACGGCGAGATCACCCCTAAGGAGGCTCTGGTCAACTGCTGCAAGTCTCTGGTCGGAGACCTCGAAGTTCTCAGCCGAGAGTTCACCAAGGAGTACGAGCTGCGCAAGATGGTCAGTGGTGATGGAGCTGCGGAGAATGGCGGTCGATAAATCATGGGAATATTGGTCATGGCGGCGTCCATGGGTGGAGTCTGGGAAGGTTGTGCATTTGCATGGCGTCTTTGGGCCAGGGAGGAAAATTTGTTGACTTTACCCCGCGGTAGAGCACACGCGTTGATCATTTTACACGAACCATAAATGCATTCATTGCACTAAGTCTCTTTCTTTTGGAGGTGACGTTGCTTGCGAGATGTCTGCTTCATCCTGATCTGAAGATCCCTAATATTTGTGCCCCATTTGGCGGCAGCCCAAGCGGGGCGCAAGAAGTCCTGCCCTGCCCTCTTGCCTGGCTCCGAAGCAACATGAATGGGACATGAGTAGTATATTTATGCGACGTGTAGAGTTATGGATGACAACTCAATGGTATTCTCGCGCCAATAATGCCCACAACCTTCGAGTACAGGGAGCAAATCACAAGTCGTGATAATCAGAGCTCTCGTCTAGTATCAACAACAGTGAAAAATACAACACTACACCCACTCGTGCTTTTTCACATTGTCACAACACAAGCAATCGTGTGATGATCGAGTCTATTTCAACCCGAAGGGTGATTGGCCGAAAGACATATCATTCATGTGATTCTACCTTTTGTCACGACAACTTTCCCTCTGGTATTTGTCTCTCGCACCAAGGAAAGACTCCTAATCAAGAAGCCATATTGCAAGCATCTCATCTTAGTTGTTGTGGACCGAACAATGTTCCTGGAGGTTACCTGCAAATCAACAACATCGAGGCGTTGCCACAGAGAATTCAGAAATTTTTTGGCACAGCCCTATGACCTTGCATGAGACTTCTGTTATGGTTTCACAAACGGAAGAAGATAGGCTGTTGAAAAGTCAGAATAAACTATCGGACAATAAGATGAAGCCTCCTGGGATATGTGATATCGTCCTCTGTCGTGCACTTGAGAAGGAGGGCGAAGAAAAGAAACAGAACGAAGAAACGAGGTTGAGGTGAGAAGATCCACCAGAGCTGGTGCTGGCAGGTGTATTGGAGGCAATGACAGTTGACAAAGGAGAGGCGAGGAGAAATATATGGAGCTTAGGCTAAGAGCAGAGAGAAACCAGTAATATTAACCTTTAAGTCCTACACTAAGGAGTTGAATTACGTGACATACGTACAGTGTGACCACTTGATCATATACTAGTTAATGAGAGAGAAAACAAGCAGAATGGGTAGAAAGTTTCAAAGTCCGCAGCAACTGGAGACTATAGAGCGGCAGAAGTTCTCTCCTTTTCAGTTTACTGTGAGATGACCGAGTGACAAGAAATTAAAATATGATAGGAGGCACACTGAGTCTCGAATCTCCACTTCATTCGTGACAAGGAATAGAGTCTCCCATGAGAGCGAGCTTGATCAAGATGCACTGGTTGAATTTGCTTGTATTGCAGGTACGTGCGAAATAGACACGAAGCCGATGTTTTGAGGAAGCCAGCGCAATCATGACTGCTTGCTTTAGACGATGTCGGCTCCCAGAGTCCTCCCCAGCTCTCCTAACCTATGCCTATCCCAGCATCATCATGATCCAGCAGCAACCGGTCCTTCTCCACCAGGTATCAGCTGATTGCGGTCAGTAATGATGATACTTATGGCATCGATGTTGCGAATTAATCACCATGCAAATATTGTTTCCGTTCAGCAAGATCTTTGAAAGCTTCGTGTGATTGCCGGAATAGTCACTAACGAAATCAATATCTCTCCTCATGCTGGACTTTGAATTACTTACAATTCTGTGACATCTTCGAGCACCATGTCTATGACTGAGTCAGTGCCATAACTTGTACTTCAATGCCAGGCTATACTTACTGACATAATCATCAAATCCAACAAGAGTGCCGCTGAACTCTGAGAAAGTGTCAGCTGAGTCTCAAAGTTCTAGTGGGAATGTTCAGTACCCTTGTCACCTTTCATGACTACCCAGATCTTGGACCCAACGCATTTATCAATCAGTTCTGTGATTGCTGTCAGTGAGATTCACTCAAGAAGGTTTTGGATTGACCAACCGAGGGGCAGTAATTGAGTTGCCATTTTGTGCGACCAAGAGGAATGTTATGTCGAGGTAGAGCTGTCCTTTAAACATTAGCCGTCGAAAGTTACTCGCTGAGTTTCAGGAGTAGACTGCACAAGCGATTCAATGGTAATTTCCTTGACAGCCCAATCTGCGGCCAAAGATATCCAGGTTCAGAAATCTCACAACACGTGAGAGCGCATGCAGGGGTTTGGAAGCGCAGAAGCAAGGAAGCCAACGACTCACTGTGGCACAAAGAGTATGCTTAAGAAAAGGGAAGTCGTTGATGATCGTTCATCAAGTTTCGTCTTCAATCATAAAGTTCGTGGACCCTGATATATCGTTACATGCGATTCACATTCTCGTGATCAAGAGTTTGCTTGGTTTACACTAGTCTCGATTTAGCGATTCGAGTGATTGGACGTCACGAACGCGTCTGCCTTCAGACCTGTGAATCTAGTGACAGTGAGAGCGATTGTTTATTTATTCGCCCGCGGTCATGCTCCCTTGCAGCAATGGAGCATCAACGTTGGGAAAGACACTTCGACGACCGATAATGAACACCATGAACTCTCTCGAGAGTTCCGTGGCCAGCACAGAATCCATGAGATCAACGGTCTCGAGGACAGGAGGGCGAGCATTGTTAGTATTTCCTTGGAAGACTGCACGCCGTAGCTGATAAATTGAGCAGATCCAGTACTACCCGATCGAGTACTCATCATCCTCAACTCAGAACCTGGCATCCAAACCATGGCATTGTCTTTCGAACACTATCCACCACTTCTCGAACACCGAGTGTTGCTGCTACGGCAGAACTGCGTGAGGACCATCTATTACATTCCAATGCCGAAGACAATTATGTTCTGGCATCTGCAGATTTACCGGCGCTGGACAAGGAAGTTAATCCCACCCCAGCCGTTGCGGAGGACGAGTCGAAGCCAGCAGCCCGCTTGACTGCGGACGAGCTCCATGAGCAGGCCCTAAACGATCCTGAGCAAGATGAGCTCCCCGAGACCTCGACGTCCTACAAAATGCCGGAAGAGATATTTAGAGCTGCAAAGGACGCCTCAGCAGGCTCACCAGAGTCGTTCTGGTCGCATTCATTGTACAGAAGTCCGCCTGATGCCGAGGGGAAAAGAAAGAAGCCTGTAGTCCATTATTGCAGGACTATTCATACCACCGAGAAAGTCATCAAGGATTACTTCAAGGGCAAGACGGTGATTGGCTTCGACATCGAGTGGCAGCCAGAAGCTTTCAAGCTTAGCAAGGCTAGAAAGAATGTCTCCTTGATTCAACTAGCTTGCGAGGATAGAATAGCTCTTTTCCATCTTGCTCTTTATCCGAGGATCGCAGAAACAAGTGACAACAATTTGGCCGCCCTCGTTGCGCCATCACTGAAGAAGGTTATGGAAGATCCCAAGATCACGAAAGTTGGGGTAGCCATTAAAGCAGATTGTACCCGTCTACGAAAATATCTCGACATACACGCTCAAAACATTTTTGAACTCAGCCATCTTCACAAGTTAGTCAAATTTTCCAAGAACAAGGACTTCGGGTTGATCAACCGATCACTTGTTTCGCTCGCAAAACAAATCCAAGAGCATCTTCATTTACCTCTATTCAAAGGCGATGAGGTTCGAAGTACAGACTGGAGTCAAAAGCTACATATGGCTCAAATCATGTATGCAGCGTCAGACTCATATGCCGGTTTCCAACTCTTCCATACCCTGGAATTGAAACGCAAAGCTCTGGATCCAATACCTCCTTGCCCGTACCCCGCCGAATTTAACAAAGCAATTCGACTTGCAGAAGGCGTTGAGATACCTCCTGAAGAAGACGACCCAAAAGTAACATCCACCGATGTCAAAGTGATTCGTCGGACGAGGAGATATGGCAAAAGAGTCCTAGCAGCAGCAGCAGAAGTTGTCAAGGACGAAGATTTCTCTCCGGCATCCGAACTTCCGCATTCATTTTTTACTTCAAAATCAGAAAATCCTCTTTCCGTGGCTTTACAAAAGACCAATTTAGGTGATGTGTCCCCTGAGCCTCCAAATGATTCCCTACAGCTTCAAAAAGCTGAGAAAGCATCCATGCGACATATCAGAGCCAAGCAGGGAAAGCTAGGAGATGTCTCTCACCTACCATTGTCACCAACCCAGCTCTCGAAAAGAAGCATCAAGACATACTACCTCTGGCTCGACAACCCAACTCTGAAACTAGAAGACATTGGCGCAATGCTTCGCTCCCCTCCAATGACAGCTCGCGCTGTATCGACGATGATTCTCGAAGCTATAACCGCTGATAAATTACCATATCAGAAGAGCCGATTGAGAGAAGTCCTGAAAATACAAGCGATATATACAGATGGGAATTATATCCCAGAGCATCGATACTTTGAACTGGCGAGAGACAGCGGGTACAATGAACTCAGAGAGCAGGAGTTGGCAACGCAGTAAGAGTGAGGTATAAAGGTTTACGACGGCGTTTTGGATCATGGGGTTTGAAGATTTTGGGGACAGCATCACTCACTCATCGTCTCTATATCAACCTGTTGAGGCGCGGTTTAGAAATACGTTGCATTGGGATACATAGCCCGCATGAGCACATAAAAGTATTCTTGTGTATATAGACAGCAAACTCAACTACGCTGCCATCAAATAATCCTTTGAAGTGTATCACATCAAATCACAATATTCTCGTGAAATCGCCTCCAAGAACACAAGTCGATGAATGTCCGTTCCCACTTTGACTTTTGTTGGTTGGAAAGTTCTACACAGAGCCGCTAACCCTCTACTGAGAAAAATTCTTCAAATATATGCGGACATGAAAATTTGCCCCCATTTTCGGAGTCGTTGGAGTTGCCCAAGATGCTTTCCAAAGTAGGTGAATATTACGACATTCCGAGTCCAAAGTTCTCCAGATGAGGACGGATATTGCAGAGAGTAAAATCATTCAACCATTCCTCGTCAACGACACTATCACGACAATCGTCTCTCTCTGGCGCGATAGTGATTATAATGCTCAAAGTATGTTTTTCGCCCACCAAAGTTCACTATTTGCAGATTTGTTTATTAACAAATTACTTACACTTTTTAGCTTGATCGCAATATCGATCTAGCTTTGCAAAACGTTGGCATAGACCAAGTGATTGGTACTCTCGATCTGCTCCGATGCCATAGGCAAGTCAAATGCCTTGGAAACGGTCTTTTGAATCAATCTTCGACGTTGCTGGGTCTTCTCATTCCACCCATTAAATAGCTTCAGAGTCTCCTCGAGAAGCTTCTCTCTTTCAGCAATCTTTGCAGCCCTGTCTGCCAACTCCTTCTGCGGGTCCTCATCAACGGAGAGATCTCCTCCCTAGGAGCATAATTCTTCCAAGCTGTTCCTGCTACGTCGACCTCCGTCAACAGCCAAGTCAAATCTTCGATTGAACTTGTGAAAGCCCAGACCAGCAGCAACTACTTTCAACTCTCTTTCTCTCACTCCTTCACACCTTTCATCCAACCTCTCACTTGTCCTCTTCTCGTGTTGACCAGACGATTCCCCTGGCACTGGGAGAGTCATTTCCTTGCAACCTTCACTTCACCCGCTATACCCGCTGGAGCTGCCTCCACGGTCAGATCCTCAGCAAAGCCTTCCCGGCCACAGTCAATCTTTCTCTCTCGAGTTGATTTGAACTGCCCCAGTTACAACGACTTGGCGGAGTAGACAATGAAACCGTGAGATCACAAATGAACGAGTCGCTAAATTGCTTGGCGTTAACTCGTTCAAGCCTTTGCTGCTGAAGGCGGACAAGCTTTGTGTTTGGTCCTACTTGCGATTGTTCAACAAATCCGAGTTGAACAAGATCGTTCCACAAGTCATGGGCCCAGATATTGAGGACACCTCGGATGAATGGCATGCTATGAGGAGTTGGTGCTTGTCAAACTTTCGGCACTATCAATACAACACACTTGAAGTTGCCTACACTTCCAGAGCGAAGGTGGAGGCGGGTCGTAGTTCACATCACATATCAAGAGCAGTGAAAGGACTCGCTTCTATGTACTTCATTGCTACCAAACGAATGTATGCGCGTATATCAGTCTGAAGACCTCTACAATTGTGGCGCGAAATCTAATTCTCACATGCACGTCTTCCCCATTTTCATCTTCCGTGTGCAGACCTCAATGCAGAATAGAAATCTAAACTGAAAATCAAATGAAAAGCAGAAAAAACTTGTATTCTTATCTCTCAGCATCGATACTGTAAGTCTCGAACCCCATTTTTAGTCGCCTTCTCCTACAGACCCAACAAAGCTCTAGCCCCAGGCTCGGATGCAACATAAATAACGTCATGTGCGTCACTGAAACCGTTAAATCTCGTAGCAGAGCACTTGGTGTAAGCGCCCATGTCCTGGAAATAGAGCCAGTCGCCAACATCAAGATTGTGATCAAAGCGAATGCTCTCAGCAATGCGGTCAATGCCATCGCAGGTTGGCCCCCAGATTGAGTACTCGATGCCATCGGTAGAAGCATGGCTATCAATAGTGTCGTAGTAGGTGTGGTCACCTGTGCGAAGAACTTGAGTGACGGGGTGTTGGTGGTCAAACATGATGCTAGAGAAATTGCCGTAGAGCCCGTCGTTAAGGTACAGCATGTAGCTCTTCTCGCCGCGAGATGGATCCTCGATTGTACGGCGTGCAATGACGTGGCAAGCAAGAGTGAAGGCTGAGGAGACGTAATAGCGGCCTGGCTCGCTGATGATATTGATGTGAGATGGCATGTACTCGTCCAATGCATCTCGAAGGACAGCAGCCATTGCCTCGAAAGTCTCGCCAGTGAAGCCACCGCCTACATCGAGTGTGTGTAGGTTGAATCCATAGGCTTCGGCTTGGTTAAAGACGGTGCGTGCATCTTGAACTGCTTTGAGGAAAGCAAGAGGGTCGGATGCTCCAGAGCCAACATGGAAACTGACACCAACAACATTCAGCTCAAGGTCCTTGGCAAGAGCGAGGAGCTCATCGGTGACATCCATGGCAGCTCCAAACTTAAGACTGAGGCGGCACAAGCTAGAGGAATCATCGGTAGAAATGCGAAGGAAAAGCTCAGCTCCCGGGAACAGCTTCTTGATCTTATAAAGCTCATCGGTGTTGTCGAATGTCATTTGCTTGACTCCGTGGTCTTTCGCGTAGCGCACGTAAGAATTTGTCTTGCAAGGTTGTGCATATATAATACGACTTGGATCAACGTCCATCTTGAGGACTTGTTCGATTTCGGCCTTGGAGGCGCAATCAAAGCCCGTGCCCAGCTCTGCAAGGAGGCGGATGACCTGGGGGTCGGGGTTGCATTTGACAGCTACGAACAGTTAGCTTGCGCCACATTCTGCAGAAGAAGTGTCTCACCATAGAAAGGCTTAACGCGGGGTAGATTCAACTTCCACCTCATGTGTTGCCGGTAGACCTCGCCGAGATCAGCTACGAAGAAGGTATCTTCTTCGCCTGCCTCGCAGACATTATGATCGATACTTTCAATTCTCCCCTTCAAAGCATCTCCTATCAACTTCTTTGGTGTATTCACGCCATAATTGTTGTGCTCGACATAGTTATTCTTCGAATTCTCAAAGAATGAATGAACACTCGTAAGACTTGGTATGGTTTCAAGGGATTGGATGGCGGAAGGTGACATATCCTCGAGAATATCGAGGGTTGTAAATTGAGATTTTTGATCTTTGGTTCTAGTTAGCTTGGTGGGAAAATTCTTCAGTGGCAAGGACGACTCACTTTTGCTTTGAAGTTGTGTTAGGGAGGTCTGTATCGATCAGATCCTGTAGTGATCTGACGAGGTCGGCTCGACTCTTCCTCGACGAGAGGAAGAACCTCTAAACCCGTCCTATGCGGCAGCTGAAAACTTGGGGAAGGAATGAGGTTGTTATAGGGCGAATCAAACAAAAGTCGCTCAAGTTGTTTAGACTGCAACAGCAGGAGGAGGTAGGTCGTTGATGATGTGTCGGTTAGGTCGAAGGGAGTAATCTTGATCAGATACTAAGCTTGCGGCTGCTGGAGCCGTGGTGTAGTGTTTTGCCTTTGCAAGGACCAAAGGCAGGTCCGAGGTATTATTTCCAGGTTGAATCGATGTGATCTGCCGTTCGAAGAGTTAGCTTTGGTATTGAAATCCCTCACGTCTTCGCTTTCGGGTATCAAATAGCTGTTGGGCACAATGGGGCAAAGCGCAGTTGAATCACCGCTTCTTGCGCGGGACCAGAATAAGCACTTACCGATTTGGTTGGAGAGAGATAAGTTCCACAGTGCTGATTCCAATGGGTAGAATGGTCAATGGGACCAGGTAGCAGATCGTATCTAGAGATTTTGGGGGATTTCTTCGAGTTGTCGAAGATGTGGTGTTTTGATTAGGGAGGTTCGAGGGGAAGGAAATTTTGGTGGGCAGTGTTCGCGCTAGAAACTTAGCCGCGGAATCCTTGCTCCGCTGCATCAAAATCACTCACACATGCACAGTCATTCGGTGAGCCATTTTGTTCCGAGACCTTTCACAATCCAGAAGCTGTGGAGAAATAATGCAGTTACAGAACGTATCTTGAATTTGGAAAATACCACAAAATACTCGGGAAATTAGAATTTTCTCCGTGCCACTATGACGTCTTCAATTCAGGGGTAAAATTCCTTAGCGAGCACACGACAGAACACAACGGTGCGGTGGCGGCTACTTTGTCTAGCGCAGTCAATGTCCCAAGATTTAGAGGAAATGGGATGTTCTCGAAAGTATGTCTCTGAGATCTGCCTGGTGCTACACAAGGCAGGAACTTCAACAAATGCTAGGAATACAATCTTACCATAAAGAAGAATCGTCAAGCATATTCGCCTTTGCTGAGAGGAAACAAACCATAAATCCACCTCGTCACTGCCGGGACTACTACAGAAGTCGCAAAATCATTTCCCTCATATCAAAGCGTCAAAAGAAACGGTTTGTCCTCTCATCTTTAGTCCGCCGTCCCACAACTCCAGGACAACAGGTCTGAAATAGACGGAGATCACAATCCCGAAACGCACGACCTCGAGGGTCAGGTTAGGAGACCGATATCTTGCTCTTGCGCTAGCCCGAAGGCTTAACTAGTGATCTGCCAGTCATTGAAGGGACTGGAGACGTATTATCTGCTCGCAGCGCGTTGAAAAGAAATGGCTCACGACCTCGGCTTACCTTTTGTTGATCCTTGAAAGGGACCCGGAGAATAGGATGGATGCTTGCATGACGGGAATAATGTCGAGTCCATGCAGTATGACTCGAGAATATGTCGTGTAACAAGATAGTGGGAGGAAATATATCTCAACTCGTGACCCGATAGTCTGAGAACGCGCTTGCGGTAGAAAGTACAAAAATAAAATCATGATATTATATCGTAATAGTATGTCTTCTGATTCCTGGACTCATTCATCCCAGCTTTTGTACAAACGCCGCTAAATGCAGGAGTGGAATACAGTAGTGTACAGTCAAAGTACATGTACAGATTTGTACAGATCGCTCATGAACCCAAAGCAGCTTGCTTCACATCTTCTTCATCCAAGATCTCGGGTTCTTGTGAAGAGATTCCCATGTCTCTTGTTTCCCATGTACCGTCGACCCAAGGCTTCTTCTCACCAAGGAAGACAAGTCTACCTTCGTCCTTTGCTAGAGCATCAACAATATATTTTTGCGCAACCTCTCGGACTTGATGTTTCGTCACATCTAACAATTGCTCTCGTCTTCTTTGCAACATTTCATCGGTGATTCCAGATGCAAAACGATGCATGCCCTCGGAACTTACAGCTTGAGGGGCGTCGACACCTTGGAAGACAGATAACTTTGCTTCTTCAAGGTCACGATCCGTCCATTGTTTCTCGACAGCCCATTGGCCTGCATTACGCATGATGGACATTGTATTCTGGGGATTGGGATCTCGGTAAGAGTAGAGGCCAAAGACACCATCAAGCCCAACAGAGTACGCACCGCCTCCATAAGCACCACCTTTTTCTCGAATCTCATGATGCAGGTGCTTATGCGTCAACAGTTGAGAGAGGATCTGCAGGGGTGCACCAGCTGGTGATGTATATGAAACTGTAGGAAGGGCTAGAGCACCATAATATACTTGGTAAGGTAACGGAAAGAAGGTCTTGGTGTTCCTGGAGAAGTCGGGCGTCGGCATCTTGAGAGACACAGAGTCATTCCTGGGTAGGGATGAGATGAAGTTTTGCAGCGCTGCTTCATTGGTCGAGACGCTTTCGGATCCACAGGTGACAGCTGTCCGGAATGTATTCGTTCCAGCAAAAGCCATCTTCTGAATCGTCTTGAGCTTTTCAATAACATCTGCGAGTCCGTCCTCTTCTGGCCTAGACGCAAGAGATGTCACTAACTTGACCTGTGAAAGACCTCCAACTTGCTCCTTCGCTCTGAAGTAACTTGTCAGACCTGCGTGAGCATAGCTTCTTGCATAGGAATGGCCAGATGATGCGATGTTGTTCACAGCACCATCTGCAGCTCCTTGCAACAGCTGTCGAATTTGGGATTGCGCTTCTGGACTGTCGAAATTTGTTTCTAGAACAAGTTTGCGGAGCAGACTGAACATTTCGGGAACATTTCGGTCCAGTACTGTTCCCGCAAAGCTCAGCCCTTCAGTTGATGATCTAAAGTCTGTTGGTGATGAAGAGCCATAATACGAAACAGATATTCCTCCAGTCTTGAGCTTTATAAGGTCTTCAAGTTGTTCCATCGTCATATCTTTCGTCCCAAGTCGCATTATGGCGTCGGTAAAGAGTGGGGTCAGAGCTCTCAATTCCTCTGGCAGATCCTTGAACAAATTGATGGCTCGGAAGTATGTCAGACCATTGGTCGGAGCTTCACGCCACTGCACGTCAACGTTATCGACTTTGCCCTCACGAACGTCAATGATTTCTTTTTGTCGTGGGATATCTTTGACATAAACGCTTGGTAGACAGCTCAGATCCTCGGTCATGGTCTTGCCTTGTTCTTGGAGAAGTACCAACTCCTGCTTCTCTAATAGAGCTCGAGCTTCTGGTTGTCCACCTGCAGTCTCTACCACTTCTTCGATTTTGTTCGCCAAACGAGTCGCCTCTTCTTTGACAAGCTCATCTCCATAAATAGCAGACGGTGTCATTGTAAATGTAAGGGTACGGTCATTCAGCAGATATTTTCCCAACAGGCCTTCGAGGTAGCCTCCCTTTGCAAACTCCGCCTCAAATGCCGAAACAGTATCATTCCAGGCAAGAGAGTCAAAAGGATCAACTCCTTGAAACCATGAAGGCTTCAATCTTTGCAAAAGGCCCATCCCGAACTTGGCTGTCTTGTGTTTTAACGAAATCTCCAGCTGATGAAGGTATCCATCAACCTTAGACTTCTCAAAACCAGTAGAGCGGACTTCCTCGAAGGTCTTATGGATGGCGCTCTTAACCTTTTCTACATCGGCTTCTTTTACACCAGTCAGACCAATGGAGAATATCCCCACTCTTCCTGAACCATCAAAGCCACTATTAGGACTCCAGTCCGTACCAAGACCCGCCTCGATCAGGTTTTTGTACAGTGGCGATCCGTATCCGTCCATGAGCAGAGCTGACATAATCCCAAGAGAAAATGTCTCTAGAATGTTCGTAGCGTCTCCCATCAACCAGGACGTAGATGTCTTATATTGCATATCCTTGTCCACCAAAGGATCAATAGGGCCAGGCACAGTAACACTCAGTGGTCCATTACTCAAATCGATAGGTTTTCGAATTTCCATATCTCCTTGGATGCGCTCGAACGCACTCAACTGGGCGTTGACTTCGTGTAGGTGGTCTGCAAGAGGCATATCTCCATAAGTGAAGACCTTCGCGTTGCTTGGGTGGTAGTGTTCGGCATGGAACTTCTTCAATTGGTCGTAGGTCAAGTCTGTCATCTTCTGAGGATCTCCACCCGAGTTGTTGATGGCTGGGAAAATGGCATCTTGAAATCTGATGTAGAAGAGATAGCCAGCATCAGACATTTGCCCTTTCATCTCATTGTAGACCACGCCCTTGAATACCAAATTATTGTCCTCTGGCTTCGCAGACCCGCTGGAAATAGCTTGTGGGTTCTCGGGGCCTATCCTCCACCCCTCTTGAGTGAAATCGCTCTGCTTCAACAGCGGATGTAATGTCGCATCGAGGTACACTGACATAAGGTTCTTGAAGTCTTGCTCGTTGGTCGTGGCGAAGGGATAGAAAGTATGGTCGGAAGCAGTAAACGCATTCATGAAATTCGAGAGTGTTCGCGGTAACATCTTGAAGAATGGATCACGTATGGGATATCTACAAGTTCTCAGCACAGCTCATATTTCAGACCAGGTTCTAACTACTTTTCACTCCCACATAGTGTTGTATGCTCGAGGATATGGGGGATTCCTGTATCGTCCGGAGGATTCGTCTTGAAGCCGATGGAGAACACATTATTCTTGTCGTCCCGTGCAACGTGTAGGTAGTCTGCTCCAGTCTTGTCGTGCTGCAGATGTAGAGCTGTTAATTCCAGTTCGGGGACATGCTTCGAACGGAGAAGGGTAAAGCCATGGAGCTTCTCCCCAGGCTTGGGATATTGGGCAAGCTCGGTCACTGCTTTTCGCACAGCGCCTTTGGAAGCGTTTCGTAACATCCTGTTGTATTGTCGGTGGCAGGAGTTGTGCTTGTGTCGGCACAGGTCGTGCAGGAGCGGGAAGTGAAGGATGAGCGATACAGTCCAATATTTTGATAGCTCGCCTAAAAGCTCTGAAAATTGTTACCAAAAGGCTTACATAAATCATTGATGTCACAGACTCCAATCAACAGCAAGGATAGCACTTCTAGCAGCATTTCTCGAAAATTATAGTTCCCTTAGAGAGACTCCAGAGGTCATACGGACCCAATAATAGACATATTTTTTCCGTTCTCCATTGTTGTATTGGTCATTCTGCTGTCTCTCGCGTGCACAACTCAGATTGACCGGATCTTCCTTTTTCGCCTCTCCTCTCTTTGAAACGGCAAGCTGGGCCGGACTAGTCTCGATTGGAAATAAGCTCTTCTGCAACACATCTCCTCCAGACAAAAGCCGATAGGAGTGCAAGTTGATGGGTGTACAGAAGTACCAGGACACGAGCTTTACCTTGCGCCGCATCTATCCTTTGGTCATCAGAAGCTGAGCACACGCTGCCCAGCTCTGAGTCTCAAGCCACGACTGATCCTCTCGAATGCACCATGTCGACCTCTGTTAATTCGACCCTACCCGCGAGCTCGAGGACCCCATCGATACCTGCAACCCATACTCCAGAGTCTGCATACACAAATGGACATCAACATGTTCACCACCATGATATGGGTGCGCATTCCGGATCGGGAAACATGGGGAAGAAGGGGAAACAGAAGAAAGCTACGGACCCGACAGAGGCTTCGAACTTGATCGCGGCCAAGATATCGCAACTGGAGTCCGATGCTGCGGGTGACAAGGAGCAAGAGGCTGAAATTGGTTGGTTACGCCATCTCATCTATTGTGTTTGCGCGGTTTTGATCGATGTATGGGCATGCGAGAGGATCCGTCAGAAGTCACTCTGCGTGGCAAGCGCTGTTACTTGGCTCCCGCCCCTCGTGAACCATGAACATGTTCCGGGCGACTACTTCTGAATGAGCTGCGCCTTGACTATGCCTATGCAAATCTCATCCGGAGTTCTCGTTGAAAGACTTTGCACACCATGTGATAAACTTTTACTGACTTTGCATCTTGAAGAACGAGAAAGACGAAAGTATGCTCGAGAGCTGAACAACCTCACTGGGAAAATGGACGACTTGCAAAGGATCGATACGTTGCAGACCCGCGTCTCCGAGCTCTTCACAAATATGAAGCGTCTGGAGCGAGAGAACCAGAAGAACAAGAAACGGGGCGATCAACTTCAAAAGGAGAGAGACCATGCTAGAACAGACTTCACCAAACAAACCAGCCTGAGGGAAAAGCTCGAGAAACTCTGCAGAGAACTTCAAAAAGAGAACAATCGACTCAAGGTTCGACTGGCCTGGACATGGACGCTTCGTGGAGATATGCTGATATGGGATAGAACGAGAATAAGACTCTACAGGATACCGAGAAAGAGAATCATGCAGGTTGGGATGAGAAGTTCAAGCAAGTTTTATGGCAATTGCAAGATTATCAAGAAGCCAAAGATCATCCGCAAGCTCAGGTTGTCAATATCGAAATGGACGAGCTGTAAGCTACCTTGGAAGATATCGAAGGATGGTCTAACACTATGTTAGGTTCAAACAGCGCTTCAAATCCTTGATCGATCAATATGAGCTTCGCGAGCTTCACTTCCACGCTTTACTCCGATCAAAAGAATTAGAAGTTCAGTACAATATCGGCCGTTTTGATCGGGAGAAGAAGTTAGCAGAGACAGAGAATTCAAGGTCGCGCGCGTTAAATGCACAGGTCTTGACTTTCTCCAAGACAGAAACCGAATTGCGAAATCAGCTCAATATCTACGTCGAGAAGTTCAAGCAGGTACGTACGATTCTCTGAGAATCCACACTATGGTTGTCATTGCTATCTATATTCTTCATATATATCAATATTTCGTGTAACTAATATCCGCTAGGTGGAAGATACTCTGAACAACAGCAATGACTTGTTCTTAACTTTTCGGAAGGAGATGGAGGAAATGTCCAAGAAGACAAAGCGACTGGAGAAGGAGAACATGAATTTAACGAGGAAACAAGACCTTACTAACCAGAATATCTTGAAGATGGCAGAAGAACGTACCAAGACCAACGAGGAACTCAAGGAGATGCGGAAGAAGAATGATAAACTGACTAGTATCATCAACCAGATGCAGAAGCAGGGAAGAGGGGTAGCTGGTGGAATGGCAGGTATGGTGGCAGGAAGTCAAGAGGGGGAATACGTTGAGGGGGAAACGGAAAGTGATTACGAATACGAAGACGAGGAAGGCGAAGATGGTGATGGCGAGGAGGATGATGAAGATCATGGTAGTGAAGTCGATTATAATGAGGACACTGAGGAGGAGGTCCAACTTCAAGGTCCGAAGCCATTTGGCCCAGTTCCCCCACCGACATTGGCTACAAATGGGGTTGCTGCGAATGGTGTCAAGCATTAATAGGTTCCTTGGGCGGTACGCTCTGTATTACATATCTGTCTGATTGGGCTTGCTTGGACTTTGCTCCTGGTACTTATTTGCTCGACTTCAACAGCGTCACTCAATCGATTAGCCTGGACATGAGTCAAAGACATTCATGTCTGAAGTCTACATAAAATGCTTGAACCACCCGTTCGACTTTGATAGCACATCTTCTTCCAAATCAATATCTACCTAGGTAAGAATAAAACATTCACTGCACCTCCTTGGTAATCAGCCTTGCTACAAGGCTGCCCCGCTTAGATCCCGGGCGAGCCAATGACATAAGTGTACATCATTTACGTCGCTGGGCCTCATGCGACATCTTCCACATTAAATTCCACCGACGATAGGACATTGTGTTATAACATCGGATATGTCTCGCGACATCTCTAGACAGGTCTCCTACATTCCAACTCGATAGATGATCCAACCTTCAATGACCTAATCTCCATCATCCAAAGCCTTAACAATGGCACCTCTCCTCGAAGATCCCCGAATCCGACAGACCTGGAACCAGATCTCGCAGAACGCCGAATCTGCAACTGAGAATGCTGCTGCGGGGATTTGGACGTTTCAACATACATACATCAACCCATGCTTATCCTCAATCGCGTCCAACTTCGAACAGTGTACCGGACATTGTTGTGGGGATAGAGAGGAACGCGCCCGACGGTTGCGAGATAGAGGACGGACAAGAGGCAGAGCTGAATTAAGCTTCGACTTCTACGACGATTGGGACGAAGATGAAAGTCATGGTAATAGAGGAGTGTTAGGAGGCTGGGGAAATGATGAATTGGATCGTTTGCTTGCTGGAAGTGGTTCGCATAGCGGCCCAAGTGATCAAGCACCACGGCGAAAACGCGGGATGAGTTATGGTACAAGACCGAGAAGGAAAAGTCTGGATCCAGATCCGACTGTCATACCGAGTACAAGTGCTTTGGGATTTCTAGGTCGACTACCATTCAAGCTAGGTGGCACGTTGAGATATAAGCCCAGCGCGGCAGATTTACAAGATCACCCAGGAGCACGAGGCACCGAGATTAGGGAGGAGGAGGGCGAGCCCTTGATGTCGGATCACAGTGATGACGAGAGACCAGGAACGAAAGGTCACACCAGAAACCGCAGCTCTACAGCGAGCTCTGGTGAAACATCAGATTCATTCAGATCTCGAGGCGACCTATTTCCAAGCGACGGAGAAGACGATGCAGTTCCTCTGGATGACGAGTTTGCGATGGTGCTTGAGAGAAGAATGACCAATACAGTTCCCGATGATAGGAGCAGTGGAAAGACAAAGAGTAGCAAGGGCAAGAGGCCCTCTGCGCCCAGGACTCTTTCGAGGACATTGTCTAGGACAACACAATCATCACAAACGAGACCTGGACTCGGTCAACGGGCGAGCTCTTCATCATTACCACATACTCCTGACATTACGAGCCCTAGCGTAGTTGAGGTGCCATCATTGACGGATTTGCAGCAAGAAGAAGAGAGAGTGCGACTTGAGGAAGAGCAAGAAGTAGAGAGGAAACGGCAAGCTGCTGTTAAACTAGCAATGGAACGTGGCCTTCATGCTGGAGAGGGCTCTGAAACAACCATCACAGAGTCGAAGGTAGATCCTCCAACAGTTGCAAGCATCGAGGCAGAAGCTCCAGGTCCAGATGAAAGTACCGACATCGTGGTGGATACTCCGCAATCTGTTGACGTTCCTGTCACACACTCTTCAGCTCCTGTTACGACTAACTCGGACAAGGAAAGTCGACCTCCAATGGAAACCGAGTTTGTGCCTGCTAGGTTACCACATTTTAGTTGAGCAGGTCTTGCATTATAGCAATTCCTCAAATAACACAAGTCTACACTTCCGAGAGGTCTTTGGGTGGTTGTAGATGAATGGCGTTATATATAGCATGCGAAGTGCTCGCTGCTGGCGGATTTGGTGTTTTTATGGAGCTAGGTCAATGAACAGATCCGCACAGCTTCTAGTCTTACGAAACTTGTGTAATATATATTCTTATTATCCTCACAACTTGCTTCGTCCTCCTAAGAATGTCTGTCCTTGTTTCAACATCTCAACTGCTTCTGAGACCATTTCATCCACAATCTGCTTTGCTGGTTGAATGTCCTTGATGACTCCAGCTACAACACCCATCAGAAAAGGAATTTCAACATCATTTCCAGCTTCCATATCGAATTCAATGGGAACAACCCCTTTCTCTGTCAATTCTTTGATCTTCTCAGGCTCTGCTTCCCATTTGTCGACCCATTCATTTCTCCTTACTCTCAAAGGTCTGCCACTCACCACCAACGTTCTCAAAGTATCTTCAAAGTTAGCAGTAACCACACTCTCCTTATGAGCCTGACTGCAGCCTGCCTCTGTACTAGCCACAAACCTAGTACCAACCCAAACTCCAGTTGCCCCTTGCATCAAACTACTAGCCAAACTCCTTCCATTATAAATTCCTCCAGCAGCAACAACCAATGCCGTCTGTCCACCAAGCAGTTTTGGCTTATACTGCTTCGCCACATCCACTACAGCCGGAATCAGAATCGAGTTCGGAACATCACCAGTATGTCCACCACCCTCTCCTCCCTGCGCACAAACAATATCCACCCCAGCATCCAAAGCCTTCTTCGCATGTTTCGGCGCCCCAACCATATTCATAACCAAGATCCCCGCATCATGCAACCTCTTAACAACATGCGGCGGCGGGATCCCCACGGCGCTAATAAACAGCTTTGCGCCCTCTTCAATCGTCACCGTGATCAAATCATCCAATTGCCCATGCGTGTAATCATGATTCGTTTTCCTGGCTCCTTCTCCGACTTTCGGTAACGCGAGGTCGACGCCGAAGGATAGGGAGGGCGAGGAAAGGTTGGCTTTTAGCTCGTGGATGATTTCGCGGAGTTGGGTGGGTGTGTAGCCTAGGCCGCCGATACAACCAAGTCCTCCCGCGTTGGAGACTGCTGCTGCGAGGGGACCGCCGCTTGTGCGTGCCATGCCGGCGAGGAGGATTGGGTGCTTTATGTTGAGCAGCTTGGTGAGGGGTGTGGTTATGGGGCATTGGGCTGCCATTGTTTCAGGTGTTGTTTGTTGATACAGGCTTTCAGGGAGGATAAGGTTGATAGGAATGTCTGGATTCAGAGCCTACAAGAAGAGACATTGAACTATTATCTGGGGTGCATAAGCTGGATGTGGAGGAGGAGTTGAGTTGGAAGCTCGCTTGCGGTCGGATGTTTGAGTGTGGGGAAGTTACCGAGGCACGAACTTTGTTTTGCATGATGTTATTCAGGGTTCTTTTTGCTCTGGTATCAACGAACAAGCGTTCTCTGAATCCAGGGACCATAACTTCCTGTTGTATCAAACAATGGTTTTGCCTCCTGGATTATAAACAGATGCTGTTCTAATGGCTTTCTGTAGTCCTGGCTTGGGCTTTCACTAGTTTGGTCTGCTTGTGTCCAGCACTGCTTGAGCTTGATGTCGGGAAACTTTCTGTATTCTTAGGGGACGCGTGCAAGTTTCCCGTGTCCAGAAACAAGCTGTTGTACCAAATCGAAAACCCATTTGAATAGAGCAGAAAGCAGGCGCGCAGGCTCGAAGTGGTAGTCAAGCTACTTCTCTCGTTATATCTTCAGATTCTATCATTTTACATATGCGTCATCTTTTCTTTTCAACTTATACTCTTTTAAAGAGAAACCTAATCAGACCGACTTCACCAAACTGCCTTTCGAATTGCCTGAAGCGATGCAGATCACAGGCTCCTCACTAAACAAAAGTGGGGTCATGATGAACGTTACATTTCAATTTTGTCCCTAAGATGTTAATTCAAAGGTGGAGAGTTTTCCTTATATCATTAAGCAAAGTTGCATCGATATGGTGGGGCGTCGATAGTACCATGCACAACAATATCGAAGGCGATAGCTCAAGATGGCGAGACACACAAAATGGAGATAAAGTCCTGTTGCTGGCGCTCTTTCCCAAAAATATCAGGGACACAAGCTACTTCCATTCCTTCAAAATGAAGTTAAAGACGCTCTTCCTTGCTGGTTTGTCGTGTTCACCAGGTGCTAGTATATTGCCACCGTGCGAGTACTGGCAAGTTGAACCTCCTCTCAACTATTCTGATGTCCTGTACGCCGGTTGGAACCAGATTCCTGTAGAAAAAGAAGTCCTGATCTATAATGGTAGCCTCATTGGCAGGACAGTAAGTCATGTCACAAGGCCATGGACTCCAATCTGACGTTGGCCAGTATGCCCATCATCCTCAGCTCTTGGCTGTCGGAGAGACTGTATATCTGGTCCATTCAAGCGCTGTAATTGATGAAGATTCTATGGGAATGGAACTGTGGGGAGCAATGTCTCACGACGGTGGCTATACCTGGACACCCAGTCACTCTCTCCTCCCTCCTGCATTGCTTCCAAACCAAACCAATGTAGCCAACTTCAGCTACTGGTGTAATGAAGCTATTTGGCAACGAGCAATCGGAGGCCTCGCAGTCCTGGAAGTCGATTCCGAGATCTGGGGAGTTGGTGAAACGACAGACTTTTTTTGCTGGGGTGATATTGGTTCTGGAACTCGTGGTGCCGGAAGGATCGCTCGTCAGCTCTCTTCTGTGGATGGAATGCCAATCGGTGATCCGTGCTGGCTGAATCAGAACAACTGGACTTACATTGAATTGTACAATGAGACGGTCTATGGTACCAAGTACGGCATGAAGTTCTGTGACAAAGCTGCAGATATGAATGCCCAGCTTGTAGAGCCAACAAAGGTTCCAGCTTGGAGTGCTTGGCTTTACAATGACGAGTTTTATGCCGCCAACAATTGGAGCAGTCTTCAAGAAGTCACGCATGCTGTGTGGATCGAACAAAGTGATGGGCCTGGATATTGGCAAAGATTCTGGAGAGATATAAGTCCTACCAATAACTCAATGCGTGTGTGGTGGGAGATTACCTTTGACAAGGAAGGAAAGAGTTGGTACCCAGTCATCGAGGAAGAATATGGCAACAAAGTAGGACAGTTCTTCAATGTGCCGGACGAAACTAACATCTGAGCAGGTATACGAAACAAATATACCAGATGCCAAGACTAACGAACATGGGGACAAAAGTCCGTGCGTTCAGGGCATCAGAATCATGAATTTTATTAATTAATTAGCTGTAGACCAGCCACATCGCTTAATTAAGTCGTGTACCCAGAAGTCCTGCTGCTCAATAAGCCCATTGATCCATTCCTGAGGAATTTTGTCCCATTCTTCTAATACTGCTACAACCATTTGAACCTCAGTTGTTGGCTGCCTTAGGCGCCTATGGAGAGCTTGTTTTATTCTCCTCCAGCACTTCTCAATAGGATTCATATCAGGGCTAACTGCAGGATGGGGGAATAGAGTAATACCCATAGAAGTACGCCAAGTAGCAC